>NW_022900950.1:54450158-54462367 GCF_012274545.1 Fukomys damarensis | reverse complement strand
TATATATACACATACACACATACACACACACACACACACACACACAATTTATAGGACACGCAGGGAGGTCAAGGGAAACAGGGAGCGGGAGGGAGGGGGAAAAGAATGAAAAAATACGTACCTGTACCAACTCCTTATGATAAATGTAATCGTTATGTACTACAAACAGCTACTAATCCAAAAAGAAAAAAAGAACTAACTTTAAAACTTTTTAGAAAGCTTACTTTGGCAACACATATACTGAAAACAAAACAAAACAAAACATACTCCGGGCCAGATTTTTTCCTCCAACACTTAATACAGTTCTGATTTAATAAGTGTATTTGACATAACTTGGGGGGAAAAGGAATTTTATCTCTTTATGCCTTAATAATATTCTGAGATATTTGTGTTTATTTCTCTCCCTTTGCTTTCCTCTGATACAGTTCATATCGAGATGGCCCCCTAAAGCCTGATGTATTCATAGAAGGTGTTGGGAGGTGACTGGATCATGGGGGTTGACACTCATCAGTGATTAGTCCACTGGAAAGCCTGTAGCTAACTGTGATTTGGGAGCTAGAGCCCGGTTGGAGGAAGTGGGTCACCGAGGGTATGGCCTGGAAGATTATCTCCCTTCCCACTCCTTCCTTCATACTCTCTGCTTCTTGGCCGCCCTGCCGTGGAGCCATGCAACGATGGACCGGAACTCTACAAACTGTGAGCCAAAATAAACTTCTCCTCCTTTAAGTTGTGAGGGTCAGAAACTGTCTCAGCGATCAGACAGTAACTAAAAAACCCCCTTTCCTTCCTGCTGTCTCATGTAAATTCTATTTTTTAAATTATCTTAAAGTAGATAACAGGGTAGAGAGTAGATGTGCACTACCTATCCTTTTGGCTTTTGTGCTATAAATCAGAGTTAGAAAATCCTTTGGGTAAAGGGCCAGACAGTAAACACTTTAGGCTTCGTGGGACACGTGGTCTTTATTGCAACCAACTCAACATTGCCCTTATAGTGCCTAGGTAATTACAAACAATATTGTGTGAGTACGGATGTGTTCCAATAAAACTTGATTCATGAACACTGAAATCTGAATTTCATGTATCACTCGATGCAGTTCTTCTTTTGACTTTTCAACTCTTAAAAATATAAAAGCAACGTTTTAGTTTGTGCTCCCTATGAAAATAGGTGGCATAATTTGCCAGTTACCATTTTAAATATTGTCATACTTTTAGGAAATTTAAAAGAGTTTGTAAAACCAAGGAAGCAAATGCAGCAATACAGCAACTTGGAAAAGTGTGGAAGAGAATAGAGCTTCATTTCCAGACAGGTTCCTGGAAGGAGAGTTTAGAGGGACCTGGAATCTTTCGCCATTTTCCTCAGCCTAAAAAAGTCTGACTTTAATGCCCACATGTCAAATTAGTAAGGTTTCATTTAAAAACTCTTGGATTTCAATCTTCTCTTGAAAATGAGGTGATAAGGCCAAAGTGGACCTACATTTCCACATGACAACAGCTAAGTAGAGGCTATTCCTACACAGGGTACAACTTCCCTTTCACTTGGGACCATCTTGCCTCTCATCCTCACCCATATAACCTGTACACACCCATAAGCATTTGGTCTAAACCCTGTTGGGCTGGAATTAATCTGTTTACTTTTCTATAGGTACAACCACCATCAGTTTTTTGGCTCTACAGACACAATATGATAAACAGAAATAAAAATATATTCTTCTGAGTTAGAGAAACCTAGGCTAAAATTCTGTCATTGTTCTTTATTAGCAGAGTGACCCTGGGCAAACTGCTCAACTCCATCCCAAGAATGGGAAGAATTCTACACACACCTGAGGTGGGAGCTGCAATGACCACGTAAGAGAGTGTTTTGGAAGCAGCCAGAGCACACCAGGCTGTCAAAATACAAATACGAAACCAAAAACAAAACTGCACTAGAATGGACATGTTCTTTGATAAATATCTTGATTTTTAGATCTTGTTTTCCATTCTACTTCACTTTATAGAAAAAGAAATTAAGGCTCAGAAAAGTGAACTGCTAAAGTTGCACATACCATGAAGAGGATCTAGCTCTCTTAATTCTAGTTTTTTGTTGTTGTTTTTGGTACTGGGGATTAAACTTGGGAGCTTGTGCTTGAAAGGCAGGCGGCGGAACTTCTGAGCTAAATCCCTGGCCCAAGCTGTCTTAATTCTTGACCTGACAAAATTGCTCGGTGCCTTGCAACTTCACTAAAAGTTCCAGTATCTTTTCATAAATGCCTTTCCTTTCTCAGTTAAGATTTTCTAATGGAAACAACATTGACCCAAGACTTCTGGTCAGCCTCTTGATGATACTTTTCAATTGTAACTCCTAAATACAATAAAGTGACAAATATTTCTCAGTAGTTGTTGAAATTGTAATACCTATTTATCTGAAATAATCCTGCATTAAGCTCACTGCCACCCTCTTGTGGTCAGTAAAAATAATACCTGTGGTCTAACGAACAAAAAATGTGTACAATTTAAAATAAGTGCTTAAATATAGTAAGAGAGATAAGTGTCAAATAATATAGTAACAAATCATTATAATTATATTTTTTAGGACCAGGCCAGTACTGAGAGGAAAACTTATTCTATCTCTGACCAAATTTTTAATGAGGATGCTAGACTTTAACAGATGCTTTTCTTAGGTTTTGTTCATAATTATAACAGTTATAACAAATACTTGTTATAATGCAGAAAAATATTCTGCATAGGTGGTGACTATATTATCTGAGATCTTTGTCGGTTTTCCTCCATATACCTGATAGCAAATGATAGAGCACTCTGGGTCTGTCTGAACCCCATCAGTATGCATAGGGGTGACAGCCCTGTCAGGATAGTTAACTTGGTGGCTGTTCCAAAAAGCACACATGGCAAGCATAAGTTTCCACTACTGGGAGCAAAAATGGAGCACACATCAGAGGGAAGCTACACATGGTCAGGGGCTCTGCACACCCTTTCAGGTGTGCAGTTAATTTACTTAGTTGGTTAAAGAGAAGTTAGAACGTTTGTTTTGTATTAGTAGGTTAACTTAAGTCGATGGTCAGTGCCAAAATGACCAAATAGTACATTTACCTACAGAAAATTAGTGGCAAAAGTACTCTTTTTTTTTTTTTTTTTTTTTTTTTTTTTTTTTTTTTTTTTTTTTTTTTTTTTTTTTTTTTTTTTTTTTTTTTTTTTTTTTTTTTTTTTTTTTTTTTTTTTTTTTTTTTTTTTTTTTTTTTTTTTTTTTTTTTTTTTTTTTTGGAATAGGAATTGGACTCAGGTCCTTGTGTTTGTGCAGCAGGCGGCAACACCACTAAGCTAAATCCCCAGCCCTTATCAGTGGCAAAAGTAACGGGAAGAAAGGAAGAAGGAGGAAAATACTCAAATGATGGAGGAAAATCAGAAGGATGAGGGAACTGGCTTGAAGGGACTCCTGTTGGCTAAATCTGGGCAGCAATATATTAAAACCTATTAAATAAAATGAAAATCCATGACGTTATAATAATAAAAACAAAAGGAGCAAGATAGCACTTCCTTACCCCATAATGCCAGCTAATTCATGTAGAAAGAATGATGAAATCAAAACAATTATAATCTGGTAACTATAGTAGTAATAATTGTTTCAAGGAAAAATTATCAGTGGATGATAAAACTAATGGACGAATGTTTGATGAAACAAGATAGTTACACAGTCATGAAAGATTTGCCTACTAAACACATGCATTCATTATAAAGGGGAAAAAAAAGTAACTTCACAGTAGAGAAATAGAGATAACACCTTAACCAAAAGTTCAAAGTTCACATTAGCAGTAGTAGGACAAATAGACATGATGTGTCACCTTACAGGACACTTTGAGAAGAACACAGTTTCTGTGATATTCCTGCCAAAGATGCATTAACTGGTTCTAAAGTAAAATGTCAGGTGAATTTAAACGGAAGGATGTTTTACAAAACAACTAGCTTATACTCTTCAAATATGTCAAGGTCATGAAAGTCAAGGACAGACAACGAAGTGTTCAGGTTGAAAGACACCAAAAATGACTTGCTAAGAAAATATAACATGATCCTCAATTACTTCCTTTTGCTATTGGGACATCTGGAATTTGAACACGGTCTGTGGATTAGATATTAATGCTGTGTCAGTGTCAAATTCCTGATTTTAAGGTCTGTTTTGAAGCTATATAGAAGAGTGCTTTTATTCTGAGGGAATACTGAGGGCTTAGAGGTAATGAGGCATCATGTCTACATCTTACTTTCACTAGGTTCATGAAAGTTTCTATATAAATACACACACGCAGAGAGGAAAACAAAAGGTTTTTTAAAAATGTAATTAGATTTTGTGAAAAAAAGATTAAGCCTCCAGCCTGTGTGTTTCTGGCACCTGCAGCCCCAGCCCCTAGCCCTGCCTTGACTCTGGTGTGCACTCCCCTAACTCTTTGGGTCAATTGGTGTTGAACTTGTATTTGCTCTCTGGGGTTGGTGTATAGCTGTGATATTTCCTCACCGCTTCTGTGGTATCTGTATCTAGGTCATCCCTGGATTTGTGATGATCCAAGCTCATAGCACAACTCTCCCTCTCATGAAGGAAACACGCTGTGCTCATTCTTACATCTATGCCTGTCATGTTTTCTGGAATGCCCAGAATGCCTCTCTCCTTTTAACTACCTCAATGCAACCATTTAAGAAGCCTAGACTAAGCTCCATCTGCTTTGCATATAAGTTTCATCTGTATAGACATGTGTCCTATAAACTAACTATTCTAGCATAGGGTCTAACTTTCAAAACTTAACCTTGGGCTGGGGATTTAGCTCTGCGGTTCGGTGGCCTGCCTCGCAAGCGCAAGGACCCGAGTTCAATCCCCGGTACCAAAAAACAAAACAAAACAAAGCTTAACCTCAAACATTGTTAGGTACTATTTACTGATGATGTTGCAGGATTATCACCTCCTAATTCTATACAATAAGATCCCTGAGAATAAAAACCATCTTTCATCTTTCAGTATCCCTCCATAGGGCCTATCTTGGGTTCACAGTAAATGCTCCGCTGGAATTAGTCACCTAAATGATTTTCAAAGGACTCCAATATCTATTGTTTGTGTATAACCTCTGTAATTCAATAGATGACAAGCTGCCAATGCCACAGCTTGTATTACCATCATCTCCCTAGGAAATTGTGGTTCACTGACCTTCCGGAAACTAGGCCTAGATGATAAACACTGCTGTTGTATGGTTATAAATAAATTAGAAATATTGAAATGGTGGCAAAACCTACAGAATTTTTAAGGAATTGAGATTCAAATGATAAAACCATTAGACTAGGGGATATAATGACATGACGGGAAAACTTACCCACCAAAAAAAGTATTTATGATGACAAAAATGTAATTACATATTTTTACTTTTTTGGTGCTGGGCATCAAACTGGGTGTCATGTGCATCTAAATGAGCATACTAACCACTAAACTATCTCACAAAAGTATACTTCAATCTAAAGGCATCAACTGCTAACGGGCTGCTGGAAGGCTACTCATTAGCACAGAATAGAATCATTGAGATTGCAATTAAAAGTTTGTCCTTTAGGCTGGGCATGCTGGTATACACCTATAATCCCAGCACACTGGGAGGCTGAGGCAGGAGGACTACAGATTTGAGCTCAGTCTGGGTTACTTGGTGATACTCTGTCTTGAAATACAAAAAATATAAAAGGGGTTGGCACTGTAGCTCAGTGTGGAAGCCTGGGTTTAACACGTTTACAATGGGGCTGTAATTCATATGTCTTGCTGCTGGGCAGATGTGAACCACCGGCAGAACATGCATGACTGTCTCATTGAGTAGCATGGGACAGTCATACACGTACCACCAGGGGTTCAAGCCAGCAGTGATGTGTTATCCCCAGTACAAGGGGCTTCACAAGCAGACAATCACTGATAAATGAATTTATTTAAAAATGTGACAAATAACAGTCACAGTTATTTCAAAGGTATAACGACATGGCTAAAATAAGGATGATGCTTGACTAGTTAAAGACGATCATGGTAAAAGGCAGTGTGGAAAAGAGAAGCAACTTTGAAATGAATGAGATGCCAGCTTCCTCTGACACAATACAGCCAGACCAGTTTTTATCTTTGTGCCCCACCAGCTTCTGCTCCTCCCTGCAGCTCAGGGGCTTCACACTGCTATTCTAGAAAGAACATGCTTTTCACCCTGGGAGCTAATGCCTTCTGCAGGTTTTCAGTAGCAGCAGTGGATGTTGGAGGCTCAGTTATTGGACTCCAGGTCATGGACAAAATGTGTGGGCTGTGCTCTGCTGGAAAGTGAGCAGTAATTACACAGGGGAGGGCTCATTCCCATATCTCTTATCTTCCTACCAGCAAATTTTGCAGAGGTTTAAGTGAGATCAATTCTAGAAAATAACTTTAACCCCTGTCAGGCCTTGTGTCTTGGTAAGGTGTGGATATCTGTCCCTTTCAAATTCATGTTGAAATTTACCTGCCATTGTGATAGTATAAAGAGATGAGACATTTACCCCAAGAACTCCATCCTCCTGGGTAGGATTAATGCTGTTATGAAAGGGTTAAATCAGCCTCCTCTGTCTCTGTTATTCTGCCTTTGGCCATGTGAGTATCACCAAACTTGCCAGGGCCTTGATGCTGGAATTCTAAGCTTCCACAGCAGTGAAACAATAGATTTTTGCTCTTGGTAAATTATCCAGTATATGGTGTCTTGTCGTAGGAGCACAAACAGACTAAAGTATGTCTCTTTAATCCCTTGTATGATACTTTAATGAACATTACTTATGTATATGTATGAACAAGAGAACAAACTTCAGTTTTGCTTTTAAATTCATATTTCTCAAACAGGGTAGAGACTGCTGGATAGAAGCAAGATTTGAAAACATTTCTGGAAAGTTGATCAGTAACAACGTGACCTATCATAACCTTGTTATCAGTGGGGCACAGAAAGGTTTGTTTTTCGTACATCTCTTGCAGAAACATTTAAGAAGGTGGCGGCAGGTGAGAAAATAAATACATTTAAAAGTGGATCACTAGGGCTATGGGAGTGGCTCGGTGAAAGAGTACTTGCCGAGCAATTACAGCTCTGAGTTTGATGCCCAGCACTGCAAGATAAAATAAATCAGAAAATTTCACTCTACTTCACTACAAAAAAGTCACTGAACCTCTCTGGGCTTTGGTGTCTCTATGGTTCTGCACCTCAGTTTCCTCGTCCGTAAACAGTGGTAATGACCGTACCTACTTCACGGGGAGGTCCCGACATGGAGTGAGTTAACTACGCAAACTCTTACGTAGTTACTAATACGTGTAGGTATTAGCTTTTCCTGCTACTGATCAAGATTAGTCTTCCTTTTTAAAAACCACTATTAGAATAGTATTATTTAAACTAGCACTTGTGGAGAGTTACTCCCATCTTTTCACCAATTCCAGTATCTGCATTCCTAGGGTCTATTCAAGAAAATAAGAATTTCCTGAAATCGTCATTTACTGTAAACATGTACTAACAAAAATTAAAATGTGAAAAACAATCCCCCTAAAATATAACTTACTGGTTTAGCTATTCACTTTCTAAATGTTACTAGTAGCAGAATTCTGACCTCAACTTGAATATAGGACTACTAAGTACACCTTATCAATAACAATAAAGCTTTTGTTAGAATTCAGAAGCAAGTTCAATTCAGAAACTTCTGGAAACACTTTCATAAGAAAATGCAACAGAAACTTTCAAATGTCCTAGAGAAATACAGGATAATATATTGCAACAACCCAAGGATACTAAAAGCTGGGTGACTAGCACTGGATAAGCAAGATATGAGCCATAGGTTCAACATAACCTATGGATTACAAAGGAACTAAGGTGTTTCTACACCTTGTGCCACTTTGATCTCTTCTTTTTTGATGTTCTGCTGCTTTATCATAAACAGCTCTTAAAATGATACTGAGATCTGAAAAAGTTGAGGATCTATTCTTCCAAAAGTAGATCTGATGATCATACTTCTTAAATCCAAAAGGTAAATTTTCTCAAAACACTCTACAGTGATTCAATTACATCCTCTGGTGAAGCTATCCATGTGTGTCCTATCTTTCAATGCTTTATTTCTTTCTTTTCCTTTTTTTTTTCTTTAGGTACCAGGGATCAAACTCAGGACCTTGTGCTTGCAAGGCAAGCGGGCGGAGGCACCACTGAGCTAAATCCCCAGCCCTTCCTCTTTTTTTTTGTTTTTTTGAGACAAGGTTTCAATTCAGGAGGTCTTGAACTCACTCTAGCCCAGGTTGGTCTTGAACTTGGACCAATCCTCCTCCTAAGCCTCCCAAGTGCTTGGGATTACAGGTATGCTGACTATGCCCAGCTTACAATGCTCCATTTCTTCAACAGGGATAAGAACTCCCAAGAGTTACCATTAGTTCTGAGAAAGGAGCTGATTGCTACACGATCTTAGAACTGTTTAGTGGTGATGCTGGATCACTAGTATAAATCACCCCTGTTGTAACTGTGTTTGCTGTTACCTGTTCATAGGCTCTCACTTCTGAAAACCACACTCAGATCCTGTTGCCTTGCTTATTTGAACAACTTGGACATTTTGCAGCATCTTATTTACCATGGAAAATGTGTCTGGGATTTAAGAACTGTTGTAAGAATCCCTGAGAATTCTGTGTTCTATTACTAACATTAAGGGGCATCCAAACACATCTTTACTACTGCTTGCCTCAGAGCTAGATAATATTACTCAGCGCCTCAGAAGCACTGACTTCCATGGAAACCAACACGACCCGAGGGGTTATACAGAGCAAGTGCCAAATCTTTAACTCCACTGGTATTTTCAGATTTTGGCAGAGCAGGTATTCTGGACACCCTAGATGTCTGAGTAAATGGTCAGAGTTATTAACGCTGCCTAGACTACAGGACTCAGTGGATAAAGAGTACAATTACATAACCACTAAACTTTGCCACTTACTAGCTGTGTGATTTTGGGCAAGTTAATTAATCTCTCTGAATTATATGCTGGGAATATCACATCTTCTTACTCTCAAATTGATACCAAATGAGATTTTTAAAAAAACACCTCTCTGATTAAACTGCTTTTTTAACCTTAAGGGCTTTAAAGAGCTGGGCACGGTAGTGCACATCTGTAATTCCAACTACTCAGGAGGCTGAAGCAGGGGGGTGGAAGTTTGAGGACAGCCTTGGGAATTTAATGAGATCTTATCTCAAAATTTAAAAAAGGGGGCTAGAGTGAAGGAGACCAGCTAGAAACAGTCCTGAGCAGGCTTTAGATATTATTGATTTGGCTTATGAATTCAGCTACTGTTTGAAATTATGAGTCATTTCAAAGCCTACGTGTGACTTGCTAAATGAGCCTTCAGCTGGTGTACAGAGACAGACTTCCCTATGCCAATGGTCAAAACTGAGATTTAAAAGATTGATGAGATTGTGATGTCTCTAACAGCAAGGAAACACTATAGCTGAGGACTTATGACTCTGTGCAGCCATTCTCAAGGTCAAACATTAGCTAAAGATAATCCAGGTGGCTTGTTAGTGATGCCCTGCAAGGCAGCACAACTACGGCCTGTCCTTTACAAGTATATACAGTCACTCCCCTTTTCCAAGCCTGGATCATTAGTATATTAGCTCTGCTATTCCCTACACCTGCCTTTACACCCCCTTGCTATGTTGTATTCTCATAAATACTGACTAATGCAGAGATGCTGGTTCTTCCAAGACAGAGCTAAAATCAAATGATCTTAGGCAGGAGAGAGCTAAGATTAATCCCCCACATAAGTAATAAACTATCATTCATTACTCTTTATTCCTTGTCCTTTGTATAATATTCTTTCATCTCCTGCTGTGCCCATATCAGGTGATCGAGTGTCCCCTGATAACTGGTGGCCAACCACCTGACACTGGGGATTTAGCTCAGTGGTCGAGTGCCCCTGGGAGCAGTCCCCACCCAGTACCAAAAAACAAAATTTGAAGTATTAGCTTAGAATAATTTTTTAATTAGTTTCACATTCTTTACATAATAGCAGCAGTGAATAATACATGATATAGCAGACATAATTTACTACTGTATACCATTATTATTTAGGGGCTGGAAGCTATCAAATCATTTTTTTTATGTATTTTAAAATTTATTTTTTAAATTTATGGTGTATTTTTCTCATTTCACATTTGTCTGACCAATGGTTCCAGTATCATTTGTTGACTATCCTTTCTCCATTAAGCTGTTTTGGCAGCATGGTTGAAAATTTACTGGCAACAAAATCTCTTAATCTATTTCTGGATATTATTTTCTGTTTATTGATTTTTTTTAAACCTTTTTTGCCAACACCATGCTGTCTTAATTATTGTAGTTTTGCAGTAAATCTTAAAATTGGGTATTATGGTTCTTCCCACTTTATTCTTTTAAAAATTTGTTTTGGCTGTTAATCTTCCTATACATATTTTAGAATTATCTATGTAAAAACTTCTGTTGAGATTTTGGTTATATTAAATCTATGGGTCAATTTGAAAATAATTGACATCTTTTATTACATCAAATTTTTTATGTACTTGGTCTGTCGTTCCACTTATATTAGTATTTTGTGCTATTCAGCATACATATCTTATACAAGTCTTTTTAGATTAATATCCAAGTATTGTATTTTTCAGTGGAGCAGTTTATAGAAATGATATATAATACCATATATATTATGTATCTTTTTATTTTGCTGGTGGAGTGAAAAACTTACCACTTGCTAATACACTGAACAGTATGGTTTATTTCTGACATTGCTGAGTATACTTACTAGTTTGAAGTCTTTTTATTTTCTCTTGCTTTTTGGGAAGGTAAATGCTGTGGAATTTTCTAGATAGGCATTTTTGTTTTGTTTTGTTTTGTTACTGGGGATAGAACTTGGGACATTGACTTGTGAGGCAGATGGTGGCACCACTGAGCTAAATCCCCAGCCCTTTATATAGGGCCAGTTTTATTTCTCCCTTTTCAATCTGCGTATCTTTCATCTTCCTTCCTTCTTTCCTTCTTCCTTCCCTCCCTCCCTCCCTCCCTTCCTTCCTTGTATCATGGATCAAACCTAGGAGTATTTTATCATCACTGAGCTACATCCCCAACCCTTTTCATTTTTTATTTTCAAACAGGATCTTGCTAAGTTCTCCAGGCTGGCCTCCAACTTTTGATCCTCTTGCTTCAGTTTCCAAAGTAGCTAGTTTAAGACTTTTAGCTTGATATTGAAGGGTGGACCTAGTCATCTTCATCTTATTCCTTGAGTTAGGGGGAAAGCATTCAGCCATTCTCCCTTAAGTATGATGCGAACTGTACAGTTTTTAGAGATGCCCCTTATTAGGCTGAGGAAATTTCCTTCTATTTCTAGTTTTCTGAGAGTACCCACTTCAGTTTTCAGGCTTTTGAGAGTCAAGGAAAAAAGGGGACACTAGAAGCTAATTCACTGGTAGTTCAAATTCTTGTCTTCTTGCTCAATTCATCTACTGTCCTTTATTTTTCAGAGACATCAACAGCTGCTTATGCATTTTGTCGACACTTTTAGCTGCATGAAGTGGGACAGAATAGAGTGTGTTTACTCCATAGTGGGAACCCTTGAGTCATTTTTGAGTGAAAGAAGGAAAATAAATTATTCAGTTCCATGCAAAATACATATTAGTTTACATGTCTAGGAATGAGTTAAATTCAATCTCTATGCCTAAGGAACTGTTATGCCTACCTTCTTCCTCTTTGGCACCTGGTGAATTCTTATTTATGACTTTAAACTAATTTTTATCTAAATAACAAATATACATGGTTTAGTAGCTCAAATAGTACTGGAAGACATGTAACAAAAGCAGCAATCTTGTGCCCCACCATCTGCATCTGCCCTGCCCTTACAATTCCCATTCCTAAAGATAATTGCTTCACCCCTGCTTACTAGGACTTCAAAATTTCTAAGTAATAATCTTATATTATCTTTATTTTTCAATCTCAGACATCATCTATTGATTTCTTGTATGAAAGATGCAGATTATCTCATCTCTCTCATCTCAAACATATATTACTCATTTTCCTCCTTTCGTCCTCCTAAGAGGGCTGTCATAAATCAGTGTTAGTTGTTTACTTATTATCCCTATATAATATTACCGTGTAAGTATAACATACTTTACTATGTGCAGTATGTTAATATATATATATATATATATATATATATATATATATAT
>NW_022900950.1:54427867-54450135 GCF_012274545.1 Fukomys damarensis | reverse complement strand
CTATGTGCAGTATGTTAATATATATATATATATATATATATATATATATATATACTTGTGTTATAATTAGACATGTTACAGCTCATATACTATTACTTTTTCATTTCTCTCACCAGCCACTTTTCTACATAAGTATGCCTGATGAATTCATAGCTCTACTCTATGTACCCATCATTCACTGTTCCACAAATTCATCAGACCTATGAACTACTCTCATATCACCAGCCTATCCTATTACTAGTTTCTCTCTTTCTCTAAAAGGATACCTATGCTTTCTAGAACGCTCTGCCTCTCCATTTTATTTGGAGTGGTTGTTTTCAGGTGTTCTGCACAGGTGTTCTCTCAGGACTCTTTCACTATCATACTGGGAATTAGTTACCCTTATTTCTTCCCTGGCCAAGGCCAGTCTTTCCACCCACATCTTCCTTTTCTGAGAAAGAACGTTAAGTTTTTTGAGATTTGCACGTTTGATAACATTTACGGTCTACCTGTTCACTTCATTAATGGTGTAGCTGGATATAAAATTCTAGGATAGAAATAATTTTCCCTCCTTGATTTTGCCTTTAGCTTCCAATGCTATGGAGAAGCCCGGTGCCATTAGGATTTCTACTATATTTTATATAATCTGTTCCCTGCTTCCCCTAACTCAGAAGTTTTTAGCATTGTCTCATTATCTGTGGGATGCTAAAATTTCAAGTGCTTTGGTGTGTTTTCCATTTGTTATACTGAACACCTGTTCTTTAGTTCAGTGACACTTTCTGAAAATGCTTTTGTGTCATTTCCTGCCTTTCCTTTTTCTCTTTCTGGAATTTGTATTAGTCAGATGAATTTTTCTTATCTTATTTTTTCTATTTTAAATTTCTTTGAGGTTTGGGAAGGTTCTCTAATGTCCACTTTCTCTTGCATTTTTAATTTCTGCTACCACTTTTTACTTTTCAAGAGGTCCTCCTTATTCTATTACTTTGTTAAAATGGTATCTATGTTTTGTTTTACTTTCTCTTGCTTCTCTGAGAATATTATTTTGTGAAATGTTTTCCTACTGTCTGTACCTTCAAGGTTTATTTTTCTGTTTACTTGTTTCGTTTCCAATCTTTTGTATAACAGGATATATATATATATATATATGCACACACACATACATATATATACACACACACATGTATATATACATATATATGTATACATATATATGTATACATATATATGTACACACACACACACACACACACACAGACACCAGGGATTGAACTCAGGACCTTGTGTTTGCAAGACAGGTGGCAGAATCACTGAGCTAAATTCCTGGTCCCCTCCATTAATATTTTTAAAAAGCACTTAAAAAGTGAGCTTTTGCATCAGAATGAAACTGGTAACAAGTGGATCATTCTGAGGTATCGCAGAAGACTTCCAGATGTTAGCAAAGGTTCTTCTCTTGGACATGTCAGTTTCCAGAGAGGATTTTTCTAATTTCTTATGGATGCCAACTTCCCTGGATCCAAATAAAGAGGGCTTTTAATTTATCCTCCTGTTGGTTGTGTGTTCTCACACCTTTCCTGAACTGTGCAGGTCTCCATTATAGCTTCTGCCTTTTGGAGGGGTGAAGAGCCATCTGTTAGATGCATAAGATGGAGGAGAAAAATCTAGATGCTTACATGGTCCCTGTAGAGTCATTCAATTAATCTTCCAAATTTTAGCACCATCCACACTGCAATCATTAGAGCTACACAGTATCTTCCATTCCTAAAGCTAACAAAAGCTAAAAGAGAAAAGCTAAGCAACACAGCTCCAAGTATGACTTGCTCTTTAGTGTTCTCAGGACTCAGGCTCAATGATGTAGATTTTGCTGCATGTTTTTTTGTTCTTGTTCTAATTTGTCTTTTGAATAAGGGTAAACACTGTAATCCTCAGCTGACAATTGTCCTATCACTGATTTCCTGCTTTTCTTCAAGTTGACAGGTTTAGGAAAAGGCCATTTTTTCAATTCCTTTTTTGGGCCTGACAAAACTATTTTTCCAAACAGAATTATAAACAAAGTTTACATTTTAACACTGGAATAGATGATGAATTGTGTAACTCATCGTATCATGATTAATATTAGGTATCTGGGTAATACTATTTCACTTTAATTTGTCTTTGTCTCCACATAAGCATTAAAAAATTTGCAGCCCAATATTTTTTAAATTCTAAGTTTTAAATTTTTATTATTGACTGATTACTTACTCTTTGTCAGGCACAAATTGTATTTCATTCTTACAAGAACTTCGTAAGCTATTATAGTATGAGATTTATATTATGATTAGAAAATGGGGCTTTAAAAGAATAAGTAATGTGCCAAAAATCATACACACTGTCCAAAAAGGATTTGATGATAGATTTGACTACTACAAATGTCATGTTCCTAAACAATAAGCTTTACTGCTTACAGATAAAAATTATTATTTTATCTGTAATTATAATAGCAAGATTATCTTATAGCCATTATGATGTGATTATATATAAGATTAGAATTGTCAAATTCTAGAGCCATTGATTACCAGCCTATTCACTGCACTTGACATCTCAATAATCAATAAGCGCAAGGACCCAAGTTCGATCCTTGGTAAAAAAAAAAAAAAAAAAAAGGCTTCCCTACAATCATTAGAGTGCTAATTTGCTTCTCTTAGAGAGGTAGTTGATTTAATTTTAACATTCCAATAATGTGATCAGTGGAAGCATTACTTCTAGAGGAACATAAATATCAAGTAGTAGTTTCTTTCTGAAATAAAATGTATATAAGAAAGGAGGCCCCTGCACATGAATCGATGAGCATCATTCCACTTAGGGCAGACTTCTCCTCAATTCTTTGCTCAAACCAAATTCTTGGTTCAAGAAGGGCACTGCCAGTCTGTAACTGGGACAACTGGAGGCTTCCACATTTCCCAGAGACAGCAAGATACCATCATCTGTTTCTTTTTCTTTCAACCCCCTCTCTTTCTATTCACATGCCTCATTTCTGAAAGGCCTTGCTCTCAGGTAACTCATAATTCTCCTCAGGCAGTTGGTTGATAAAGATTTAATTAAGCCTGTGACATGCTGATACCAAACTATACCAGTTTATGAGAGTTAACTGTTAAATATTTAGGAATTTTGCCAGCTTGAAACCAGTCATGGCAGAAAATGTCTACACCATGAAAACTGGCCAACACTATTGATGATTCTCCCTGGTCCATGTGAGAGCGTTATCCGCACACTGCTCAGTATTCTTTTCTCCCGGGACCCCTGCATCTTCACTAGGTACTCCTGACAACTTTAAAGGCTCAAAATGAGTTTCTATGGCTGGAATTTCCCTAATAAGAATAATGACAGAAAATAATTATTATTACACTACCTTGGCAAAAACCAGGTCTACTGATATATCAACAGGAGATAAACAGAAAAGTGTAAAAGTTCACAAAAGCAATCACTTTCTGGGCTAGGAAAGATTCCCAAAGATTCATATAGATATAACAATCCTACAAAACATGAATCACTAATAACAGTGACCTAATGAATTAGCTTGACAAGTGTCCTCAAAGTTACTGACCAAAGCACATGGTTCGGAGTAAACAGAACCATACTTCTTAAAAACAACAAAGAATTGCATACAACCACTGATCTGGAGACAACTTACCCCGTATAAGGAAAACCAAATTTACTAAGAGTGTCAGAAAAGTAATTTAGCAGTTTCTAAAACTGTAAATAGGCCTTAGACATCTTACTGAAGTTTTTTGTTGTGTTTTATTTGATGGTATTGGTGATGGAACTTAGGGAGCGTTAAGCTATATCCTCAGTCTTTCTCTTATTATTTTATTTTATTTTGTTATAAGACAGGGTCTTGCTATGTTGCCCAGACTGGCCTCAGATCTGCGATCCTTTTGCTTCAGACTCCTGAGTAGTTGGTGCAGAGGACCATAATATTGATTATGCCCAAAGCAGGCTGTAAGAGTTAACCACACAATTAGCTTTTTTTATAGAAAAGAGTCTGGCTGAAGCCTATGTGCCAAGGTCAGAGTAACATGCCCAAATTCCATTTCCACAACTAAAACCTTCTGAGAAGGACAATGCTCTAATGACAATCATATATTTTGTCTATTCTGTTCCTAATATGAGAATGCTTTGCCTTGTCTTTTATGAGCCTTGTTTACATTAATTTCATAGAAACCAAATGTTGCCTTTACCCCAACTGATTGCTAATAAAAGTCAGTGCCTGGGACTGGCCAGGGCCTTTGTTGGTTGACCTGGCACTGGTCATCCTGGCACCCTGCTTTCTCTTAGTTCTGTCTCAGTGTATTTTTTTCTCAGGCCTGCATCATATACTGGGCAGGTGGGTCCTGGAACCAGCTGAGATTACAGGTGTGTGCCACTATTCCTGGACCTATTGAGATACTAAAATAATTAAAGCTGCTGGATTAGTGGCTAAAGAAAGGCTAAGCTTAGTTACCTAGGTACATATAACTTCACTGACTCATGGTCCTAGAATATTTACTTTAAGGAGGGGTGATTAATATTGCTTAATTAAATTAGTTATCTTTTCCATGTATTTATTTCTTGCTTCTCCACTTTCTATTTCCAAACATTGATGACACACCTACTTTGCACCAGGCAGAATTTCAATTATGAGAAAGTGTTAGGTCTAGCCTTGCACTGTGTTTCAGAAGATTTAATGCATGTTTAGAGGCTATGGCTAAGGAAGTACTATTCAAAGCCTCAAAAGATTCTACTAGTAATATATGGAGGATTTTCTATAATAAGAAAAGGACATTTGAAAGCTGTAAACTTTTAATCTTTTTGCTTCCAAAAGCAGTTACTAAGAACTTTTTAGAGATCATTTGATTTCTGAGAAAGCTGTGGAGTAGTTTTAATAGCATTATTGGGAGGAACATGAATGAAACACCTTGTAAAGGATATATGAAATATAGCTAGAATTTTGGCTTCTAAGTAACACATGCTTCTGAAAATATGGAGTCTAAAGTAATAAATTTGGTTTTTAAAAATGGATTCTAGGCCATTCAGTGGGACCGAGTAGCTGCACCCTCCCCAGCCTGCATGCCACCAGCTCCAGCAAGGAAGGTAGCCATGCCTTGGAAACCACCCCCCCACCCCACTCTGAGACTTCCTGATTGGGCCAGTCCTTGGACCTACTCTACAGAGGCATAGGTGGCCATAAAGGGTATTTTTTCTGAGCTCCCAACTTTGAACATCTTTAAAGAAAGGGTGGGGGAAACCTGTAATAGAACTATGTGGAGTTCAACCCTGCAGGTTGGGGAACTCAATTTGGGCCTTGTGGCCTGAGGTCATTCTCAGTCACAGGGATCTGCCATTAGGTAGCTGAGATCAGGGGACTTGGTTCTGCACATGGCTGCACACATGGTATATTATGACAGAAGAGATATAGTCTGAAAGAAGCCCTTCAAATTCATTTTTGTTCTTTTCCTCATTCTACTCTGCAAATTCTTTCTCTTTTCTGTCCTCTTTCTCCAACTCAGTCTCTTGCTCCTCCATATTATCCCTGATGTCCCTTTCTGTTCCTGATACTACCCTAACTCAGACTTCTTCTTTTATCATTTTTTTTATTTTCTTTGTGTTCTTTTCTTCTGTCATTTTACCTCACTCATGGGTCAGTAGTTTCAAGGGAAAGTGAGCCCCTATTACTGTTAAGGGGATATATTCTTGTCCTTACTCTAGCACTCTGTCTATCCCTTTTGAATTTAATAGTTTCATAAAGACTGTATGGTCATTCTATGTCCTTTGGCTTCACTTGAAACCTTCTCCAATTCCTTCACTTACCTACTCCTCTCATCCTAACTCTGTCTAAGCCCCCATCCTAAATGGTAAAGATGCTATATTGAAAAGCATACTCACTGCAAACATATTTTGGGCTGCTTCTTGATTTTAATTTAATTCACATGGTTCAAAGGGGCTAGATTAATGACTACCACAAGTGCTCAATTTGCAAGTTGTGCTTGATCCTACTGTGCTGCTGATTGTATCAATTGGGGTAAAGGATTGTGATTGATTTAATGAGTTGTTTTCTCCGATATTATGAAAATGAGAATGTCTGTGAGTCATTAGAGACTCAAAAGCTAAAGTGCAACTACAGCAGGAAGATTTAAGTAATAATCCAGAAATTAAACCAAGGACAACCCAACAACAAAAATAAAAATGAGAAAACACTTCAGCAAGATACAAAGACAGACTTCCAGTTCACCAATGGCAAACAGCAGGGCAAATGAGGATGAAAAGTCTGATAATGAACCAGCAGGACACCCTGAACTCATAGCACAAGAAGTAACAAAACACATCAATCAGGCTCTAGAAAAATTCAAAACAGAAATAATTTCCCAGATAACCATAGAGATAGTGAGCAAAATGGAAGTCATGATTCGAGACTCTAGAACAGAAACTGAGAAAAAAAATAGATGAGCTCAGGACCATGATAGAAGCCATGAAGGCCCATCATAAGAAAGAAATGGAAACAATGAATGCCCAACAGAGGAAAGAAATGGAATCCATAAAACAGCTTCAAACAGATATCCAGGAGATTAAAAATGCTATTGGAAGTGCACATAACCAAATAAAAGACTGCGAAGACAGAATTTCAGATATAGAAGATAGGATCACAGGCAGTGACTGTGAAAAAAGAGGTCTCTCAAAAACAGTAAGGGACCATAAGAAATCAATCCAACAACTTCTAGATGATGCAAAGAAAAATAACATAAGACTGATAGGAATTCATGAAAAAGCAGGAGAAAATGCAAATGACCTAAAAAAAAGATCTTCACAGAATTAATGACAGAAAACTTCCCAAGCAGAAGGGAAGAATTAGACATACAGATAAGTGAGGCACATAGAACTCCATCCAGTCACGATAAAAAAAAATCTACACCTGGACATATAATAATCAAGATCCCAGAAACCCAACAGAGGAACAAAATACTACAAACAGTAAGAGCAAAGAAACAAATCACATGCAAAGGAAAGCCCATCAGAATCACAGCAGACTTTTCAAGGAGAGCCTGGAGTGAAGTATTTCAAGTACTAAAAGAAAACAATCTCCAACCTAGACTGATGTATTGTGCAAAACTCTTTCAAAATGGAGGGGGAAATAAGATACTTCCATGACAAAGAACACCTGAGAAACTACATGAATACCAAACCAGCACTACAAGGAATTCTAAACAATATCCTAGAAAAACACAGTGAAGGTCACAACACCATGAGGCCCAACAGACCAAATCAAACAGGCAAGGCAAGAAACTAAAAGGAGAGGGGGGAAAAAGAAAAAAGAGTCAACAAAAGGACAATAACATGACAATAATAAGTCAGTACATATCAATTATAACCATCAAGTCAGTGGCCTCAATTCACCCATCAATAGGAATAGACTGGCAGAATGGATTAAGAAGTAAAATCCAACAATATGTTTTATACAAGAAACACACCTAGTGCAAAAAAGAAGCCCATAAACTGAAAGTGAAAGGATGGAAAAAAATACTCCATGTAACAGGAGCCCAGAAAAAAAGCAGGGGTAGCAATCTTATTCACAGACAAAGTAAATTTCAAGCCAAAACTGATTAAGAGAGACAAAGAAGGCCACTACATTCTTGTAAAGGGAACAATTCAAGAGGAAGAGATGACAATCATAAACATATATGCACCAAATATTAATGCCCCCAACTATATAAAACAAATACGAAGTAACACGAAAAAGCAAATAAGCACTAATACAATTGTAGTGGGGGATCTAAATACCCCACTATCACAAATAGACTGATCATCTAGGCAGAAAATCAACAATGAAATACTAGAACTCAATCAAGCTTTTGAACACATGGACTTAAAAGACATCTATAGAGTGTTCCACAAAATCAGAATATACATTCCTTTCAGCTGCACATGGGTCATTCTCCAAGATAGACCACATACTAGCTCACAGAACAGGTCTGAATAAATGCAAAAGAATAGGTGATTGCTTGTATATTTGCCACGACCACTCCAGTGGAGTCTGCGTGACAATGCCGGTCACCTGGCAGAAACCAGACCTGAGGTATCGTCCCCAAGGGGTTAAGCCTCCTGGAAGTCCTTGGCACACACCACATGCGAAGTCAGCCGTGAAGAGAATAGCTGGCCTCTCTGCCTGCAGTTTGGGGACATTGGGTTCATTTGTAATTCTGTTCTATTTTGTCTTTATTACTATTTGTTCATTATCTGTAGAATTGTATTCTGGGCCCAGGAAAGGTTAGGAACAATTAGATGTTCCTAGAGATGGGGAGGTATTGGGGCACAAGAGGACGGGCAGCCAAAGTGCTGACCCTGAGCCCCGGACTGTGAAGTCCTGAAGGTGATCCTGAAGGTGACATGCTGAAGCCAGTCCTTTGTTTTACAAACTTCCCCTTCTGACTGCGTATAGGTGTGGTCTTACCTTGACCTTGTGGTCTTAGTTTTTACAGTACTATTGTCTATCTTTCTCATGCCTGCCTGTGACTGGAATCACTCTTGAGGTGTGCCCTTGAAACTAGTATATAAACACCTAGAGTTAGAAATAAAATTGCAGCAGCTACTACCTTCACTACTCAGTGCTGTGTGGTTTCTGACTGTTGCCGCCGAACCTGCTCCCACCTTTCTGAAGATCCCTGTTCTCCATGTGAAATCCAGTCTTTGCTCCCCTACGGTCGGTAGCATATATTATCAGGTCATAGTGCAATCAAGCTGGAGATCAACAGCATAAGAAACTGTAGAAACTTCACAAACACATGGAAATTGAACAACACTCTCCTGAACAATCAATGGATCACAGAGGAAATTAAAGAAGAAATTAGACAGTTTCTACAAATAAATGAAAATGCCAATACAACATAGAGGAATAAATGGGACACAATGAAAGAAGTCCTGCATAGAAAATTCATAGTACTGAATGCCCATGCTAGGAAAACAGAGCGAGCGCAGATGAACAACTTAATGATGAATCTTAGACTACTCGAAAAACAAGAGCAAGAAAAACCCAAAGCTCGAACAAGAGAGGAAATTATAAAGATTAGAGCAGAAATCAGTGCAATGGAAACTAAGAAAACAATACAAAAAATAAATGAAAGAGTTGGTTTTTTGAAAGAATAAATAAAGTCGATAAACCCTTAGCTAATCTTAACAAAAAAGGGAAAGAAATGGCTCAGATCCATGCAATCAGGAATGAAAAAAGGTGAAGTCACAACAGATCCAACAGAAATCCAGAGGCTCATTAATACCTACTTTGAGAACCTGTACTCTAATAAAATAGAAAACACAGAAGAAATGGACAGATTTTTAGATACTTATGAATTACCAAAGTTGAAAAAGGAGATAAAAACATTCTAAACACCCCGATTACAGTCAGTGAAATTGAAAATGTAATAAAAAATTAACCAACAAAGAAAAGCCCAGGTCCTGATGGATTCACTGCTGGATTTTACAAGACATTTAGAGAAGAACTACTGCCTTTACTCTTCAAAATTTTCAGTGAAATTGAAAGGAAGCTATACTTCCAAAATCATTCCTGAAGCAAGTATCATTTTGATTCCCAAACCAGGGAAAGATGCAACTATAAAAGAGAACTACAGGCCAATCTCCTTAATGAATATAGATGCTAAAATTCTTAATAAGATACTAGCAAACGGAATACAGAGGATCATCAAGAAGATCATACATCCTGACCAAGTCGGATTTATTCCAGGGTTGCAAGGATGGTTCAACATATGTAAGTCAGTAAGTGTAATACACTACATTAACAATGTCAAGGAGAAAAACCATATGATCCTCTTGATAGATGCAGAAAAAGCATTTGACAAAATTCAACATCCATTCATGATAAAAACCCTGCAAAAAATTGGAATAGATGGTCTACTTCTCAACCTAATAAATGCTATCTACAAAAAACCAACAGCCAACATCATAATAAATGGCCAAAAACTGAAAACTTTCATGTTAAAATCAGGAAAAGACAAGGATGCCCACTATCACCACTCCTCTTTGATATAGTTCTGGAAACATTAGCCACAGCAACTAGACAAGAGAAAGAAATTAAAGCAATAAAGATAGGAAAGGAAGAACTTAAACTGTCATTATTTGCTGATGATATGATACACTACATTGAAGACCCAAAAAACTCCACCAAAAGAGCTCTACACTTAATTGCTTCAGTCGAGTAGCCAGATACAAGGTGAACACCCAAAAATCAATAGCCTTCTTGTACACAAATTACAGACTCACTGAGAGAGAAATTAGGGAACAATTCCTTTCACAATAGCATCCCCAAAAATGAAGTATCTAGGAATCAATCTAACACAAGAAGCAAAAGACCTCTACACTGAAAACTACAGCACTCTGAAAAAAGAAATCAAAGAGGATATAAAGAAATGAAAAGATCTCCCCTGCTCCTGGGTAGGAAGAATCAACGTAGTGAAAATGGCCATACTACCAAAACTGCTATACAGATTCAATGCAATACCAATTGAAATTCCAACACTATATTTCACAGAACTAGAAAAAATAATTCAAAAATTCATTTGGAACCATAAGAGACCTAGAATACCAAAAGCCATCCTAGGCAACAGAGACATGGTAGGAGGTATAACAACTCCCAATTTGAAGCTACACTACAAAGCCACTGTGATAAAAACAGCATGGTGCTGGCAAAGAAACAGATCTGAGGATCAGTGGAACAGATTGGAATACACAAAAACAAATCCAGATGTGCTCAGCTACGTCATCTTTGACAAAGGAGCTGACCATCCTCAGTGGAGGAAAGATAGCCTCTTTAATAAATGGTGTTGGAAGCTGCGCATGGTGGCGCATACCTGTAATTCCAGCACTCAGGAGGCTGAGGCAGGAGGATCGCTGCAGGTTTGAGTCTAGCCTGGGCTATATAGTGAGTTCCAGGTCAATCTCAACTACATAGTGAGACCCTGTCTCAAAAAACTAACTAACTAACTAAATAAATAAATAAATGGTGTTGGAAAAACTGGATTTCAACCTGCCAAAGACTAAAACTGGACCCTTATCTTTCACCATGCACTAAATTAAAATCCAAGTGAATTAAAGATCTAAATATTAAAACAGAAACACTAAACTTGCTAGAAGATAAGTTAGACAGAACTCTTGAAGACATTGGCATAGAAAAAGATTTTGTGAACAAATCCTCAATAGCACGGGAACTGGCAGAATGAATCAATACCTGGGATCCCATTTATTAAAAGGCTTGATGTATGCACACACATGTTTACAGCGGCACAGTTTGTAATAGCTAAAACTTGGAAACAGCCCATTTGCCCCTTAGTTGGAAACTGGATAAAGAAGATGTGGTTTTTCTATAAAATGGAATACGACTCAGCCATAAAGAATGAGAAATGAGACTCATTCATAGGAAAATGGATACATATTGAGGATGTACTCCTAAGTGAAATAAATAAGTCACACATGTGTAAACACCAAATAGTTTCTCTGGTGTTAAACTGTAATAGTGTGTGAGATCCTAATGAGATAAATGACATTGTGAAATGGGAAGAAAAGGGCTAAAGGTGTGGGGAAAGTGGGAAGGGTAGGGGAAGGGTAATAAGGGAAAAGAAAAAAATGTGAGATAATGAAAAGATGGAAATAAAGTGTTTGTAAATGGGGAGGGGAGGAGGGGGTGAAGGGAGGGCAGGGACAAGGGGAAAAATGAGAACCAAGACCTGTCATGTAAAGGTACAAGATCCCAATAATAAATGTCACTGTACTGTATACCTAAAATGTACCAATAAACTCATTAAACAAAAGAAAAAAAGCATTCTAGGAACTACTATAGTAATGCTTATAGTAATGCTTCAAATTTGTTATAGTTATTTACTAGCTCTTATCAAATTCATGAATACATTTTATATGCAGAGCTCCATTAAGTACATGCTCACAAGCTGTACTCATTTTAAAAATATACTGGTGTGAACCAGAGAGTTAGCTCAGTGGCACCATGCCTGCCTGGCAAGCACAAGGTCCTGAGTTCAGTTCCTGGTTTGGAAAAAAAAAAAATATATATATATATATATACACATATATTTATACATATATACACATACACACACACACACACACACACACACTGATGCATTCATTTTAAAAATTAAAATCAAAAGTGCCTTCATAGGCAATACATCTAGGAGACTGAAACGTAGCAAACAGATAAAAGGTAGTGGAAAAAGCATGTAACTCACTGTTTATCCACATATAGAAAGTCTATCTGCTACTACCCAGAGGGATCAGGAAAATATGGGAGTCCATTCATGATAGATAAATTGGTAGGTTGTTTTCCTGGAGCATCTATCATACAACAAGAACCACGCCAAGAAAGCAGTGTGTAAACCTCCAAGGCAGGAGGCCAGGGGCTGATTTAAACTGCTGGAGGGCAAAGATATACAGTAAGTTCATTTGGCCACTAGATGGCGATCAGGTTACTCCACCAGTGATGGAAAGCGGCAGCCAACCAGCAGATGTGATAGCATTAAAAGTGTATTCTCAGTTCTTTTGGAAAGATACCCAGCAGAGGGATGGCTGGGTCAAATGAAAACTCCAGTCCCAGCTCTTTGAGATATCTCCATATTGATTTCCATAGTGGTTGCACTAGTCTGCACTCCCACCAACAATGGAGAAGGGTTCCTTTCTCCCCACAACCCCGCCAACATTTGTTATTGTGTGATTTCTTGATAGCGCCGTTCTTTGTGGGGTGAGGTGGAATCTCAGTGTTGTTTTCATCTGCATCTCTCGAATGACCAGTGATGTGGAACATTTTTTCAAATATTTTCTTGCTGCTTTTACTTCTTTGTCTGAGAAATGTCTCTTCATTTCGGATGCCCATTTTTGAATTGGGTCTTTATATTTGGGGGGACTGATTGTTTTGAGTTCTTTATATATCCTTGATAATAGTCCTTTGTCTGAGGAACAGCTGGTAAAAATTTTTTCCCACATTGTAGATTGTCTCTTAGTTCTGCTGATGGTTTCTTTTGAAGTACAGAAGCTTTTTAGTAAGATGAGATCCCAGTTGTTGATTCTATCTGCTAGTTCCCGTGCTACTGAGGATTTGTTCATAAAGTCTTTTCCTATACCAATGTCTTCCAGAGTTCTAAAAGAATCATATCACAGAGAAGTATGTGCACCCATGTTTATAGCGGCACAGTTTGTAATAGCTAAATCTTGGAAACAATCTATTTGCCCATCCGTTGGAAACTGGATAAAGAAGTTGTGGTTTTTCTATAAAATGGAATATTACTCAGCCATAAAGAGAGAGAGAATAGATTCATTCATAGGAAAATGGATACATATTGAAGATATACTCCTAAGTGAAATAAATAAGTCACACATGTGTAAATATCGAATAGTTTCTCTGGTGTGAATAATCTGCAACAATGCATAAGATTCTAATAAGATTACTGACATTTAGAAATGGGAAGAAAGGAGCTAAAGGTGTAGGGAAGGTGGGATGGGTAGGGGAAGAGTAAAAAGGGAAAAGAAAAAAAAGTGAGAGAATGAAAAGATGAAAATAAAGTGTTTGTAGATGGGGAGGGGAGGAGGGGGTGAAGGGAGGGCAGAGGTAAGGGGAAAAAATGAGAATCAAGACTTGTCATGTAGAGGTACAAGATCCCAACAATGAATGTAACTGTACTGTATCCCTAAAATGTACCAATAAACTCAATTAAAGCTGAAAAAAAAAGTCTATTCTCTTTTCTTAGTTTGTCTATGAAAGGTCTAAACTCCAAAAATCAGTGGCAAACCTATGTTGAATAAAGAGTCCATAAATGTGGTGCCTTGAGGGATTGAACAGGAAAGAAATTATAAGAAGACAAAGATTTCTTGTTATTACCTGGAATGATTCCTGTTTAGATTTGGTTGTGCCATCTCCTTATAAATAATAAAATGAACTGCCCTAACTGCAAGTCTACTGCCTCATTATTTATCAAGAGATTTGACAAAACAGTAGAACACTGTTAGTCTATTTGGACAAATCATCCTATCAATTTAGACATACAGATGTATGCTCACAATTCATATCTGTTTGAAAAAAATAAATATATACAGAGAGAAAATTTTATACAGAGGGAGAATTTTAGCTAACATCTATTCTAGTTTGCCACATGCAACAATTAATTAATTCTGAATTATATAGCTTTATTACTAAATTTGTCTTATTTCTGATATCTGAATTTTGAAATGGAGACATAAAGTTATGTACTTCCTAGAAAATGTTTGATTTAGAGAAAGCTCAGATATTACATTGTATTATGTAGCCAAGTATTTTGGTTATTCTTGTGATGTTAGGTACTATAATTCTATTAATTTCTAACTTAATAACTATATATTCTCATTAAATAAATATAGCTTTGGGTATATAAAAGCATAAAATGAATACTTTGTGATAATTTAAATGAAGAATTCCATTAGTCATGAAATAGCTTCAGTTACCAATGTAATTTAGTATACATATAAAAATATTGATCATCTGTTGTATATTCATCATCATTCTAGGTTTTTGGAAAACAGATTCATAATACAGTCAGAGAAATCCTAGGGAAGAAGAGCTATACAGTCAAAACATAGTTTTTAATTTTTGCAGCAGTCAGGAAACACTATCAAAATCATTACTAAAATCTTTCTTAAAGTTCTTTTGAGAAAAAAATAAAATGCTCAATTTAGGTCATAAATCTTTTTTTTTTCCTTCTCCCTTCTTTCCTTCACCACCTCATTCCTCTTCTCATTTGAACATTTTATTCCCAGAATTCTTGACCACTGGAAAAACATGACCTTTGATCTCTATAACATATGAGATATTAAAATAAAATATATGAAATTTAAATACAATAGTATTTACTATTACATGTCAATAACTATAGTAAAGCTAGGAGCTTAATTCAGAGAAAAAAATAATGTTTAGCATAATAAAAGAAATAGAATCAATCAGTTTTCTAAATGTTGCTATAGTGATCAGCATTTACCTATTGCTATAGTAGATAAATGTTGACATGTTTATTTTATAGCAATATGCTCCTTAAAATTTAATTATTTATGTCCCAAAAGGACTTGAGGTTGCTAGCTTATTTTGCTTTTAGATTTTCAAAACCTTCATATAAACTTTTAAGAATCTAAGAGAAACATGTATCATTCATTCACAAATATATTGATTTTCTTCTAAGGGAAATTATAAAATAATCACATAAAATAGTAATTATTAGTCAATTTATTGATTGATAGAATAATTGGTGGAAACATCTTATTAATTGGCTCTTTGCAGATCAACACTGTTGGCAAGGACCTACTTTCTTTTTTGGAAGATAAGAATGAAACGTAAACAGAATTTTTTCACATATTAAAATAAATAAATTTCAAATAAATCATTTCATTATATGCATACATATACAGAGTAATGTATGCATACAATAATATGAATGAGGAATATTTATTTACACATATAGATATAGATATATTTCAATTAGTTTCAGACAACTACTAGTCATTTCTAGAGTTGCTGGTTGCTGGATTTTCCTTTTGATTTAGTGGCTGGTCCCATGTTTCTCTCCAGCACAGGACTGGGTTTACTCATTGTGACTGCTAAATTTACATTATCTAGAAAAAAGAAAGCCAGCAATAGCCGTTTTGCTAACCTCTAGCCTAGAGGTTTGAGCCTTGTAAGAGCTGGCTGGATGTTAGCTTTTCAGTGATTCTGTTTCCTAGGTAGCATGTAGAGATGCTGATGACAGCGGTAGTAGAAGTGGCAACAGATGAAACAAAGGTGGTGCTGGAAACTAGTAAATGCTAAATATTCAACAAGAAAGGCCAATAGTTGGATTTGCACGTCCTTTTTATTAACCTGTTTGCTTAAGCACTAATAGAAAAAAAGGCACATTTTAATTTTTTCACTACTTTTATGTGGATCTTTTTTGTTATAAGTTCAAAAATTATTTTAGCCATTTAAGCACCAATATTTAAGTCAGTAAGCTAGAAGTTTTCCCAAGTGTGGCATTTTATCTGAGTGTGTACCATAAGAGGTAGGGTTAGTACATGTGGTACCTGCATGTGTCTGTCACCTTCTTGCCCAATCATGTTTCTCCATTCCATGAGTGATCGCTGCAGACGTTCAAGTCCAGTTTCCCAAAGCCTGATGTGACCTCCCATGTCAACGGTAACAACGCCACTTTTGTCCCACTCAGCCAACAGCGCATCTGAGTCCGAAATAGTTGACAGCCATGTAGTATAGGGCGAGAGAGACTCTGATCTGAAAAAGGAATCCAAAGTGAAGACCAGAAGCTATAAAAACAAAGCAGGAATGTAATACTTTATATTGAAATGTTCTTAAAAAGTTTGTTCACAGCATCATCCATCCTGTCATGCCTGCTCTTACCTGCCTCACAGCACAGGGAGGGTAAGAGGATGTGCGTTATGAGCAAAAGTGAAACAGACATACTGAGTTTGTAAACACAAAGCAGGATAATAATGAATATAAAAAACATTATTATATTCATAATAATGAACATAAAAAATAATGAATATAAAAAACATTCATTTTAATGAATATAAAAAAATGAATCACAATATGTTATATATGGATAATTTAGGCAATGAAGCCAGTTAAATTTATGTAGGTTCCGTAATTGCTATAAAGAATTTGTTATAGACTGAATGTTTCCCCAAATTCACAGGCTGATATCATTAGTATCCATTCGAGGACAGAGTAAGAAGGCAGCCATCTGAAAGAACCCTCACCAGGAAATGAACTGGCCAGCACCTTGACTATGGCTTTGGCAGCTTCCACATGATGAGAAATAAATGTTTGTCATTTAAGCCACCAAGTCTGTGGTACTCTGTTATAGCAGCCTGATCTGAGTAGAACTCTTAATCATAAGTACCTTAAGAGATAAGATAGTAGCATATCCCGCTGTAAAGAACAAAAATACACAGTAATATATTGTCTATTTATATTTTCCTGGATTTATGGCACCAGATGACCCTGTCAGAGAAAAAAACTAGCTCTATTCCAATTAATGCCTCCCACACTACACTGGGGGGATCAATCTTTAGAGGTCTCACGTCACTGCTGAAACCAATATTTTGCTTCTGCATTTCAAATACATTTGTATTTGATTTTTATCTTTTCTTTCTCCCTCCCTTAATCCCTGCCCCTTCTTTTTTTCTTTTGCTTGTTTGTTTTTCCTGTACAGGGAATCAGACTCAGAACCAGGTAGGCATGGCACCACTGAGCTACATCCCCAGATCAATGTTTACCTTTTCTGACTGTCAAAATGGTATAACAAGGAATATATATATATATTTCTTATATATTTTACAATTATTTTATTATACATAATTACCATATGTACGGTAATTTTTAGGAAGGAAAAGACTGTAAGTGTCAAGTGCATACTTCTTAGACGTTTTTAGGATGAAGGGAAAAGGAGAATGGCACCATGTGTTTCAGAAGTATCTTACAAGACTCCTAGATGGACTCAGAGAAGGTAATATTTGATATACAATAGGATTTACTTCATAGTACTCTATGAAAAAATTGGTTTAGGAAAAATATTAGTAGTTGCAGATAGGAAGTAAAGAGCTATTCAAGAATGATGAAATTTATCTATGTGAAATTATGTGTCGAGAACGCTTAAGCTGTAGAGCACTACTGAGCATTGTATCTGTCTTTGCCTCTCTTGAATTTATTGCAAAATTTAAAATTTACAGGGGCAACTTGTTACTAAAAAAGGAAGTACTAAAGAAATCACATATACGCTACAGCTTGTATGTCAGGTTTAGAATCACTTTCTAAGTGTTTCTCATATACTTAATTACAAAGTTTTAAATAAACACAAAAATTATAATAATAAAGCTTAGATTTATATACATTCATATATGAGAGTTAGGAAGTATCATTTTAAAAATGAAAATATGTAGAAAAAAACGCAAAGGAAAAAATATGTGATGCATTCATTTGGCCTTGTAGTTACATATAGTCTTATTATTATATATTCTATTAACTGAAGTTAGCCATCAAATGGAAAATTCCCGATATCTAGCAGAATGCTAAATTTTAGCAACAGGCAAAACAAATGAAATCCACATGGATTATTCCCTCAAAGATCAAGGCATACTGACAGTGAAATGAACTCTTGAAATGAGGAAACTCCAAAGCAAGAGGTCTTATAAGTATAGATTATATACTAGATTTCAAAGACGTAGAGGAAAAATGGAACATAAAATGTCTCATTAATATTTTTGCTTCAGCAGCACATGTATTAAAATTTTTATATTAAATACATGTCAAAGTAAAAAATGAGAATATTTTGGATACACTGGGTTAAACAAAATATTAAAGTTAAGTTCACCTATTTTTCTCCCTCCCTTTCTCCCCTTTTCCTTTCTTTCTTTATTTGTAGTGGGAATTGAATCCAGGGCCCCTGGATTGATCTACATCCTCAGCCCTTTTTCATATTTTGAGACAAGGTCTTGCTAAATTGCTAAGGTGCCTATGCATGAACCTGCAATCTGTGCTGGGATCTTTTTATGTTTTCAATGTGGCTACAGTAAGTGTAAAATTGTATTTATGGCCTGAATTGCGTTTCAACTGGGAAGTGCTGCTCTGTAGGTGTGAATTACAGCGCTCAGCTGTGCCTGGTTGCACCTACAGCTCCTCTTCTACCAGTTCTCATGGCAGGTAGAGCAGGTAGCTCATACAGAAAATTTCAAAACTCTGAAATAAAAAGCTCTTGGGGGAGAAATTAAGAGAAATCTTGGAAAAAATTATCATCGCTTCAAAATGCTTTAAAAAAGATGCTCTTTGCTTTTGTTACTTGAACTAATCATACATCTTTATGAAAAACAACTGAGTTGTAATAAGGAATTTCCTCAAGTTTTAGCCATTTTCCATTAAAATGCACATAAACATGTTCCAAGATGTAAAGTTGTGTGTGTGTGTGTGTGTGTGTAAATATTTTAATCCAATTAAAGGGTTCTAAGACATGTTAATTGTTTATTGCTGAGTTATTTCATACTGTCATGCCGAGCTCTTTTTTTCTTGGGGTTAGAGGAAAAGGAAGAAAGATTGGTGATGTTTTGAGTGATTGACAACTAAGGCTGTCCCTGGCCTTCCTTTGATACAGGAAAGCTCTCCAGGTCCCTCTGATTAAGACTGCAGCCAAAGCCACCCACTGTTTTCTGGAGGGTTCAGTCACAAGTGAGAAAGTACCTGGCTTGGGGGAGTAGAATGTGATCTTTGTTTTTGTTTTTGTTTTTGTTTTTTGGTTTTGAGACAGGGTCACACTATGCAGTTGAGAATGACTTGGAACTCACTATGTAGCCCAGGCTGGGCTTGAACTCACAGCGATCCTCCTGCCTCAGCCTCCCAAGTGTTGGGATTACAGGCGTGCTCCACCACACCCAGTTTAGAATATCATCTTAATCCAGACCAAAGTAGAGTGGAAAGTAGAGAGGAAGGAGGCTTTGGCCTGGAGGGACAAGTCAGGATAAAGAGGAACGCACCTAGGCTCAACAAAGGGAGACAAGGCACAGATAGGCTCAGGGAAGGGCAGGCTGCAGGTGAGAACACTTGTCTTTGTGTTCCCTAAAGACTTCCTGCTTTTGTATCTGGAGTCTAGCTGATTTAAAGGCATTGCTTCCACCTCTGGACAATAATAAGGGCAGTAGACAGTAATGAGATCCCGTCTAAATCTCTGGGAATCCTTTGACTACTGCATAGCCTTCATGACAGCAGATGTACAGTAAAGCATTTAGAACAATATTAAACAAATGCTATTTAAATTCCTTTGACATTTTGAATATAAACTTCAGAAAACCAATATATAAAGTTAATAAATATTAAAATTCCTGTAATACTAACTATGCTATTTTTGTACAGAAAAACAGCATTAGAACAGATCAAACAAAAAAAAATGAAAACTAGAAGGCTGTAAAACTTATACCTATTCCCAGCTTAGCACTTATAGTTTATTTGAAATATTTGAATATTTTTCCAAAATGAAAATAAAAATGCCAGTAAAGCATGTAGAACAGCAAGATATAAACCAAGTGTAATGAGGGAAAGAAGAGTTTGCTATTTAAGGAGGTAAAAACTACACATTTATTCAGAGAACTCGGGAAGAATTCTCTCTCTCCTCTCTTTTTTTTTTTTTTTTTTTGGTACTGGGGATTGAATCCAGGGAACAATAAGTCACATCCCAGCCCTTTAATTTTTTTTAATTTAAATTTGAGACAAGGTCTTACTAAATTGCCCAGGCTGGTCTCAAACTTGCAATCTTCTTACTTCAACCTCCTGAGTAGCTGGGATTACAAGTGTGTACCACTGTGCCTGGCTAAGAACTCATGTTTTTTTAAAAATGACAATACTAAGCTATGCACAAAGGTGAAATGAATTACCTGGGAACAGGAATGTATCGTAGTTGCTTTGATTGAAGATCAGTGACTTCTATATAACCAGCTGTCTGTGGAGGGTTAACATCTGCAAATAAGTCATGATATGAGTTAAATATTAAAGGTCTGGTTGGCAACAAAGTAGGAGCCCAAGAATACTTGAATACCACCACTAAAAGCACAACAAAGTTATAAGCAGACTAGGGTAGAACGCTGGAATCTACTGGACAAGGTACTAGGTAAGTCCAGCTCTAGGCTAGACTGAAAATTGTTTCCCTCATAGAAACATGGGGATTGTCAAAGTGAAGTACATGACCTACGATCTTTTAGTGGCAGAAAACAGCCCCTTTTTTTCCTTGTCTTTGATAGCTTCTCAAGATGTGTTGATATTTTAGCACTTACAGGCTTCCCCGCGCCCCCATTCTGGGGATTGAACTCAGGGCCTCATGCATGCTACCCAGGTACTCTACCACTGAGTCCTTAGCACTTGTAGTTTATTTGAAAATAGCTCATCATCTGAATCCTATTTCCCTTTTTGGGAAGTCACAACCTTGCTCAGAGGGAGTCAGTAAAACATGGCGGAATTAACACCCAGTTTGTAATCAGTCTCAGTTATATTAACCTCTCTGAGGTCTGTTCTCCATATTTGTAAAAGGGGGACAACAATAACATCTAAGAAACACAGCATTATTTTGAGGATTAATGAAATGAGTAAATGCACAGCACCTAATTAGTAGTTGCCCAGGGAATAAATAATATGTGTCATAATTAGGGCCCTGAAGATAGAGGAGAAGGTAGGGTGAGAACGGGCCCCTGGGTAAGGACTCTGGGTTATAAAACACATGTAAAGCTTGGGGTAGAATAAGACAGAGATGTGGGGCCAGAACCCCACCTCCAATTTTAGGTTTTCTTCTAGAAAATTCCAGGGCTTTATGACTTCTGTCACCCTGAGTCCCACCACCACCCTGAAAGTACCAGCTGCTACCACTGGTACCATGGATCAACTCGGAACTCTGTACATGCGAGGCAGGCATGACGCCACACTGAGCTAAATTCCCAGCGCTAAAAGCACTGCTTCGAATGCTGACCACAACAAAGACTTACCATTCCAGCTTGCGTGATGAGGAAGCTGAGGCTTCCACAGGTAAAGTGCTAATGGGACTCATTTGGTGTGACTTAGCTGGAGAGTAATGGAGATGGCATTCAAGCACAGGCCTTTCTGGCTTTAAAATCTATGCTCTGCCTGTCACTCCACAGCCTCTACCTGAGCTGGCCATAGGTCAATAGATATTTGTAAAATAGCCCTGTTTTATTGGAAAGATAAAACTGAATGTTGTTTTTAAATCAGGCTATCTAAAAAATTCAACGTATCTCTTTTTTTTTATTTGCCAGACATGTTTGAGCTTACTTTCACTAGATATCATGCAAAGACATACTGCCTTTGAGGAGCTCACACAACAAAGAAGAAAGTTCCCTACCTCCCTCCTTCCCTTCCGTTTTCTTTTTCTTCTCAAGCCCACTCTGGGCCTCTGGAGACTTGTAAATGATTTGAGTGGGAATTACAACTCTGGGGTCAGGGATGAGCTGCAGAGTTGGGCAAGACGTCCCAGGGAGCAAAAGGCTGAGGAGGAAGAGAAGGTGATGTACAGGGAAAGGAGCAAAAAGAAAAGAGAGTTGCTCTATCATGTGATCAACTATATGGACTGGCTGTCCCCAGACAACCAGACAATCTATATAAAATGAACATGCTTATTATAAAAATCACACACTATCTGCATTGTGCTGCTTGGGATATAAGGCTAATTGTCATTAAAGTTTTATAATACATACATATACATATATAT
>NW_022900950.1:54414369-54427710 GCF_012274545.1 Fukomys damarensis | reverse complement strand
TTTGACAATGCCTGCTGCTAGAACCTTGCTGAAGTAGGTTGAATTATTTATAGACCAGGGTTCTTTGCCAAAAGCAACCAGTTACTGAAGCTGCTGGGATGACTAGAGCTGCCTAACTCACCAATTTAAACATTTTGGCTTACCACTTACAGCCACTTTTCTCTTTATAAGTAGTAGTACTAAATTGAACTATTGCCATTAGTTCACCGTGAAAGTAACAACTTATCTTAAAGTATTTTTTTGACATCTTTGTTTTCTTTCACTATGAAAATTAATTCCACAGCATGGAGGGTAAGAAAATACAATAGTGGCTGTGCTTTCTATTTCAAGTAGGAGAAAGCAGGAATCAAAGAGATATTGCAAAGAATTTTATTCTTGGTATTAAAAAATATTTTCACATATCAGAAAAGAGAATTTGTGGCTACTGGGGAAGTATTAAGAATAGTGGTAGTGGTGGTAGTAGAGGTCAGCATTTAAAAAATAATCAGAGGGCTGGGGATTTAGCTAGGTGGTTCTGCCTCACAAGCACAAGGTCCCGAGTTCAATCCCCAGTACAAAAAAATCAGAATGTTTACTGATGTGAAAATAAATCAAAAGCCTTATGGATATCCTTGAACAGAATATTCAATTGAATTAAGGGAATGGAAACTGTGTCCAGCTTTTTCTCCAAACCTAGCCAAGTCCCTGTCCAACCATTTTATATGTTTCTACACTGTAGACTGAAAAGAAGCTTCATACATTTCCATTATGTTTATAATCCAGTTGGATGTCAAAGATAGAAATAAGCTGCATTTGGAGATTAGTTCACTAACCATTAAATGGAAGTCACTGCAGCTGTGTTTATCACACCATTCCCAAGAACAATGGGGACAGATTATATGCACAATGCCAGGTGAGGAGTAGTAAAAAAACTGTCAGGCAAAATAACCAAGAAAATCTTTAGAGGGAAGATAAAATTATATTAAAAATTTCACTCTTTCTACAAACACAATTTGATGTTCACTTGCTACCCATTGTGTTTAATGTACTTCTGCCTGTATTCATAAATTAAGAGTGATGTGTGCCATAAAAGAGGCTTTTATTTATAGAGTTCCATATTATAGTGTTTTCCAGTGATGTTTTCATGGTGCTGGAAAGACAACTTTGGCAATACCACACTTAAACAGATCCCTATGAACTCAACATATATACACAGAGACAGGGAGAAGAATAGTCTCAGCATCACTATGTGTGAAGGTAAAAAAACTGGAAAGAGTCTAATGTGCCTTGTCAAAGAATAAATGGCTAAACGGTAGTACATAAAGCAGTGAAAATAAAAGCTGAGCTATCATCAGTATGGTGATAACCAACTTTCTCCTGTACCAAATTGTGCTCAAGCTCTTCTGAATCCTCTTTATAACTAGGCTCTGATTCTTTTTGTCTCTTGCACCATTTTGTAAAAAATCAGCTGGAAATGGATCATAAATCTAAATGTAAAATCCAAATCTGTAAAACTTCTGGAAGAAAACCGGATATTTGCTCTTCATCAAAATAGGAGGAAATGTTTTAAAAGTATATATCTGACACAGGACTTATATCTGGAATATATAAAAAGCACTCAAAACTCATAAAGGAGAAAAATTTAATTAAAATGGGCAAAGAATCTGAAGAGGCATTTCATGAATAAGATCCACATGAACAATGCTTGACATCAAGTGCTAGGGAAAGTACAATTAAAATCATAATGTGTGAGCACTATAGAAAGGTGAAAAACTGACAATACCAAGTAATGGCAGTGACCCAGAGCAAATGGAACTCTCATTCATTTGGTAGCAGGACTACAAATGGTTCTGCCACTTTACAAATGGTTTGGCAATTGTATTATATGATACAAAAATGCCTTTCTTAAGTATTTGCTCAAGTGAAGCAAAAGCTTAGGTTCACTTAAAAAACTATGAATGCTTATGGTGACCTATTCATTACTGCCCCAAACTGGAAGAAATCCAAATATTTATCAATTTGTGAATGCATAGGCAAGTTGTGGTACATACATATAATAGTGGCACATCCACACAACAGACTTTTAACTTGGCAATAAAAAGGAACAAACAATTAGTATGCACAACATATACGACTCTCAAATATATTATATTAAATGAAAGAAGCCAGACTAAAAAGACTACAATCTATATACAGTATGATTCCTTTAATATGATATTCTGGTAAAAGAAAATATGTATTGGTTGTAAGTTGGGGGTAGGTGGGGGGCTTGACCACAAGTGACACTGGGAGAATTAGGGGGTAAGGGAAGTCTTCTATCAACTGTGATGGTGATTACATACCTGTTTGTATTTGTCAAACTCAGAACTATACAATAGAAAGGGTGAATTTTACTGTGTATAAAACTGAACTTTCATAAGAGCAAATTAATACATTAAAAGTATATATGGAAAGCGGGCAGGAAAGGAGAAGAGTAGAAGAGGTAACAGTGACAGGAAGCTATGGCAATACTGTGGTCATGGTGCTTTGGATGGGATGTTGGCAACAAGATGTATCAGCGAAGTTCTATCAGAGAACGTGGTGATCGAGGATGGATGAGAAGTGGAGGATGAGGTAACCCCAGATGTCTGGGTGGATGAAGGTGTACTGAGCTCTGGTGTAGAACACTGTGTTGACCCCTGGGAAGGCTCTGTCAAGCTCCTCTACCTTTCCCAGAAACAATTCTTTCATTCAGTTTATTCCTATTATCTTTCAACAGTCACTTTATCACAAGCCTGGCTTGTAAGCTTCTCATTAAGCTGATGTATTACCTTGTGAATATTCCTACATGGCACTTATTACACTGTATTGCAATTGTCAGTTTAATCATTTGCCTTTTCTACCATAAAAGACATTTTTAAGGAAATGATGATTCCTTTTCCATGAGTTTCAGCTTGGAAGGAACTAATTCTAAATATTATTATTTAATCAGGTCTTTTCAAAGCCAGTAATAGAGTGTTATTAAAACATACTTAACATTACATTTGTAAGGGCCACACTAATATAATGAACATGAAGGCAGATAACATATTATTACCACTGTGATACAAATAAGACTAGTCAATGGTTCGTTGTTCAAAAATTTTTTGTAATTATCCATTACAATGAATGCCAGTATGACTCAATAAGAATAGCATTAAACTTGGGATTAAAAGACCTTGGTACCAATCTGGGTGGGTGATCCTGGGCCAGTATTTTATCTTACTGTGTCAGAATTTCTTCATGTATAAGTCAAAGGGCAAGCTAACAATAGGATGGGGTTTGAAGAGTAAGTAGATTTATACAAGAAGCGATCAGCACTGCACTTGGATGTGGCAGCAATAAACATAAACTGACACGCGGAGCACTGATGAGTGAATCAGTCAGTATACTAAGTACCTGGTCTGAGTCTCAGGAGTTTCTTTGCCTAATATCCTAGTCATTTTTAAAGGCACCTGAAAAATACATTCTAGGTAACGCCACTGAAGTGAGCTCTAACAGCAATGCTGCCAAGCACACACCTAAGAAGATGAGTGAGTGCTTCCAAAATACACATAGCTCTTTTTAGCTACTTCTAACTTGTCAGAATGATTCATATTTAAAAATATGAAAGGACAGTGATAAAATAAACATCCCCTACTAAAGCTATTTATAAATAAGAAATGACAATGATAAGATAAATATCCCCTACAAAAAGTAAGCTGCTTTTAATCAACTTGGTAAATTAGGAATTGCTAAGTTCGTACCTTTTGGGTAGATGTCTTTTAAAGGGACTTCTCCTGGGGGTAAAATCCTGACTACCTGATTTGTATCTACAAGAGTCACACAATTGCTTTGTCTTGGAGTCCCATCTTTCTTCTTCCCTCCATACAGTGATGTACTGGTGACACCTGGATTATGCAAAGATGTTGGCCTCTTCCAAGAATAAACTTCACTGGGTGACTGAAAGAGAGAGAGAAAGGATGAGGGAAGAGGAAGGAGGGGGAGAGATTAAAGTACTAAAGTACTGAAGTACCACATGCTATGTTACCCTAACTTTTATAATGCAACCCTTTAAGCAGATACTGGTGGTAAATTTCTGTGTCTCAGGAATGAGAAAATCAAATTATTCTTTAATCTTTTGGAACTTGGTATGGGAAATGGCTGTTTCACCAATAACTGTAATTTCCAGTTGAATGTGAAATATACAAGTTAATTTTTTTATTTTGAAACAAATTACAATAAAAAGAGGGAATATGGTAGTATTATTAGTTTAAAAATAATACAACAAACACCTATACATCTACTCTTTAGCATAAAGAATAGAACAGAACTGGTAATTCTGAAGTCCTTGGAGTATCCCTTCTTAAGCACACGTTTCTGTCTTCCCTAGATCTAATTCTTCCAGAATTTTGTGTTTTTTTCTTTTACCTTAAAATTTTGTCACGTATATTTATCCTTTCCAAGATCATAAACTATATTTTCCTATTTTTCCTCTAAAAATTTTCATATTCCTCTAAAGTGTTTTGTATTTAAGTCCCTAGTCCATAAGGAGTTAATTTTTGTAAATGGTATGAGGTATGGCCCTTGTATATCCTTTTCTCATATGGAAAGCTAATTGTCAAATACCACTGGCTCACTGATCTGAAATGCTGCCATAAAATACAACTCTGTGCACGCAATGACTACCCTTCCCCACCACAGATGTCCTTCTACGTCTTCTTGGGCTCTGATCTTTGACACCTTACACTGGCTTACTCTTTGCTCATTTTAAAAGTTCGATTGTTCCGTTTCAAGAAATGTTATCCTTCTGGATACAAGTCCTTTGTTATAAAAGCAGCTTGCAAATGTTTTCCTTCAACATTCAGATTTGTAGATGTGTTATCTGTCTGTCTCTCTTTCTCTTGGCACCATGGATTGAACTCATTTCTTTGCACCAAGCTAAATCCTCAGCTCTTTTTGTTGTTTTTTATTTCAAGACAGATTCACTAGGTTGTCCAGGCAGGGCCCAAACTTGTGACACTCCTGCCTCAGCCTTCTGAGGGCTGGAATTGCAGATGTGTCTCACCACACAACTAGCTGTCTTTTCATTCTTTTAACAATGTCTTTTATGGAGCTAGAGTTTTAAATTTTGATGAGGTACAACTAACTGATCTATTTTCTCTTTACGTATCATGTCTCAAACGTTCAGTAAAACGTTTATTTTACTAGATGTAGTGATAGTAGACATTCTAATCTTACTTTTGATAATTAAGTGCATTTAATGTTACCTGTTGACGATGATATTTTCTATAGGTGTTTATAGCTACTGTATTTGGTATGAGGTTAAGAAAGTTATAAATAAGTTTATAATAATTTGTTGCCTCTGATAGCTATAAAAAGTTAGTAAGGTGTGACACCCCTTTGTTGATAGTTGTATAAGAATGCAAAGCAATTCACATAAAAACAGAAAGGCAGTGTGGGATAGAAGAAATGATATGAGTTAGACGGCTAGACACACTTGACCTCAAGTCCCAGGTTCCTTGCTTATAATCCTTGTGACCCTGGAAGTATATACCATCTTTCTGTTTCTACTTTTTTAACCTATAAAACTTTGTAGAATTTTATAAAAATTAAGTATTATATATGAAAGAACTTAGAGCAATACAGTGCTTTACTGAGGCCTAAAAATATGATTGTTATAAACACTGAAAGGCTACCTCACACTAATCTCCCACTTAACAAATATTCACTGAACATCCCCCATGGGGGGGCATACCAGGTTTCAAGGGTACAGTTTTACTTTAACAAGGCCAGTAATCTTAAAAGCTATAAAGAATTTCTATAGGGTTAGTACAAGCAGTGCCTTATACCCAGCTTTTATTTTTTCATCTTTATTACAGTAACATTATAATTCCATAGTAATTTCTTAATCAGATTAAGTAATAAGATAAATTATTTAGATAGTTCCATTATCACAAAAAGCTCCATTATTTCTTCTACTCATTGTAGCAAGCATTGAGAGAGCATATTAAATACATCTCTTCCATTCAATTAATCTCTAGTTATATAATATGCTAGCAAATGTTTTTCTTCTTGATAATTAGGCATATGGCAAAGTCCTAAGCCACATATTATCCATTGGGTTTTGGATTTCTAATATTTTATAGCCTAAAGTACCCGACCTTCATTAGTTATATTAAATTTTTGAGGGACGTGAACGGGTGTATTATTAAGCAAAGCCCAGTATTTTTATTGTTAAATGATTCTATCATCCCACCTAAAAGCTACAAGGAAATTATTAAAATTAAATGTTTAATGATACCACATGGGGCTACATCTAATGTTATTAGATGACAGCTTGTACTGAAATAACCTTTATATTTTATTTTCCACATTTTTATCAGGGGAGGATGGTGCCTAGTTTCACCTGAAGTTAATTACAAATAGCCTCTCCTTTATAGGTAACAGGAGAAAACAGAAGGGTCCATATATAAGAAAAGGAAGTTGAGACCCTTATGGTATCACTTGAGTGCTGCAAAATAAGATAAATCAGAGTACAACTCAATGGAAAGTGAACTGGTGCTCGTAAGTGTTAAAAATTTTTATTTTATAGTAATGATACTCCAATATATTGGAGTAAAAAATTCTAGAAGTTGTACTACTTTATTGGTCTCATGCTCCTCTTGACAAAATACAGATAACATGTTAGAAAATCACCTTTAGAAAGTTATTACTGTGTCACATGATCTCTCACATATGAATAATACTTGTGTCTCCTTACTAAATTATATCATTGCATTATACTTTAAAAAACAATACAGCTATATACATGCGTTTTTTATGACTGATTTCAAATATGAAGTTGATTTGAAATATCTATCAAAAAATGATACTATTTTAAATTATCCCTGGAACAGGGTGACAGATTATAGGTCAAGTTGAAAGTTAAAAATATTTGCTCAATAATATAAAAAGTTGATACTTACCATGAGATCTGGAAAACCAACAACTACGGTAGCATAACTATCGTCATCTGAGAGCACTCGATTGGGAGAGGCAATCTTTTGTCCCACAGCAGAGCTTAGATTTTCAGATGATAGTTGATCAGTTGAAATTTTATGAGGTATGCTTAATTCTCTTTCTGAAAAGTGTAAGACAGATGTTAGACACATACGCTCCGAGGATGCTCTATGAACTAATTTTTTGCAACATTTCATTCTCAACAAACTTAATGAAAAACAAACAAGGTAAAAAGAGAAAACAAATCACACTGAAGAGTTCTTGTTTGAGAAAACTGTTTTTACAATCAAAGTATCTTCCCAAAATGATTCCAAGTATTTATGGAATTAAAATTTTTATTTGCAATAAATTATCATTTGTAGATCCCTGCAGAAAAGATATGAAACTGATCCAGCCCAGTGATGGCAATAGTATATTTTGGATTTTTTTCCATAAATTACTGTTCACCTCCCCAAATGAAATGAATTATATAGGCATTCTGATGGTCTATGGAAGAAAAAAAAAAGATAAGCATATTCTAAACTACACTTGGGACCTAACTGTAAATTCAGATTATAATTTTTCTGTTAAAAATTTCATAGAGTTTAAAAGTAAGATTGCTGATGATCACCTGAAAAGTTGTAGATTTTCATTTCCTATTTTTAGTATAGTGACTGCATTTTTCTTTTGGTATGAACTTCCTATAGCCTAGAGTTATTGTTCTTCAGTGAATCTAGAGGTTATTGTGTACGTAGCCCTAAGCACAAATAATCTAATATTTACCTTGGGTAACTCCAAACCCAGTGCTAGGCAGCTCCTCCTTCAAAGTATATAACTGGCAAACCCCACTGTCCTCAGATTCAATATGCACAGGCTTTGTTAAAAGATATTTTCTGTAAAGAAACAAAACATTTAACTTAAATGAAAAAAATTTTCTTTTTCTACTAATTCTCAGGGAAGACTAAGAAAAATTAGTCTTTTTCCTTCCAAAGCCTTTAAAAATATTCTAGTATAATTTACAATTTAGCATTTCATCATGCATTAACAAAGAACATGTCAACACCATTATAAAGCAGTAGTCCATCATGATGCAGTAATGTGAATTTTTAAAATCCAACATTTCCTATAAAAGTGTTGTTAAAAAAAAAAAGAGCAACTTTCCTGGGACACATCCCCATTTCCAGGGAGCTCTCTCTCGATCTGACTCTTTGTAGTGGCCAGCTGAGGGACATAAGTCCTCACCACTATAATCCCTTTGATCTATTTGTTTTTAAGATTTCTAAACCGTGGATGTATAAATAGCTAGAAATTGTTTGTAGTGAGCCACTTCTGCTTTGTAGGAGAGGGGTAGAAAGAATCTGCACTTAGCTAGTGGATGTAGTGCATGAGAGAAGGAAACTTGAAATTTATCACACACTTTTTCTAAGTCAAGTGTTGTGTACTGCCCTTCATCAAGAAGTGTGCAGTCCAGTGGGTAGGAAGTTGGGGGTGGCAAACATAAACATAACAGAATAAGAGCATACAAGATGAAAGCAAGTAACTTCTACAGTGTAGATTCTGTGAAGTTACCAAAAGACAAAGTTCTACAATAGAGACTGGGCTCTCAGGAGCAGAATGTAAACTGAAAATCTACTTTGAAGGATCTCCAGTTTAGCAATAACACAGAGAGTTCTCAGTGTGCTAACAGGAAAAATCTGAAATAAATATGGATTACATGTAAAACTTATTTGTTACTGTTAATTTCAAGGCCGTTCTCTGAAAGGGGATATGTAATTTGTTTTACTTTTCTCCTCCTCTCTCCTTGTAATGCTTACCTTTAGCTACGCTGCCAAACAGAAATAGTTAAGTCAGACAGAAGGAAGACTGAACAGTGAGAACTTTGGATAATGGACAAACAAGACTGTCCACACTCCAGGGGATACAGTACAGACAGATTCACCTACTGATTTGATTTGCTCTCCACCAGAAGCCATTTATCCTCTGCTACAAGGAAAACTGTCTTGAGGTTGATAGGAAGTGAGATGGTGTGAGTGCGCCCTTCTAAAACATCCAGTACAGTCAAACTATTCCTGAAAAAAGAGAAGAAAAAAAAAATATATATATTTTTTTAATCAGGTGTCAAACTTGGGACCTTGCACAGAAGAAAATTATATTTGAAATGAAATGGTAAGGATAATGATTGAGTAACAATGACATAGTTACTTCATGCTATATTATGCAACTTAAAAGAAATGTGTGTTTTTTTTCTTTTTATTGAGTTTATTAGTACAATATAGGTATACAGTACAGTTACATTCATCATTGGGATCTTGTACCTTTACATGATAGGTCTTGATTCTCATTTTTTCCCCTTGTCCCTGCCCTCCCTTCATCCCCTCCTCTCCTCCCCATTTACACACACTTGATTTCCATTTTTTCAATTTCTCATATTTTTTTCCTCTCCCTTATTACCTTTCCCCCATCATTCCCACTTTCCCTATACCTTTAGCCCTTTACTTCCTATTTCACATTATGAATTATCTCATTAGGATCCTGTGTACTATTATAGTTTTTCACACCAAAGAAACTATTTGGTATTTCAGTTAAATAAATCTCTGTATGAACATTAAAAATAGGGAATCCTAAAATAAAACTAAAAAGGAAAGCAAAAGAGAAAAGGCAATGATGTAAGATTAAAATAATCCTTAATTCTGAAGATGAAAATGGTCCCTTAACATATTTAAATTGCTTCTTGCTCTTGTAGTCTTATCTTATTCTTTTTTTTCATTATTTATAGAATACTTTATTAGTTTTTGTAATCAAACCCATATAGATATCACCTTACATATTTAATACAGTGTGTTACCCCTGTACAAATGGAAAAAAATAAAAAATAAAAAATAAATTAACATTTCTAGATCAATATGGCTGTCCAGTTCTGTACAATGCCAACTCAATACAGTAAATTGGGATAACACCTAGACATATAATAATCAAGATCCCAGAAACCCAACAGAAGAACAAAATACTAGAAACAGTAAGAGAAAAGAAACAAATCACATGCAAAGGAAAGCCCATCAGAATCACAGCAGACTTTTCAACATAAACCCTCAGGTCAAGGAGAGCCTTGAATGAGATATTTCAAGTACTAAAAGAGAACAACCTCCAACCTAGACTAATGTATCCTGCAAAACTCTCTTTCAAAATGGATGGGGAAATAAGATACTTCCACGACAAAGAACACCTGAGAAACTACATGAATACCAAACCAACCCTACAAGCAATTCTAAACAAGATCCTAGAAAAAGACAATGAAGGCAACAACATGAGGCCCAACAGAGCAAATCAAATAGGCAAGGCAAGAAATTAAAAGGAGAAGATGAAAAAGTATAAGAGAAATAGACTGGCAAAATGGAATAAGAAGCAAAATCCAACAATATGTTTTATACAAGAAACACACCTAGTGCAAAAGGAAGCCCACAGACTGAAAGTGAAAAGATAGAAAACAATTTTCCATGTGACAGGAGCCCAGAAAAAAACAGGGGTAGCAATCTTATTTGTAGAAAAAGCAAATTTCAAACCAAAACTGATTCTAGTATTATTAATGTAGGACGGTACTGTATCATACCTCTGCGAATGCAAAATATCTTGTACCTGCTTTATGATATGTAGTAGTGACTGTGCTTTATCAGAGGTATATTTAATGATATTACTCTAGAATGTTCTCTTTCCAGATGATGATTAAGATGCAAATAAAAAAAAATGGTGCCAAGTACCACAATAGCAACAGAACTGTGCTGTTTTCTGGATATTATTCTTTTCTTTGTTTTTTTTGTGTTTGTTTTTTTAATGGAATGTGCTGAATGTCTATAATTTGTTCAGATGACTGCAGAAACTGGAAAAGCTGTTGCTGCTATTGGTACATAACATACTGCTATTATTGGTCTTTTTACATAAATATAAATATACATATACATACATATATATATATCTTGAATTTTTGGAAACTTTAATGGTGCTCTCAACTTTGGAAAAAGAAATGCGTTTAAGACTAAATAATAACATAGAAAAGGGTTAATTGAAAAAACAGCTCTATACAATTCTAAACTATGTCAGCGTGTATATGAGAAAAAAAATGGAAAGTGACAGCTGTCGTGTTAGTAGTGGCTGTGTTATGGAATTATGAGTGCTCTTATGTCTGTTTCTCAGTGTTCTACAATGTGAGAAGATTTAGTTTCAAAGTTTTATAGTATTATATTTATAATTTAGTTATATTAATTTTATAACAAGTATAATTGAAACAGGAAAGAGAACAAAATAAAGATCCTAGTTTAAATCTTTTACAATGAAAAACTCACCCTTTTTCTTTGTAGAATACTATCCAGTTTTTATGGGAAAATTCTTTACACATTTTATAAGTTTCCTAAAGACAAAATAAAACAAATATCTACATTAAATGCGTCAGTTGCAGTCATTTCTCTATAGCTGTTTCCCCTTAAATAAAAAACTTTCAATGCATAAAACTCTCAGAGAAGCTGTTTACCCACCCCAAGCCATTTATGATAACATGGATTAGACTACATTACAAAACTTACTATAAAGTATGCACTAAAATCTCTTTAGAATAATAATGCCAAATACTATTTAGAAACAAAAATGCTACCTAGTGATTAATTGTAGAATTTACATCATAACATAAATATATAGAAAGTATTTTTCTTCTTAGATTCATTTATTACATTTAAAAATATATTTTTATGGGCTTTTAAGACCTAAGTATTCTGTCTTGCAGAACATTGGATAAGCTTTATTTTATATCAGAATGGCAGAATAAACTCTCTTGGGTTGGCCTACACTGTTCATGTATTAGTTTAATTTACCTAATGAACGGAAATGTTTATCAAGTAGGAAAATCAGGTATCATATTCATGATTTTATCATAAAAATTCAAAATATAGCTAAATAATTAGAAAACAGAATTTGTTATGAATACTATTCTCAAATAGCTCATGAAGTTCATGAATATGGGTAATTTTCATGTTATATGGTGATACCAAAAGATGTACTGATATTTAATCATACATATCTCTATCAATACATTTGTATTATGTTAAAATCTATAAATACATATCAGGAGAACTCTCTTGGGCACTACAGTGGGGGAAAAAGAGGCATTGAAAGGGATGACAAGACATGCATTTTTAGGGTTAGAAATCTGCAAAAGTCCTTGGCAATTTTCTGGGCAAATGTGGTTTTCCTTACACCTTCCTCCTTGCTCCACCAGGATGATTTCTTAGGTATCACTTCTTCTAAAGGAATGATGAGACGACGGATGGTCTGCCCAGTGGTATCTAACAAGAGGAGGACATTACTCTGGAAAGAAAAAAAAGTTGAGGTTCAAGATTTGTTCATTTTCACTTGCTTTTATTTATTTATTGATATTTGTTTGTTTTGCACCCAAACTCGGGACCTTGTGCTTGCAAGAAAGGCAGCGGAACCACTGAGCTAAATCCCCAGCCCTCGAGGTTTGTTCATTTATAAAAAGCAGTAGCATGTTGATAACCTGACAGTGAAGGTTATAGTGATAAACCAGAGGGAAGACAACGGTATTGAAATATCTATGACACTGATTGTGAAAATATTCATATAATTCTTAAATGGAATTTAAAGTTTTGGATGGTTTTATGAAGATATTTCTAATTATGTAATTATGTGACTTTCTCTTTGAAGACTTTATCTTAAAATCATTCTCCTCTATATACAGAAACAACTCCAGATGTACTCAGCTGCCTCATCTTTGACAAAGGAGCCAACCATCCTCAGTGGAGGAAAGATAGCCTCTTCAATACATTGTGTTGGAAAAACTGGATCTCAACCTGCCAAAGATTAAAACTAAACCCTTACCTTTCACCATACACTAAACTAAAATCCAAGTGGATTAAAGACCTAAATATTAAAAACAGAAACTAAACTTGCTGGATGATAAGTTAGGTAGAACTTTCAAAGACATTGGCATAGGAAAAGACTTTATGAACAATCCTCAGGAGCACGGGAACTAGCACAAAGAATCAACAACTGGGATCTCATCTTTTTTTTTTTTTCAATTTTATTGAGTTTATTGGTACATTTTAGGGATACAGTACAGTTACATTCATTGTTGGGATCTTGTACCTCTACATGGCAAGTCTTGATTCTCATTTTTTCCCCTTACCTCTGCCCTCCCTTCACCCCCTCCTCCCCTCCCCATCTACAAACACTTTATTTTCATCTTTTCATTCTCTCACATTTTTTTCTTTTCCCTTTTTGTTCTTCCCCTACGCATCACACCTTCCCTACACCTTTAGCTCCTTTCTTCCCATTTCTAAATGTCAGTAATCTTATTAGAATCTTATGCATTGTTGCAGA
>NW_022900950.1:54388505-54413824 GCF_012274545.1 Fukomys damarensis | reverse complement strand
TTTTGGATCGGGTCTTTATATTTGGGGGGACTGATTGTTTTGAGTTCTTTATATATCCTTGATAATAGTCCTTTGTCTGAGGTACAGCTGGTAAAAATTTTTTCCCACATTGTAGATTGTCTCTTAGTTCTGCTAATGGTTTCTTTTGAAGTACAGAAGCTTTTTAGTAAGATGATGGGATCTCATCTTTTAAAAAAGATTTTGCACTGCAAGAGAAACCACAACAGAGCTAAGAGATAACCTACAATGTGGGAAAATATTTTTACCAGCTGCTCCTCAGACAAAGGTCTACTATCTAGAATATATAAATAACTAAAAAAATCAGACTCCCAAATATAAAGACCCAATTAAAAAATGGGCATCTGAAATGAACAAATATTTCTCAGACAAAGAAGTAAAAGCAGCAAATAAACATATGAAAAAATGTTCCACATCACTGGTTGTTCAAGAGATGCAGATGAAAACAACACTGAGATTCCACCTCACCCCAGAAAGAATGGCTGCTGTCAAGAAATCAACCAATAACAAATGTTGGTATGGTTTTTGGGAGAAAGGAATCCTTTCTTCATTGTTTTTGAGATTGCAGTCTGGTGCAACCACTGTGCAAATCTATAAGGAGTTACCTCAAACAACTAGGACTAGAGGTTCCATTTGACCCAGCTATCCCTCTACTGGGTATCTTCCCAACAAAAAAGAATCATACCACAGTGATATATGCTCACCCATGTTTATAGTGGCAGCTTGTAATAGCTAAAACTTGGAAACAGCCCAATTTCCCATCCGTTGGAGACTGGATAAAGAAGATGTAGTTTTTCTATATAATGGTATACTACTCAGCTACAAAGAATGAGAAACTAGAGTCATTTATATCTAAATGGGTGCATACTGAAGCCATACTCTTAAGTGAAATAAATAGGACACACGTGTAAATATTGAATAGTTTCTCTGGTGTGAAAAACTAAAAGTGTAAATAAGGTTCAAATTGTATAACTGATGATGTGAAATAGGAAGAAAAGCATTAAAGAAATAGGAAATGTGAGAGGGATAGGGGAAAGGAAAGAAGGAAAAGGAAAAAATATGGGGAAAAGAAAAAAGGGAAACAGTCTTTGTAAATAGGGAGGGAGGAGGGGTTGAAGGGAGGGCAGGGGCATGGGGAAAAATAAGAACCAAGACACATCATGTAAAGATACAAGATCCCAATGATGAATGTAACTGTATTGTATACCTAAAAAGTACCAATAAATTTAGTGAAAAAAAATCATTCTCTTCTAAATACAAGCTAGCTAAGCCATGCTTCTGTCTTGTTATTTAGTATCATTTATTTTATTTTATTTTATTTTTTAGTTCTGGAAATTGAACCCAGAGCCTTGTGCACGCTAAGCAAGTGCTCTGCCATTGAGCTACATCCCCAGCCCAAAAGTTTACTTTTATCAAGATTCCTTTTGAGAAATACTCTGTTGAAAGCTCTTTTACATTATGCCTAATTAAATCTCATTTACATTATGCACAATTAAATCTCATTTACAATCCAGGTCCAATTCAGCAAATAAGTGTATGATACAAAGATGGATTAACAATAAAACATGAAGAACCCTAATGAACATAGCTAATAATGACTGTTTATCATCTTGAAAATCACTAAGCTTGAAGCATTTTTATTATTGGTACTGTAACAGTTTACAGATGAGAAATTTCTTTGGCATTGTTAATCATAGCTATGTAATGAAGTAATAATCTCTCAGTGATTAGAAGCTATTTTTCAGAAAAGAAATTTTAAGCATTAATACATAGATGAAACACAAAATTTTAAAATTCAGAAAAGATTAAATATTTTAAAGGGATGCAAAGACAATGGCTTTTGTAGTTAACATATAAAGATATTTAATGATTAAACTAAAGGGTTTGCAAAGAAAGACACCTGCAAGTTGTCAGGTCTCATTGTTATGCAATTCCCCTTTTTTGTTTTTGTTTTAATTTAGGCTTCTCCATTTATCCTAACAATTTTTTTTGTTTGAAAAACTACTTTCTTTTGGGGGAAAATAAAGTCACAAAGTACCGAAAGAATTAAGATGCACTTTGAAAAACACAGAAACCAATAAAATATGAAATGTTTGCTCAATCATTCCATAATATCAATTAACAGCTTATATTTAAAGCATAGAGAATACAACCATAAACTAATCATGGCCTTTGTCCTCTATTAGGTAATCTAGTCAGAAAAGAAAGAGAAACAAAAATATCAACAGCCCAGCTGCAAATCCAACTAACTTACAGTGTGGTTTCAAGTTTACAAGATAATATGATTGAAATAGTCAAGGGCTGAAACAGTTTTAACAGAATTTTCACCACCTGGCTAACATCACACTATATTCTTTGAATCTTGGCTGTATTAAATGATTTTACTAAGCATATTGACAAAACTTTAATTTCTCCACAAATATCACTCTTAAAGTGCATCATTCTGTATAATATGTAATTCTCCACTAAGGATGTATGTTAGAATTATTTCTTTAAAAGTTAACATATAAGGGCTGGGGTTAACATATAAGCTCAGCGGTTCGGTGGCCTGCCTTGCAAGCGCAAGGACCTGAGTTCGATTCCCGGTACAAAAAAAAAAACAAAGTTAACATATAAGAAGTACTATTCACCAACACTTCAAAGCTTTGTAAATGGTGCCAATAATTTTAGAGTTTTTCTTAAGAACACATATAAGTTAAAAATTGATAGTCTCCATTCTAGATTAAATCTTTTTTTGAAAGAAGAAAAACCTTTCTTGGACGATATATATGTAAAACGTTAACATAAATTCTTAGCACATAAGCAATTTGAGAAATTATTAACTGAAAAGAAAGTCCTAAGATTATGTTTTCAAACCAAAGAATAAGCATACAATTAAACAGAAATATTGGTACAGTTTTCCACTTGTCTTCCTTTTTAGAGTTGAAAACTTATATACTCATAACTTGGCACCAGTAAACTGAAAAAAAAAAGTATCTTTCTAAGTGATAGAAAACATTATATACAGCTATTGCTGTATTTAGAATTAGTTTTATAAGCAATTGGCAGCATGAAGTTCTGTGGCTCCATCCTTTTAGATGTTAATGGTTTCCTTCTGTAAATGACTAATGATATATTCTGTCTGCGTTTAAAAATAGAATTTAGCGTCACACATGAGTACATGTAACTATGGCTTTGGCACTCCCTTAAGGGGGGCAGGGAAGAGATGCAAGTGAGCAATTTTATTATGTTTATATTTGACTGGGAGAAAAGTAACCTCTGGATGACCTCCATGTCCCCAAGTCTGAAATTCTAAACTCTGTGCAGATGTAATAAATAATCTCATGGGGGTTGGGGGAAGGGGTGGTCTTTATTTTTAGACCAGGCAAAGTTTTCCTTTCCTCACTTAAGACTATTCTAGCAGGGAATTTTTGAACAACTTCTTAAACTAACTGAGGGAATGCATCTGCAGCAAAGCTTTATTAATTTATTTATTTTTTAAATTTTATTGAGTTTATTGGTACATTTTAGGGATACAGTACAGTTACATTCATTGTTGGGATCTTGTACCTCTACATGGCAAGTCTTGATTCTCATTTTTTCCCCTTACCTCTGACCTCCCTTCACCCCCTCCTCCCCTCCCCATCTACAAACACTTTATTTTCATCTTTTCATTATCTCACTTTTTTTTTCTTTTCCCTTTTTACTCTTCCCCTACCCATCCCACCTTCCCTACACCTTTAGCTCCTTTCTTCCCATTTCTAAATGTCAGTAATCTTATTAGAATCTTATGCATTGTTGCAGATTATTCACACCAGGGAAACTATATTTTAAGAAGACAAAGAAGGGATAGGTAGATGCATTGAAATACTCGCTACAATATTTCAGCTTCATTTTAAATTAGTGAAGTATGAGGAAAAAGGAATAGATGGCGGACCACTCAGCTTTTATTCCACTAGAATTATTTATCAATCATTACATTTTACAAGAGTATCCTGTTATATGGAATTAATAGGCCTGAGATCTTAACAGATTCACCTTGTGAAATGTATACCTGAGATAGCCTCTTTGGGGAAAGATGGAGCAGTGTGGGGGACAGGTAGTGTGGCAGTATCCAGACACTGTGCTTATCTGTTCTGGGCTCCAGAGCAGCTTCCTGAAAAACTTGCGACTATGGCCAAAGGGATAAGGAGGGAAGCGTATGAGAATGCCTGGAGGCAAGGTGCTGGCTGTGTAAGTCAAGCATAGCTTTGCAATGAAAAACATACTTTCTTTGATGAAAGTCACTTTAACAACACAACAGTAATCAGCAATGTTGCTAAATAACTGAATCTTTTGGGAAAATAAAATGCTTCCTGAGAAACTAAAAATCTGGCATTTTTACAGAACTTGAGTATGCAAGTTTGACTGTTGACAGCTGAAAATTTATCAAGATTGCTTTAATAAATTCTCCAAATTTCAATCCTTGATCAAATTTGACTGGCTTATTGAATTTAAAATTACCAAGATATCATGTGCTTTTTACAACAACTTCTTCTGGCTATAGGTTTCAAGACAATGGCACTGAATTTTGTTGTAAATCTAGAAAGTCAAACCCTTGTTGCAATTCACTGGACAGAAACTTATAAGCAGAATCTCAATAGGGACAAACTCTGCTTCTAATAGAGAGGAAAAAGTGAAAAAAAAAAAAAACCTGTGAAAACAAAAACAGAAAAAAACCTAACTCATAATTTAAGATAATTATTTAGTCAAGGACTAAAGTTAAAGTTGATTTATTTCCTCACTACACTTCTTTAAAGATAAGCAGGCATGTTCTAGCCTCTAGGCCTTTGAACTTAGATTCCCTTTTCCTGGAACTCTCTTCTTCCATCAAGTCTCTTTTAAGCCCTTCTTCCCCACCGTATTTTAAATTGCAATTTTACCCTTTCTTGCTTCTAACCTTCTAAGCTAAGATCCGACTTTTTATTTTGTTTATTGTCTATCTTCCCACGACAGACCGTGAGCTTTAGAGGACACACATTTTTATTGTTTTGTTTGCTGCAGTTAACTCCAAATTAGGCACAAGATATATACTTGTAGAATGAATCATATGTCTAGTTGAATACTTCATAGATATTAGGCAGATAATAGGTTTTTAAAAATATTAGACTCCTTTCTCTTGCTATAATACAGATTAATTAGACCTTTAGAGTTTTTCACTAATTGAAACATAGCCGGTCTTTAGATCAATAATTATCTGTCTGGAATTATGTTTAGCCTGACTCTGGGCAACTGTACTTTTCATTAGTGCAATCATAGTACATTAATCTATAGAAGAGGTGTATGGGGAGGGAAGAAGAGAGGGTTAGAACCTGAACATCGTTAGATACAGAAGGATCTCAGTGTATTCCATTCATTGTACTTATGTGGATATATCTACATAAAGAATATCACTGAGGTCTCAAATGTTCTCTCCACATAGGAGATATCTCAGGACTCTTTTTAGTACTACTGATCCCCCACCACCACCCCAGTTCCTCTACCCCAGCCCTCCCATCCCCTCAGACACCTTCCCTGTTTCTCTTTCTCTTTTTCTATAGAAGGACTGGGGATAAAATCCAGAGCCTTGTGCATGGTTGGCAAGTGCCCTACCATAGAGCTATATCTCTAGCTCTACCCTGTTTCTATACAGTACTGACTGAAACCAACCTACTTGTTGGTTTACTTGTTGTCTTTCTCTGCAGAGAAAGTGCAAACTTCACAACAAAGAATTACCTGGCCCCAACTATCAGTAGTGCTGAGGTTGAGAAACCATAACTAATTGGTTTCCAAACTTATATACTGTTTTGATGTCACTACATAGAGGAACACAGTAGCCTATCATTCTGGTCCCAGTAAAATACAACTCTTAACCTGCCTCCAGCTCCTTTCTTCCATCTTCATGAAACCATGTATTTTCAGTTATAGGCTGCAAATCATTATTGTCTTTGTGTTAAATTACTCTGCTTATAACTGTAGCATGCAAGTAGTCTGAAGTGCATTACCTGTTCCTCGTGGAGAATAACTTGATCCTTGAGAGGACTTCCCAGTGGTGCCACTGTCACAAATGGATGCCAAACTCCACTGGCCATTCTTGGGAAGACATCAAATAAGTCCACGAAGAAGCCTCTTTTCCCAGTCATATTCATAAAGTATAAGGAGATAGGATTGCATGTAGCTACGTATAGAGTATTTCCCTCATTTTCTGAAATAATGAAAAGGAGATAAGTTTAGTGGTTTGTTACTGATTTTCTGACTGATCAGGAGGTCTAGTGAAAACTGAATGATGAGGTCAAGCACAGAGTTGAAACTAGCAGATAATCTGTAGATGTATTGATAGGCTAAAAATGACCACAAAAGCAACTATTTACCCTAATTTTAGATAGATTCATACATTTCAGGAAATAAGTATCTACTTGCTCTTAGAAGAATACCACAAAATTTCATGATAACTCCATTAAATATTTAACAATCTCAATGTCAGGAAATTCATCCTTGTGCACCAATGAAGGCTTATTTTCTCTTATTCCATTATTGTTTCAGAAGGCCAACAGTTTATCAACATTTTCTATTTATGAATTTTCCATTTTCCACAGTTTCCAGATATTTAGATTTTTCTTACTGTAAAAAGAAATTCCATTTAAAAAACTTTTAGTCCTGTGGATTTTAATTCTAAACTTTTGGTCATATTTCAGTATTTCTTTTTATAAAACCTCTTCTTTTCAATCTGGATACTTGCACAGGTCCATTTGCATCTTCATGTTTCAAGTGCTGATGAATCACCAGAGGGACAAATGAAAATGCAGATTCTGACTGAGTAGGTCTGGAATGAGGTTTCAGATTCTGCCATTCTAATAAAGCTCTCAGATGTGAAGGCTGCTGTATCGAAGTCTCCCCTTTCAGTAACCAGGCCCTGGACTAAATTTTTTCCCAATCTCATGTGATCCTCTGGAGGAAAGAGGTTAGCTGCTTTTGTCTAACAAATGCCACTGGATCAACTGTCACCCAGGTATCTATTTTATAGTGGTCATACTTTCTGAATTATTTCCAAAATTTAGACACAGAGTATTCAATGAGATACTTAGACTGGAGACTATCCTAGACTATCTGGACACATACCTTATCTATAAATAATATTATATATGCAATATTATATCAGTATTATATATAAATATATATTATAAATATTACATATAAAATACAGTAAATTTAAATAAATTAGATAATACTGATAAGAAATCAACCATCATCAGAAGGGCAGAAGAAGGCAGCAGATATTTTTAGGACACAAATGTGAACTGTGTATGTTCATTACAGTTCAAGTATCAGACAACAGAATTTATAGATGTTTTTAACACTTCCATTATAAACACAAACAAGTTCAATTTAACAATTATTGCATAGTATAGGCCAGTGGGAAGTACAGTAAGAATGTTGATAGAAATGTACTTCCTTAAAATTATTGTTCTCTTATGCAGTCAATTAAGTGCCCTCTGGTATTTGGCTTAGACACATAGATACATACTACTCCAATTCTAACCTAAAGAGATGCTCTCTTCCTTTACAAATGTGTAGGTTAAAAGCACCCCACTCCCCAAACCCCAAATTTAAAAAAATAACAATAAACAGAGCTTGGAAATATAGCTAATACAAAAGAGGGTTAAACTATATTAGGGACAGAAAATTATTTACATTTTTCAGAAACAACTCCAACTGTCTCACAGGACTGCCTGTAACACTGTGTTGAGAAGAACAAGACTATAAGAAGGTTAAATGTGAAAATCACTGCAACTGATTTGTTGCCTGCCATAGGTGCAGGCAAAAGGTCACAGTGCACTTCTGTAGGATTCCAAATCATGAGACAAGGGCCAAAATTCCAATGTAACACATCAGATCTCATCCATCATACTTTCCTTTTAACAGTGAATGCAAAATTTCTTCATTTGAACACTGATCTTTCACAATAATCAAACCACCACAAAAAATCCTGTAAATAGTTTAAAGCATACTTTTATTTTTAAAAATTTGGGGAATAAACAATATCCACAGAACAAACAGGAGAAAAATATAAGACACTGATTTTCTCCCCAACAATTCCCATCTCAGTCAAGTCAGGCAGACTCTTCCTCCTCTTATCCCCTTCTGTTTGGATCATCTCAGTGACTGACATCAACTGAGGAACTTCTGCCAAAAGGTACCCAGCCAGGGTCCACTGCATGAAATCAGTAGGTAATGGCAATAGTTGAGAAATGGAAATGCCAACAATTTACATTCTTTATTTGCCATTCTGTACAATGAAATGTTTAATGATTGCAAAGCATTCTGACCCTGCTTTTGTGGTTACACAATCACCAAACTGGAATCCCAGCACCCCCTACCCCCAAAGATCCAATGTTTCTCCTTTTTCTTTTTCCTTTCTATTTTTAGCATATGCCTGGGTGTGTTTAACTTTGTGCTACAACTATAATGAGAAACAGGCATGCACATACACACTCATCAGTGCTTATGTGGATTCCGCAATAGAATTTTGTTAGGTTGTTAGAGGAAATTAGTTCTAAATTATATGTAATTGCTATCCAATCCAAGACTGGCAGTTGCCAAGTCTCTCATAGATTTCTTGATGTCTAGAGATTATTTTAATCCCTTTAAAAATCAATGCAGAAAGAAAAGATCAAAAGAATAAATGGACATACCACGTGACGTAGCAATGTCACAGATTAAATTAATTTCACCCAGGGGTAACCTCCAGGAGGCACATTCTTCAGTAAAGCTGAGGGATCTTTCTTCGTGTCTTTCTATTGGATACTCTTGTATGTTTATAGGCACTGGACCCTGTAATGAATTAGTTATACAAGTTAAGAAATTTGGATAGCAGCCAAAAATGAAGAAAAGCTAAAGTTCTTCTAAAATACAGAATTTATATTGAAGTTTTAAATATCTTGATATACTCCTCACTTTATTGTCTGACATAGTACTTATAAGAATAATTCCATGTACTTGTACTTATAGGTGCTTTCACTTATGTTAGCTTACTTAATTACTCCCTTTCTTTTGTTTCTACTCACAATATATACCAACTGTAAAGTTCCATGAGATTTCTTCTTTTTTTTTGGTATTGGGGATCAAACTCAGGCCTTGCACTTGCGAGGCAGGCACTGGAACCACTGAGCTAAATCCCCAGCCCCACGAGATTTCTTATTAGTTCTTTTATTCCTAAGCCAATAGCCCATTAATTTAAAAAATATCAGGGCCCAAAGCTGTCCAAGGCAGTAAAATAATATATAAATTAATGAACCAGGGACAAATATATTTCCATTGTGAATAATAATTTTATATTCATACATAGGAATGTAATGCTTGAATGTATGATTTTAAATTAAATGTAAAAAAAATTACAGTGAAGGACTGGAGATTTAGCTCAGCGGTTTGGTGGCCTGCCTTGCAAGCGCAAGGACCCGAGTTCAATCCCCAGTACAAAAAAAAAAAAAAAAAAAAGTTACAATAAAAATTTTAAAGCCTGAATTTACTGGTAATCACTAGAGTTACTTATAAAAGGTTGGATATTTTATAGATGGTGATAATTATGCAATATAAATATAGAAAAGTAATTTAATAATGTCATAATATTAGTATTGGGTACGTAGATATGACTTCCTGGAAAAATTCTACAGATGTAATGAACACTTCAATGATTTGTCCTAAATTAATGAAAAATGTTTGAGTTAGATATTGGTCTCCATGTCTTCTTCACTTCCATCGAGTCCACACCTCTGGGGCTACAAGATAAACCTGCATTCCTCACACTCCCTTGAGAAATACACTGTAAGTGATTTAATTCTGCCAATTAAACACACACACACATGAACTTTGGAAGGCAGAGAGTAGTGGGCATTTTTCTGCAGCAGTAGCAGACTAGAAAACTCTCACACATATGAGCCAAGATTCTATGTTCTGCTGCAGAGACTGACAAACTGTGTCCCAATGCCAAGTTTTACCCACTGCCTGTTTTTGTAAATACAATTTTAGTTGATCACAGACATGCCCATTTGTTTGTGTATTGCCATGGTTGTTTTTGCATTGTGATATCTGTGTGGTGTAATTGCAACAGAATCTGTATGACCACAAAGCCTACAATATTTACTTTTTGGTCATTTACAGAAAAAATTTGCTGATGCTGCTTTCTCTGGAGCCCCCAGCAGCAGGGTTGGTAGCATAAGCAGAAACATGGGCTTTGAAACCTAAGTGCAGTTTTATCCCAACTTCTGTTCCCTTTTTTTTTTTTTTTTTCTTTTTGGTACTGGGGATCAAACTCTGGATCTTGCACTTGCAAGGCATGCAGCAGAACCACTGAGCTAAATCCCCAGCCCTGACTTCTATTCTTTTTACCCTTTCAGCTATGTTTACAAACACCTGTTTTTTCATGGTAAACTCCTTTTTGTTTGAAATACCCGGAGTGATTTCTACCATAACTACCAATATTCCTCTCCTTTACCATTTCACATGAAGACAACATCTATCAACAATGTCAGGCTAAAAGCATGCTGAAAATTTAAAAAGCACAGTTTTAATCCTGTTAGCAAATACAAGTAGACAACTATCACAGAGTAACCATCATAGGAAAACATATTATTGATGAACTCTGTTGAAACACAGATTAGCTCTTAAAAATTCTATCTGGCCATTTGGAATTGCTTATATTGGGTCCTTGGAGGCCAAACAGATTGGGAAGAGCAGAAACTAAAAATATTAGAACAAGTCATTTCTGAGACCTCATGGATTTTCTACAGGGAAGATGTGGAAAATTTTGTAAGATTTGTAATATTTTAAGAGGAAATAATAAAGATATCAACCTTTATGTCTATAAGGTGTGTTTCTGCTGGACACAAGAGTTTTTGCATTCCATCTCTTACATGGCCAGTTGTCCAGTAGCCCATGAATGTCTGCTCTGGCAAAGGCAACCTGTCAATGATTGAAAAAGTAAGCATTCTTGTTATTGTTTCCAAGTCAAAGGAAAACATAATGAGTCATCTATTATCAATCACACAGATGAATTTGAAGAATGCTTCACTTAGAAGTCAGTTCTATTCTTTTACTTAAAATATAGTATATAAAATCCTATTTGGAATATACATTAAGATAAAAATATATTATATTTCAGAAACTCAGAAGGTAAAGTCCCAACTCATTTTTTACCTTAATTATAAACTGTTTACATACTTTTCCTTGAATTGATAAAATAGAAATTTAATATCTAAATTCCTAGTAGGTTGTAGGAAGGCCTTAAGCACACTAGAGCAATCTGCTAAACTTTTCAGTCTATTCTTTCAAATTTGTAATTAATAACCAGCATACAATAGTATTAACACCCATATTTATACATAGTATAGGCCAAGTTTTATTGATTTTATTTTAGCATCTTAGTATTTTCTAATTTCGAATTGATATATAATATACATATAGAAATGTTCACATAAATAAATGTATCACTTAGCTCTGAACACAGAGCTAACCAGTAACCAAAGTAGCACATCCCTAACACCCAGAGGCCCTTTTGGAACCATCTTTCTTTGCTACCTCCTACTAATACTATCCTCACTTCTAGTCGACTCATTCTGTGTGTTTATTTGAAATAGTTTTTAAATAAAGTGATCTACCAAAGCAAAAATGACAGTACTGATCCATAAAACTGCAAATAGTATAAGAATAAAACCCTCATTTCTTAATCATTATTTTATTTGATCTTTTGGAAAAGGAAATGTTGGTTTGTCATTTAATTCATTAAGAATTTCTTATTCCATAATGAGTTAAGGCAAAAAAAAAGATTCAGAGTTAAAAATTATCTAAAAATAATATGAATGTGGTTAGAAATTGAAATGTGTACTTGGAATGAGCTGCATGATCATTAAAAGACTACCTAGTTATATTTAGAAAGAAGTAGTCTGACATAGTTCTTATGCTTAATAAGACCATGTAAGGCTTTGGTTTTTTTGAATAAAATAAGGACTAAACAATCTGGTGGAATATACTTTTTGTCCCTTTGAAATGCTAACATTTGACATAAAAGGAAAGAAAACAAATTTACATCGCAATTCTCCTAAGTTATATGACACATGACTTGCAAAAGGACACATGACTTTTGTTATCTATAATCTGAAATACATTTTAAGTACCTGGACTATTATTCTGATTGGTGAGTAACTTTTATTTTTTTTACCAGAAAAGAGTATATGTGTGTGAGGATGCTGATTTGGGATTGTCTCTTGATTGTGTCCCCTTTTGAAGGTAATTAGAAATTCATTTCTGTGTTAACACAGCAGATCTTGAAAATATCTCCTAGACTAAATGCTCTCTTCCTGTTTAGGAATGAGCTGTATTCTTTACTTGCTCTCATAAATTCTCCAAAGGAGAATTAGGTCTCCAAATGCTATAGAAAGAGAGAAATATAGGATGGAGACACATTAATTTCTCTTTAACATAGAAGGTATCATTTAACAGAATACAGAGAGATCTGATTTTCAGTTCTGATTCTTTCCTTAACCACCTATGCAAGGGAAATGTCAGCTTATTTCTTAGTATTAATTTCTCTATTTGTAAATAAAAAGAATGCTGTGATGATCAAGGAAATGAGAACAGGAAAGTGGCAGTTGCATTAAAGGTCTTTTATTACCCGGGTGCTGCAAATTGAAAAGTAAATAATCAGAATGAAAATATGCATACTTCGCAATAGAACAGGTATGCTTTATTAAAGAAAAAAAAAAAAACTCTAAACACATCCCAAACTGGCTCTTTGAAGACAACAGAAGACATGTACATTTTAAAATCTAATTAGAAGTGAAGAATTGCTTAATAAAAATTTAATAAAAATGATCCTTGATGATATCTAGTTTAAAAAATGGATTTGGGGCCGGGAGTTTTTCTCAGTCATAGAGCACTTGCCAAACAACATGCACGAGGCCCTGGGTTCAATCCCCACCAGCAAGGCAAAAGAAGAGAAAAAAGAAACAAATATATCCATTAATAATTTTATAAAAACAACATTTAGATGCTTACAAAAGAAAAGATAACTTTCATTCATGTGAGAAAAAGTAACTTGCTTAACTTACAGTTTCTACTGACAATGCCAAGCCTGTTTATGAAGCCAGCTTTGAACTTGCCAACTCATTCTAAATAACAGTTACGAAAATTATAGGCTGCCTGCTTCTATATAAAAATAGCACTGGCTGTTTGGTTGGCAGAATATGAGAAGGACCTTCAGGTACCCCATATAGAATCTCTTCTGGAACCACATAACAAGATGCTACTGGCAATGACAACTCTGAAAGACACATATACTTGTGTCTTATAGCTTGAACTCAGTTGCACAAACAGACTCTACCCTATTCCTCATTAATGTAAAATGTTGTCTCTTCTCTCTTGCTGTGGATGCTAGGCTGACCAACTGAGGTAAACCATGGACCCTCATTTTACTTTCCACTACTAAGCCTTCCCAAAAAGCTGTGAAAAAATCTGACCATCCCAACTTTCTCCCCTGTAATAAGTTAGTAATGAGGGGGGAAAGGGAAGCAATTTAGTTGAGTACATGAGCCAACTTTGTAATTTGAAACATAATCAGCATAAATTTTGGGGTAACACTAAACTAATAACTAGTTTGCAACAGGCCTTCTATTCTGTTACAGAAATCTTTCATCTAATTCTGACCAGACTTATGCTGTTATATCTGATTTTATTGAAACAATAATGACATTTTCCATGGTTTTAAGATTCTGTCACATGTATTGTTTAACTTTGTTAAAGTCCTAGCTGGAACAATGTCTGGATTTGATTCTAAGGGGCGAGGAGGATGCATTTAAGGCCTATAAATAGCACTACTTTTTATCTTCAGTGTCATTCGTGAATTTATGTTTTTAAAAACAATGATGTATTTCAATTCATATGTTGTGATGTTTCTTAATCCCTTGTGGAAGTAATAATAAAGATCTGGAAATACAAGCTTTAACTAAAAGTAAGGTGAATGTCAAAATTATGACGCAGGTCAAACTGTAGTGCTTGAGCTAGTTATAGAAAGAAAATCTTTTTTTCCCTAAACACACATATAATCCCTAACATGATGCATATGGGCATCAAAGTCAAGTGACCTCATCTGCGTAACATGTAAGAGATTTGTCTTAGACTGCTTCCATACAGAGGTGAGCTGGGGTTTTAAAGAGTATGTTCTGGCAAATTTCTGCCTTCTCTGAACCTTTGCCAATACTATTTCTGGAGTATGAAAGAAAACACATGAAAACGATTTGGCTCTTTCTAGGGGCATTATGCAATTGGAAGTTGTTGACATACCTATTATCAACAATTCCTAAAACATTTCCTTACCACAAGAACTACTAATTTTCACGGGAATAATGGAACCCTTCAGGGTAGTTCCACCAACTGAAGAGCTCAGCAATTACTACCATCTTTGAGAAGAAAAAGAATGATTCCAATTTTAGTGGGCTTCAGTTATTTCTAATGTTTTAAATCTTACTTCTGGGAAAAAAAAAAAAGGTCAGGTTGGCTGAGTACACTGAAGACTCTCACAGAATATTCCTGACAAACTCTTCCAGCTTCAGCTCTACCCCGTTCCTCTTCCCCTCCAGGCAAACTATACCTTAGTCTCATCCTGAACTACTTTTGGCTGCTCCAGAACATATGTAATTTCATGCTTCCTCAAGGCCGTTACCTTTCCCCAGAATTCCTTTCTGCTATTGCCTCTTTGGTGAGATCCTTCTCATTCTTAAGGACCAATCCAAATGTTAGTTTCCTTAGCATCCCTCTCCCATACTCCTCTCTGGGCAGGATGGATCCCTTGCTCTTCTGGGATTCAATATAAACTGATTCATATGAAACTCTTAGAGACATAGAATAGAAAAACTTTAAACTTACAACATGAGAAAGAATGCAATTTTAGAAAAAGTAGGTCACCAGTGAACCTGTGAAATCCCTGATAGTTTTATATTTACTAAAATACTCAGCACATTCAAGAAAATATAAAAAGCCTCATTAAAAATACAACAATAGTACTACTAGTCACAGTAATATCCTTCCTTGTGCTAGAGACTTTAGAACCTTCCTTCCCTACAGTCTCACATATTGCAGGCAAATTCATTTCTGTTTTGCTGCAAATGATATGCTCATGACTATGTGCATGTGTTTTTCCCTTTCTTTCCTGGTTCTGCACTTGATATTATGGCTTTCACTTTATAATATAAAACTTGTATATCTCTGTCATCTAGATCCTGTAGAGGCTGCAGAAATTCAGGGTAATGTGGACGCATGAAATGCAAAAGATTTGGGGAGATGCACTATTTTTGAAGGGCACTTCTTAAATCCATCCCCCAGTCCCCGGGATGACACTGTGCAGTCTCAGTGCTCCTGCCCAGCATTATCCTATGCCAAAGCAGATGTTGTCATATTGTTCCACACATCTCTGGCTTTCTTCTTCCTCACAAAAGTTGCCAGACTATACTTCTGGAGCCTGGGTTTCCTTTCCTTTCAGTTTCACTGCACAAGTGTCTTCTCTTTTTCTGCCATCTGCTTTATCAACTGCATCTATGTGTTTTCAAATCTTATGTCCTTCCCTTTTTCAAATCAGCCTGTGCAAGAATGCCTGGAACTGAAATTTTCCCAGTAGTTTAAAATTTTTTCCACAAAAAAATTTCTTATACTATTTCCCATGGGAAAAACTCATAGGACAAAAACTGTTTGAATATAACATTGCATTATAAGGTTGGTAGCTTTGAATGTTTTCTTTAGTAAATTGTTGATTGATTTGAGAGTAAAGCTTACATCTTACTCACCTGACTCTCCAGCATTTAGAATCCATGGTGGCTGTTGTTACTCTTCTCTATGCTATAGTGACAGTGTGGATGGGTCCTCATTTGCCGTCACTTGGACTCCTGCAACTGCTCCCCACTGCCTATAACACTGCCTTTCAGTTTATTATCTTCAGAAAATAAAATGGAGCTTTTCTCAAGTATGAACCTGACCATGCTCCTTTGGGGCTTAGAGCTCTTCTGTTACTTTTCCTGGCTCTTCTCCTCATGTTAAGTCTCACCACCAAGTATCTCCTCACCTAACTCTGAGTGTTATTCATCAAACTACTTATGCTCTCCAAAGTAAAGAAGTGTTCTGCTTGAAGTGTTGTCCTTTCCTTTATTTGCTCAGGGAAGCCTGGGTACTTTAAAGATTTAGCATCTTTATCCTCAATGACTCCCACCAAGGGCAGATGGCAGCAATCCTACTTCTTTTGTGACCTCTTGTGTGCAGCTCTGATATAACACAAGTCATGTTTTTTTTTTTTTTTTTTGGCTGCCTTCTCCATTAATTGTAATCATCTTGAAGGCAGATATGGAGTCTTTATCTTTATAACTCTTACTTTTTACCTAGTGCTTATCATGTTAGTTCTTAGGAAATATCTGCTAAATGACTGAAAACTTGGTTACAATAGAACTACCAACATGTTCAACAGTTTGTTTTCTCATCTCAGTAGCAAGCTGTAAATTAGAATGTCATATCTTTCCTATTGTGTTCTGACTACATGCCTTACCACATCCTTAACTCAGAAGATTCTCTACATTATGTCTTTATTTTGCAGGTATATTTAGAAAGACGGCTATAACAAGGTTGGGGTTTTCTCTTCAGACAGGTGACAGGCTTTTATAAAACCTCACTTACAAAAACCTAAAGGATCAAGAATAATTCTGTGAGACTGCTTAAGATGCAAATGAAAGAAGTTTCATACATTTAGAAAATTTCCACATAGATTGGACATATTTAAAATTTTTTGCACTCCTGCAAAGAAACTAAAAGCAAATGAAATGGCTATGAAGCTGCTTTATAATTTAGCAAGAAAATATAGGACAAAGACTATAAAAATATAAAACCCAACACCACCCTTCTGCTTATAATAGCCCTGAGATGTCATTATGTAGACTTATTATTTTTGGAAACTAAGAGCTCTTTTATGAAGTGAAAATAAATCATTATGCAGAATGGAAGTGCATACCTTAGAACTCCATAATCAACACTGTGAACTTTTTTTTTGTAAAAACTTTCACTACAAAAAGAAAATTATAGCACACAATAGTTTGGGGAAGGGAAAAAGAATCTCAAAACTACAAGCAGACAGTACTGTACAGTACTGAACACGATCGTGTAACAGACATTGCAATGCTAAGTGAATGGCTTTTATAAACGGAAAACAATCTCAGCTGCCTTCATTGGGACTACCGCTAAAATATGATGACACTGGTTGATAATTAATGGTATAAGGCAGAAGAGTTACTATTTATTCTATTTCCCTATTCAATTATGGACAGTAAGTCATAAAATCTGAGTTGGAAGGATGATAAGGACTATTTGTGTGTTCCAAGTTTGAATATCCTCAAGTAACTCCCCCAAAAGGTTTGTCTGGATCTGACCGAGCCCAATTACCAGAAGTTACACTGGCTCGTTCTCCTGGGTAGTCTAGCCCATCTTAGAATGCAAGTGTTAGTAATCCCAAGTTAGACAACAAATCTCCGTTGTAACGATTTAAGAGCAACTATTTAAAACTAACAATAGGAATGATCAAAGTTTTGAGGATGGTAGTACTAAGTAAAGGATTCTATACAGAAGAAATTTCAAAAATAATTGTTCTATTCATTTTGAAGTACTTGTGAATGTTATCACTTTTTTGTTGTTGGTTTAAAATCCTTGAGGAAAAAAGATTTAAGAGAACTTGCTCCCATTTTATAGGAAACATGTTTTGATTTACTTTTGGAATCAAAGACAGATGGCAGAAATTGAAAGGACACAGTGGCTAAAACAATGGGCCTAGCTATAATACAATACGGTATGTATATTATGTTTGGTATATGTCTCAAAATGGTAGGAAATAGGTTTTTAAAGACAAGTATAGTTTCTATTATCTTTGCAATCTCAATATCCAATTTTGTACTTCACTATTTTTCTGCTGCAAGTAGAATTAAAAAAAAAAAGGTTTGAAACCACACAGATCTGTGGTTGAATTCCTCATCCTGCTATTTATTAGTCACTTGATAAATTAATCAGTTATTTAATAAATATAGTTACTTAATAAATTAGCTTCAGTTAATGTGTAAAACTGATTCAAATACATATGCACACACACCCCAAATATCTAATAGGTAAAGAAAATAGAAAAGAAATATAGATTAAAGGAGTTGTTATTTGTAAAGTGCTTAGAATACTTAGTAAAGTACATAATAAACACTAACTACCTTTACAATTTCTGCTTTAAAAACGTGTTGTTGGGGGGCAGGGGTGGAAGTAGCCCAGAGGTATAGCTCTTGTTTACAAATGTAAAGCCCTAGGTTTAATCTCCAGTATTTAAAAACGTTTTATTTTATTTTTTTAAACAAGATTTATTTTTATGTTGCTGCCTGACAAAACATCATCTTAGTTATACTGTGCTAAAATGCCATAGAAACGCCTGGTTAACTTAACCTCTCATCTGCCATTGGTAAAGATGTCAAAGTTCTACATCTGGGATCAGCACTGCCCTATGCCATAAGCTTTGCTGGACTGTAGGTAAAGGTCCCAAGAAATAGCAATTTCAGAATAGACCTCGACTTCAAACTTACTTCATTCAAATTTTAAAAACCATGAAAAATTCCAGTGACCACAGAGTTAATGGATATTTAAAAATAAGAAAATAATACATTTAGAAATTTGAAATAGTATAGAAAGTGAAGCCTCCTTTCCTCTTACTCAAATCTCTCTTTCGAAGTTACCATAGCTACCATCATTTTAAATTGCTTAAAATGTGAACCCATCAAGAATATGTAATAGTTATTATGGTTCTAGAACTCATCAATTCAAAAATTATCTCGTTTGGCCAAAAAATTAGAAATGAGAAATTTAAAACACTTTAAAGCATTTGAAAGCAGGGAGAGAATGCCTAACAACAGGACATCTGAGGAGTAATCACAAAGCTCTAGGAAGCTTCTTCACCAGGGTATGGGACACTTGTAAAGTGCAGTCACACATAACAGTCATTTTTAGATGTGCAGTCTGTCTGATGAGAGCATTTTTTATGTCTAAAAAGCAGTGACATTTAAACATACTTGTAACAATACAAAACTTTGATATTAATGTTTTCATTCTTTATGTGAATACCTCATAATATTTATGAATCTGCTTATTATGATTAGATTAACTACTTTAAGCTTAAAATCCAAGGAATGGAGAAAAAAGAGGAAAGGGGAGAAGAGTCACATACAATTAAATCTGATCTATTTTAGGCAACTTTCTTTTCAACAAAGAAGTTTGAGGGCTAGGGATTTAGCTCAGTGGTTTTGCTGCCTGCTTTGCAAGCAGAAGGACTAAAAAAAAAAAAAAAAAAAAAAAAAAAAAAAAAAAAAGGGCTGGGGATTTAGCTCAGTGGTTCGGTGGCCTGCCTTGCAAATGCAATGGACCAGAGTTCAATCCCCGGTACCAAAAAAACAAAAACAAAAACAAAAACTTTGAGAATGAATGTTTTAGAAAGAATCCACCCTTTTAAGGAGCATGTGTCTTCTATTAAAATAAAGGCTAAGAAAAATTAAAATGATTGGAAAGCAGTATTTCTCAGTGTGTGAACTAACAAACAATTATAGGAAAATGTCCAGAAGTATTAGTTAACAGTTATTTCTGGATGGTAGAATTGTGGAGTTTTCATTTTTCTTTTATTTATAAAATGGGATGTCATTCTTTATTTAGTAAATCTTTCTCATAAAGGCTACATATGAAAGTCTTTTTAATTCCCTCAAGTTTTAACTATACTTGACTGATAAAAATGAAGGATTGGTATCCTGTACCTAGTTTTCCAATGTCAAATAGGCAGTAGGTGCTTTGTGAAAAAAACGGCTTAAAAAAAACTAGTATTGAAAAAGAAGTCAACAGAGTCAAGGGCAAAGAATTTCAAGTGAAAAAATTATTTAAATACTTTACAGATGTGTGTTTCTCGGAGGGAACAGAGAAAAACACATGAAGATAACTTTAAAGGGTATACAGAATTTCTCTGCATGTTTGATTCATTTAAAAATGTCCACAGTCTTTGAGAAGAATTCATTTTGTGTTCTAAATCAGAAAGAAATGGCAGCCAGTTCCCTTCCTATATATGGTAAGCATACAAAGTTTTCTAGACTTTTAATGTTCCTACATGAATTATTTTAGCTCATTTCAAGATCTTCCATTATACAGAAAAAGAAAAACTTGAATGGGAATGAAAAGGTCTCTAAAATGATCTCTGTTGTACCAGATATCTATATTAATCTGCTTTTTGGCTTACTTTTCTTTTGAAATATAGCTAAAACCCAAGAATTTGAATTTTTCAGACTCTGAAAAATAAGAATTTGTGTATTATGTGTATGTGACATCTTGGTCAATGATGATTTCCAAGTTTATCACTGAAAATCTCTAGGTCCTTTTGAACAAAAACAATTTTCATTCTCCAAATAATAACTCTGATTTAGAAAATGCCTCTAATCTGCACAGAAATTTGCTTACAATATTTTAAGAAATGGAATTAATATTACAGATATTGTAGCACTAGCCCTGCTTTCCAACCACAGGCAAGTTATATAACCTCTCTATGTCTAAATTTTTCATCTACAAAATACAATTACATATTGTAGTGAAGGTCTAGATAGCCATTTCTTTGTTTTTTTTCAGTTCCAGGGATCAAACTTAGGACCCTGTGCTTGCAAAGCAGGCATGGTGCCACTGAGCTAAATCCCTGGCCCTAGATAGCCAATTTGATCACAATACTAAGATCTAGGTTTACATGTGTTGTTCAGGAAGCAGAGCTACATTATGGCCTTATATCATTATATATAGAGAGATACAGATAAAATTATATAATAAAAATATGTCATTGGTTTATTGTAAGGATTATGTACATTCATGCATAGAAAAGTCTGGAAATGAGCTTGGTACATAATTATCTCTAAATATTTGTTGATATCATTATCATTATTCTATTATCAGCATCACATTATTATGAAAATATTAATATTACAATTACTGTATTCAGAAGTATTTACATTTTATTTTAGCTATACGGAATAATTCATCTTAAGAACTGTTAGGTAAAAAATGGCATACAAATGGAAGATAAAATGTTGTATCTCACTTAAAATGGAAGTTTAGAAAAATAAAGTGGGATATTTCTTCTTTAAAACAAACTTTTGTCAGCATGACAAAGTTCATAAATTATTCTGAAATACATTTTTAATTTGAAAGTGCTAATATGTTAGGAGTATGTTTTCTCTCAAAAGAAGTTTGGAAGTAAGAGCTCACTTGGGGGAAAAAAGCAAACTTTGCTTAGAAGATTATATCTATGTCTATAGGCATTTGTATTTTACTACAGCAGATAATCTATATTTCTGTGAATGGACATTTAAACCAAACTGTGTTACCAAATCCTGCTACTCTGCCTATAGTACTAAAAAAATCAGATTAGTGTGTGCCTGTGTATACAACACACACTATTTTTTTTTTGGACTGGGGATCGAACTCGGGTCCTTGTGCTTGCAAAGCAGGCGGTGGAACCACTGAGCTAAATCCCCAGCTGTAACCATCATTTTTTGGGACTAGTTGTGTTTCTACAGAACAAACAACACAGAATTAGATTCAAACCCCACAGATTTATATTAAAAAATTATCCCAGTGTGTTTTATTTGGTTATATTTATCATCTCTTTGGCATGTCCTTTCTCAAGTATTAGAAACTTAAAAAGGCACAATTTAAAGAATTTACTTAGGACATGTTGATGAGCAGGAATAAATATAGTATATGTGTATTAGTAAGATTTTCATTGCTGGGACAAAATACCTGACACCTAAAACTTACAGGAGGAGAGATTTATTTTTGGCTCATGGTTTCAGAAGGTTCAGTTCATGGTTAGCTGGCTCCAAGGCAGGAACATCATGGCAGAAAGGTATGGTAGAACAAGTTGCTTACTTCATGGTGGCTGGGAAGCACAGCACAGGGAAGAACACTCCAGAGGAAGGGACTAGGGACTAAATACTGTCCCCAGTGTCATATCACTATGCCCATCCAGACACACCCAGAAAAGTGCTTTATTAATCTCTCAAGCCAATCAAGTTACAATCAAGATTAACCATCACAGTGAGGGTCCAGGTAGCCAATTCTGATCCCAGTGCTAAAATCTAGGAATATATTTGTAGGTCAGGAATAGGAGCTACAATATGGCAGGATCAAGCAAGGTAAAATAACAACTCAACAAAATTCAGTCTAAAAATACCAAGTTCAGCAATGATTTATTAAAGAAGATAAATTTGATCTGCCTCATCACTGTGGGGCTTTAAAAAGTGTGGAGAGACTCAGAGATGGGTAACATAACAACACTACACAATTTAGGAGAACAAAAGGGAAAGTTACAGCATCTCTCTTTAGAGAATTTCACCAAAGAGCACCAAAAAGAAATCACTATGTCTGACTAGCCAAAGTATGTTCTGATTTCAATTCAGGAAGGTGTTGTAGACAACTATACAAATAATAGTTCAGTAACATCTTGACCCCATGTAAAAATTTCCCTCTGCTACGGCATGTGCCTTATATATTTTTAAGCTATATGTAATGGGTGACCCAATTATCTTTCAATCCTCATCTTGAGAGTGGGTTTGCCCGCCCTGTTCTAGACTTCATTTAATTTTGTTCCCATCCAGTAAGGCCTATAGTTAAAGAACAACAACAAAAATGAATATGTTGTAACAAGAATTTTTCATTCAGTGCAAAGGCATATTAGTAGTAATTGGACTATTCTATCCTTGCTTTTCTTAGAAATTGAAATCCAATGTGGATTTTTCAATAACACAAAACCTACCAAGGTTTGAGGAAGCAGCCTAGAAGAACTGGCTAGCTAAAGGTCCAGTACAGTAGAACTTTTTGTAAGAGTCTACAAATACCAAATCTTAGGCTGCATGGGGACAACTTTAAATCTTCACAAATCTAAGTTATTACTATCAATTGTGTGACTTATAATACAGTCTGAAGCTAATTTTATACAGTACTATTAGTGCATCTGCATTTTGACTACAACTTATCACATGAGGTCAGGTATGAAATTTTCCACTTATGGCAGCATTTTGGCAATGAAAAAGTATTATCTTTTGGAGAATTTTGGATTTGGGATCTTCAGATCAGGAATGCTTAACCTGTATTATTTCACTTTTAATGTTTTTGTTTTTGCAGGCAAGAGAAACATTAAGATGACAGTAAAGTGAAAAGGGTGTTAGATTAGGAAGGAACTTTACTGAAGATCTATGATGACAATAACCATAATTATAGCTTGGACCAGGGCAGTCTTACTTCACATGTCTTTACACAGAATTACTGTCAATAGTTGCCTCTTCCATTCTCAAAAATGTCCTGATTTAGAAAGCATATTATATGGTTAACTATAATAAAATGCTCTCAGCTTACCAACAGGGAACACATGTAGTAAAGTGCAAGCCCTCAGAGGGCAAGATGTGCCTGGTATCTTTGTAATGGGTGGCCAAATTATCTTTCCTTCCATTCTGTCTTTTTGGTTTTTGTGGGGTTTTTTTTGTTGTTGTTGTTGTTTGGGGGGGTACCAGGGATGGAACTCGGGTCCTTGCACTTGCAAAGCAGGCGGTGGAACCATGAGCTAAATTCACAGCCCCTTCTGTCTTTTCATATGGGTGTCTGACCCAGGTTATACAGGCTGAATATATGACTAAATTCTCAAGCCACTATCTAGTTCACTTTTTCATGCTATCCTGTTTAAGTACAAAGTTGGTAATTTGAATTAAATAGTGCTCTGGAACCTATGAATTTCACAGAAGGGCAATAAAGCAATATCAGTTGAGTTACTGAAGTTACCGTAATTGACAGTTGAGGAAAAAATGCTTTGAATCATTGTGCAAATTATGATCTAGTATTATCTCCACTCAAAAGGAAAATTCACTCATCTTTTACATCTGCTATAAGTTTATTTTTAGCTATTTGCAGTGGGTGGACAACTAGATGTTTCCATTCCCATCTGAAGCTTGAGTGTGACCATCTTGTTTCCAGGTGCAATGTACTTTCACTTCTACTCATAAGTACTAGACCAGAATTACCTTGCCATGGCAAATACTACCATGTCATGGCAATAACTTCTCAGTTTAGAAGCGAGGATGATAATGAGTAATTTAAACCATTAATCTGTCTTCCTTAGAAGCTGAAATTGCCAACAATTTTTGTTTATGATTGACTGTACCAAATAATGTGTGCTTTAGTTTTCATTTAAAGTTGTGCAGAAGCACTGAAAAAGTTATTTTTAAATCATAAGCCTACATTCCATGAAGCCAGAACTGTGTAAATTTGTTAAAGTAATAAAAAACCATTTAAAACTAAAAATAAAACATATAAAAAGGAAGTAAAAACATGAATAATAATGTAAGTTAGTATATTAAAAACAATTTCTTGAACTAATACAGGAGATACGTTATACCCATTAAATTACTGGCTTAGTTTCAAAATGCCCATAAGGATGCTAATCAATTAATAAAATAGTATTGTATAGAAAGATGTATGTAAATAGTGACTGACACCCACTATTCCTGAAAAACTACTCAATAATGCAAAGTAGTGTAGAGAATTTATAACTCCTTGTTGCATTTTTATCACAAAAGGGAAATATTTGTCTCTCTTAAAAAATTGCTATACCCTAATAATTAATTTTATGGATATATTTTATAACAAGTTTTTATAATGACTTAAAAATAAACAAAAATGACATATATACTTAGGAAAAATACATACTGCTGGACTAATCACTGATTTATATTTAACAAATGTTTTCTATATAATTCCTCCTAAATGAACATTAAAATCAAATGATAATTTACTTTAAGAGTAATTATTGACCATTATAAATTTTTGATAATTGACTATACTTTATAGACAAAGATGGCAGTAGATATATTAGCAATATGCTAAAGATATTTAATATTTTCCAGGGAACTTGCACCATTAATAAAGTCTGTTATGTTCCTTCTGGTCAACAGGATATTTTTCAAGACTCTTAACTAATGTTGAGTAAGCAGCTTATAATTATAACAGGGAGGCATCCAGCACGTTATAATTACAAATCTACTTATTGTCACTACTTTTCTCATCCATGAAGCTTGTTAACAAAAGCCTAAGTTAGGGCCGGCGATCCCAGTCAGTGGTTCTGCCGCCTGCCTTGTAAGAACAAGGATCTGAGTTCAATCCCAGGTACAAAAAAAAAAAAAAAAAAA
>NW_022900950.1:54336858-54388359 GCF_012274545.1 Fukomys damarensis | reverse complement strand
AGGAAAAAAAAAAAAAAAAAAAAAAATCTAAGTTATATGATTAATATACTAAATTTAGAAACTATCAAAAGAAAACTATTTGATGAGAAAAATAAGGACATTGTCACAAAATATACATTACCCTTTATGCATTTTTTGTGCATGTACAGTGATTTTGCTCTGGATTATGAAATGAGACCTACAGCAATTCAACAAAAGAACAGAGACTGTTAAAGAAACAAATATTTCCCTTTATTTGATTATATTACATCTACTCATGGAATATTTATAATAATTAAAGTTCTCTATTCATAGGTATATATAATGCTATTTAACTGAAAACCAGTCAGCAAATAGCAACATATATTTGAAAAGCTAAGTAATGGAACGTTATTTCCACATCAGTTCATTTAGTATATAACAGTAGAACAAGAATTATCAGTACTTAAGAATCAGAAATGTAACTTTCAAGATTATTTTATCAACAATGAATTTGCCTTACTCCTTTGCCAGCTGCACATTGGTAGGTTTTGCTCCAATAGGTATCCCATATTTGTGTAAAGTGTTAATTAAAATCTCCCTCATGTCGTTGTTGTAGGAATCAAAGTCAAACACATTCCGAACCACACTGGAGAGGCCTTCAGTAGGAAATTTCTGTATTAAAAAAATTATTATTATGTGCATGATAAAGCAAATAGCATTATAATATTTGTAAAATTGACAGAACAATGATGCATACATGAACTTTTGCAGAAATTTACTGGCCTTCTTAGACAAGGGTAGTAGGAATACATACATTTTTCTCCTTAATTATTTACTTGGATGACTTAATACTATTTTCCTTTTTAAATAAGTACTAGAATTTGAGGGAAAAAAATTCCTCCTTTCAAATGTTGAGGCAGTGCTGAGATTCTGAGGCTCAGTGACTGCCAGTTTTCTGAAATCTGTCTTTAAAAGGAGTACCAGATAGAGCAATTTAAAACTCTACTTTAAATAAATAAATAAATAAATAAATATGACATTTTAGTAAAGGGGAGTGTTAAGTATCAACACAGAAGTATTTTAGAAAACTATACATGAATAAATAAAAACAGATACATCAACAAACAAAGAAGGGAAGAACAGAAATTACAGGGAATGCAGTATGGAGAACAGAGGAAAGCAAAAAAGTATCACTCCGTCTAAATGAACATTGTTCCTTCTTCTGGAGCCTTTATTGTTTATGTTTTGATTTTTGGTTAGGTGCTGGGAGCTAAGCTGTCTAAATTGAATTTATGAAACAAATGACCTGGAAATAGAAAACAGTAGGATCTAACAGTATTAATATAACTGTAAACATTACAACAAAGTTTTTTATAAGAAAAAGTAACTGTTTTCTATCTCCAGGTCATTTGTTTCAAGCTGAAAATATTTTCTACTCATACTTCACTTACACAAATGCTTGTTGTACAAACCAAATAATAGAAGAGTAATGTTTCACTCCTGCCTTACTGCCTCACTTTCTGGCCTCACTTTCTCCCACATAAACCCTCTACCCAATTTTTTAGGAGCTTGGTAATGACATAGCAGAAACTTGTCAAAGACGATTCAAAGTCTAAACAGATAATTGGTTTCCTGATTTATGATTTAGATTACAGACACTTGGAATCATGACATTTTACTGATTACATACAGAAATTGAAAGACCTAGTATAAATTGTGCAATCTGAAAAAAAAAAAATTGATAGCTTCTTTTAAACCTCTGTGTACAGATGTGTGCCATACCTGTAAGTGTTTGACAATGTTGACGACTTCCCTGGTAGAATAAGGATAGTTAATAATGCCCTGATCAGCCAAACTCCTCAGCTCCCCAAAAGCAGCCACAAGCTTCTGAAGGATGGGCTCAGGCACACTTGGTCCATACTTTTTGAGCATTTTGAGCTCTGAGTGGGGCTTGGGGTTGTCAACTGCATGGCAGCTAAATATATCACCTAAGAGAAAGAGAAGATTCATAATCAGCTAACCTGTTATAAAGCCACAGGGGAAAATGCAGTCATCATTTTATAGAGTCAATGGTTTCTTGTCAAAGCACAGAAAAAGTCCATCCAACAATGGAGTGATACGAAAAAGAAAGAAATGAGTGAAGTAGAAGAAAGCAGGATGATGAGTAGTTCATTCTGCATGAGTTTGTTTTGGTTAAAAAATTATATAATATTGATTCATGTTTCTTGAGGGATAATAAAATATAAAAGAGAAGTTTCTTTTGTGTTTCTGCCAATGTCATTCCTCCCTAAAAGGCATTCAGTGGTAACAGCTCATGCATTTATTTTTCCAGACCCACATCAGAATTTTTTTAAAAAATCCATGTGAACATAGTTTTAGTAATTTACTCCTTTCCATTAATGTAAATATATTCTTCATACCGTTCTGAGATTGCCTTTTAAAGTTCAACAAATGTGAATACCTTCAGAAATGATGTACATTCATCATATGTGAATACTCCTTTATGTATACTAAAAAAGTGGGAATTAATATCACTTTCTAAACAAATTATCTTGGGCAGACTGTTGAATGTACTTAGCAGGTTAGTTTTAGAAAAGAAAATCTGCAGAGATGGTGTCTAAATTAAAATCAAGCAAAGAAATGTAGAAGCAAAATCTTCACCTGTTATCTAGAGAAATGCAATTTATGATCAAAAGAAAGATAGGATTCTCATTTTAAAAGTTTGTATAATTCTATGGACCCATAGCTGGAGTGAGCAAGAACCAATCTAGCCAGGTAGCAATAAGATCTTTAATTTAGAAACCATCTGAATAAACCTGGTGTGTGTGTGTCGGGGGCACAATTTTGTGTATTTAAAAGGAACTAAATAGGCGTGTGGTGCCTTTCTGTAATCTCAGCAGTCTGGGAGGCTGAGTCAGGAGGATCACAAGTTTCAGTCCATCCTTGGTATCTTAATCACGTAGCAACACCCTGTCTCAAATTAAAAAATATTAAATACGGCTAGGATGTTGCTTAGAGTGAAGGATTCAATCCCAAGTACGGGCCAAAAAAAGTGACTAAATAAAATGAAAGCCATGATAATTTCAAACTTTTATCTCATAGATTGAAATTTTCAAATATAAACGCTTAGAACAGCTTTTGCTTTTTCTGCTGAAAATGAAATTTAACACTAATATAAAAGATTATTGACCCTTCTTTCATTCAGTCACCAAATAAACCCTGTCCTCATGGAATTTGCATTTTAGCACAGGGAGATAAATGATAAAGATAAATATTAGAAACTGCATGTTTCAAAGAAAAATGGAAAAGAAAAGCATAGAATAGGGTGGTGATGGTAGGGGAACGTCAGTCAGACTGGCCACATTGAGACAGGAACATCTGAGCAAATGCAGGTACCTGAGGGAAGAGCATTCCAGGAAGTTGGTCTAGTGACTGCTGTATTCTGGAAGGCAAGTGTGTCTGGCACACAGAAAAAATAAGCAGGACAGCAGAGTGGCTGGACTATAACAGGTAAGAGGGAAGCAGCTCAAAGCAGGATACGACATGGGGTCAGAGAGCCAAGATAATGTGGAAGGCATATTGCTCAGGACACTAGAATGTTGTGATGACTTGTGCTTATGTTCTGAGTAAAACTGGAAGCCAGAGAGATTTTTTTTTTCAGAGATGATTTTTAACAGAAGAGTAAAAAACAGAATATCGAAGTGTGTTGGGAGACATGTTCCTAGGGTTCTTTCTTATGTTGCCTTGTGGGGACAGAGCCTTGAGGAATCAGCACAGATGCTGATTCTCTGCCTACTGCTTTTGTTGGTGTAAAATAATCTCTTTGTCTGACCCAGGAATCTAATGTCTTCTGACACAAAACTGAGGCAGGCTAATTTAACAGGTGAAAGGGGAGGTAAAATCTCAGCCTGTTTACAGTTCATGGCAAAAGAAGCAGGAAGATCTATTAGGGGAGTATTAGAATAATTCAGGTTAGAGACTGATGGTTTGGATTAGAATGGTGGCCAATAGAAGTGATGGGAATAAAATAATGCCCATATAAAGTTTGAGCTAGTAAGCTTTCCTGATACACAATAAGAAATAGAAAGAGCAATTTGGCAACTTAGTGGGACCCTGTCTCAAAATAGAAAGACAAAACAAAAAACAAAAAAACAATAAAAAAGGCCTGGGATATAGCTCAGTGAGAAGGCCCTGGAGGTACACACACACACACACACACACACACACACACACGCATGAAAGTTTAAATAAAAACTTAAAAAATTATTACAGTAAAAATATGCCATTAATCACCCTCAAAATACTTCTCCTAACTTCATACACACTATCCCATCATTTTTGTGACTTTCTGAAGCAGTTCTGGAAGTCTTCTTTTGGGAGTATTTTTTCATGGCTCCCTCTGTGTCCTGAATTAATTCAAAATATTTACGGTAATTTCTGTCAAATAAAAACATTGCGTTATGTCCTCATCCACTTTATCCACTGGGTCTGACAGTATGTGGCTTCTGGGTCTCTCAAAAGTCAAAATGACCATAAAAACATTTTGAATGAATTCAGGCCACTGAGGCAGGCACAACAACACAACTTAAGATAATCATGAAAGAGGACTTCTAGTTCAGAAAGCAACGAGAACAATGGGATAAGTATGGTATGCTCAAAGAGTCAGGGAGTATTTGGAGGGAGCAATGTATCTTTTGCTATGATAAATGTTTTAAATTTTTAAACATTACTTTTAAACATACTTTTTAATCACACCACATATAAATGACATTTTAAAACATGACATGTTCTCATTTTACCAAGGGAATAAGTAGAGATAGGTCAAAGCAGATTCCTGGCATTTTACCAAGGGTCCAACAAGGAGGTTGAGAAGGAATGACAACTATGTGGAAAAGAAAATAAGAGAGCAGCTGAGGGTGTATTACAAGTCAAGTGCAAGAAGACATATCAAGGAAAAGAGAGTGACCAACTGTATGAACTATATTAAACACTGCTTATAGATTAAGCAAGACAAGGACTGCAAATTGATCACAATATTTATGAGTGGAAAAATCCCTGATCAGACAAGAATTGCTTCCTTGGAGCAATGGGAATAAAATCCTGATTAGAGCCTGTGTGGTGGCATTTCCTGAAATCATAGCAGTTTGGGAGGCTGAGGCAGAAGGATCACAAGTTTAATCCCAGGCTGGGCAACTTAGAGACTTAGTGAGACAGCCTCAAAATGAAAAATAAAAAAAGGGGATAACGATGTACCTGAATGTGAAGGCTCTGGCTTTAATTCCCAGTACTGCACCCCCAAATATGATTATAATTGGGTTTGAGAGTTGTAAAGAAGAAATGGAGATGACAAGTATGGATAACTCTTCTGTCAAGCAACTGTTATGAGGAGTTTTGCTGCAAAAGAAGCAGAAAGAATGTAGCAGCCACTGGCAAAAGAGCAAGATTGAGTGAATCTTTTTTTAAGATTGAAGAAATAACAGTTTGCTGGATGATGGGGATGACCCAATAGAGAGGGAGCTGTGAAGTAGAAGACAAAGGACAGTATTGTTGGTGCAGTATCCTGGAAAGTGTGTGACTGAGTGCTCATCCGGGAGGGCCTGGCTTTAGATGGGAGTGTGAACAGTTTACAGGTAACAGGTGGGAAAGCTGAGCACTATAGGTAGAAGACTTGGTAGTAGAGATTAAGCATATTAGTTTCTAATTGCTTTCATTGTCCTTAGTGCAGTAAGAAGCCAGGAAAGCGTAACAAGCATCTGGAAGGAGTCTGTAAACTGAATTCTGGTTAGCTATGGGGAGGGAGTGGGACCCATGGGAAAGTGAACATTTCCTTTCCACTCCATCAATTTATTTCCCTCAGTTTCTACAATGTGTACTGATGTATTATATAATTTTTTTCTTTTTATTGAGTTTATTGGTACAATCTAGGTATACAATACAGTTACATTCATCATTGGGATCCTGTACCTTTACATAATAGGTCTTGGTTCTCATTTTTTCCCCTTGTCCCTGGCCTCCCTTCACCCCCTCCTCCCCTCCCCATTTACAAACACTTTATTTCCATTTTTTTCAGTTTCTCATTTTTTTTCCTCTCCCTTATTACCTTTCCCCCACCCTTCCCACTTTCCCTACCCCTTTAGCCCTTTACTTTCTATTTCACATTATTAATTATCTTGTTAGGATCCTGTGTACTATTATAGTTTTTCACACCAGAGAAACTATTCGGTATTTCAGTTAAAGAAATCTCTGTATTATATAATTTAAAAACAAATTAATACAGCACTAGATAGTACTAGAGCTGTAAGAGAGAGAAGATTGGAATTACTTGGCTAGGAGAACAGCAAAGTTAAAGAATCAGGGAAATACGATGTGGATGCACTAAGGAACACTTGAGACCCACAGTCAAAAATGTAAAGTCTTGGGCTGGGGATTTAGCTCAGTGGTTCTGCTGCCTGCCTTGCAAGCACAAGGTCCTGAGTTTGATCCCTGGTAACCCCCCTCCAAAAAAAGTAAAGTCTGAGCCTTGTCAGAAAGATTTTATTTTATTTTTTCTAACCATATTCAGTGCATATGTGTAGGCTTGATGTAGTGGAAGAACTTTTAGTAACCAATAAGTTGAGAGAAGGAAAAGGAAGCTGAAGATGCATGCGCAGAGAGCAACAAGTACGAATGATCATGGAATTGAAACTGAGTAAGGAAAAAGAAAATAGACTGGGAGGGAGAAAATATATCATGGAGGTATGGTAGTAAGGGTGTAGTTCAACTCAATTTGCTTTGGGATTGGCTCTGGGGCTTTGGTGGAGCACACTAGGTATATCTGAGTGAGACACAGTTGTATGGCTTGGTGTCTGTGTGGTCCCTGGGCATCCTTCTGTTCTGCTTTCCAGTACCACAAACTAAGCAGCTTTAATATGCCACACCTTCCACCATGTTGTTTCTGCCTTGGAGCCAGCCAATCAGGAACAGTGAGCAATCAAACCTCTCCTCCTTTAAACTGTGGGTGTCAGGTTATGTCTTGGGACAGGAAAGTAACTAATATAGGAAAGTAAGTCAAAAGGCCATAGGATAAATGGTTTGGCATTTCTAATAGGGTTTGAAGGGTTGTTGGATACAGTAGAAGTACTAGCTGGAAAGTCTGGAGTTGGTAGGGTTAGTGATGAAATAGAAATCCCAAGGAAAAATGAGAACAGAATCATGAAAGTGAGATTACAGAAGATGGTAGCTATTTAAATTATGCTATGCTCATGGGAGTGAGTAGCTGAGGTACGGTACAGGATAACATCACTAGCATACAAATATCCAAGAAGCCAAGAGGCTAGTATATACAGCAACCATACTAAAAGGAGGAGTATATTTGGATGGAATAACACTGAACAAAAAGCTTAAAATCACTGAAAAATGACAAGAAGAAATTAGAGATAGATGATAACAGATGTAAAGCTGGGGATTTTAAAGGAAGAGGCAAAGAGAATGATCCAGTAGCAGCAGCATTAAGAAGCAAAGAAGCTTTACTTCCTCCAGGCCCAGTGTGCCAAAAAAAAAAACACCACTGCCCCAAAGGACTTCAGCTGGAAGGGGAGACTTAGGGGGAGACCAGAATTTCACCTGAACAATAGCAGACAGTGGAGTAGATTTTCAGGTTTGAAGGTGGATGAAAGATGGAAAGAGAATAGGGAATGAATGCTCTTACAGTCATCAAAATAAATGTGGTGAGGGGTGTCATGAGCAGAAGGGTGACCTATGAAGAACGTAAATGTAAAAATAACTCAAAATATTTTCACATTACAAATAATTATAAATTTACTTTGGTGTGTTCACATTGCATACATTTTTTCACACTGTTACATGAGCTGTTAATGACTTTTAAAGTAATATCTGTATAGAGCAAAAACTATAAAAATAGGATAAACAAACATGTAACACTTTCATCCATGATCGCCAATGCAAACACTTCTTACCAGTTTCTTGTAAATACTTAAGAAATTCTAGGCATGTATAAATCTATACATGTACAACTATCCTTTCTGCATGAAAAACATACAAATAGTAGACAACTATACCAACCTACATGACTTATGTTTAACTAATATTTTGAGGATTTTATTTATTTATTTATTTATTCATTTATTTTTGGTATCAGGGATCAAACTTGGGACCTTGTGCTTTCGAGGAAGGTGGTGGAACCACTGAGCTAAATACCTGGCCCTGATTTTAATTATTTCAGCCTATCACTTACTTCATTCTTTTTTTTTAAATATTATAGTTGCATAGTATTTTATTGTGTGAATATAACAGTATTTCTCATTGTACTTTTTTTTGGTACCAGGGATCGAACTCAGGACCTTGCACTTGCAAAGCAGGAAGCGGAACCACTGAGTTAAATCCCCAACCCACAACAGAATTTCTTTATCTAGTTTCATATGGCTGAACGTTCTTCCTGTTACAAAAAATAGTGAACTGCCTATCCTTGTACTTATATTTTTGTACAAGTAAATCGTTGTATAAATTCCTTGATGTGGAATTCCTAGATCAAAGATCCTGTTAGGAGCTTGGGCCTGCTGCATGTTGAGTATCAGGTCTAAAATTATTTAGTTACTATAGAGAAGATAAGTCCTTTTTCAAGGTTCCTGATGATTAAGTTTACCTCAGGATCTCTCTATAATCAGTACAAATGAGTCTGCTCAGAGCTGGCCTTGGCCATTGTCATACTGAGGGGGATATAACAAAAACAGACACTAAAAAATATTTCTTAGTTTATTCTAAGATGCCATAAGCAAAAACTATAGTTAACTGTTTAAGAACAAAGGTTCTACAATCAGATACACTGTGATATGAAGCCTAGTTCTATCACTCATTAGCTAAGTGACTGAAGCAATGTAGTTTAGCCCTCTAATATCAGATATCATCCTTCTCTAAAATGGGGATAACAGAGACTCTTACGGGAAGATTATGACAATGGCACAGCACATGGTGAGCAAGCATAGCCATTATGGCCTTATTATTAACATTGTCATTGTTATTATTGTTATTACTGCTTTTACCTAAGGTACCGAAGAAATCATTGCCTAAGAAAGGAAATCCAGGTCTGTTGGCCAGAACAATCATCCTAAAGTCAGGATGAATCACTACAACATTTTCTCTTCCATTCACATTAGCAGAATCTGAAAAACAAAATTTTTATTTACTCTTTATTGATATTTAATATTTCTTAAGAATATCAAGTTATACACTTTAACATAGTCATACTGTTTTAAGTATTACAAAACTCCAAGATGTCTTGCCATAATAACTAGATTGTAGAAAAACAAACTTCCTTGAGAAATCTTGCCCAGGAACAGGATACTGATAAACCCTGTACTAAATTACATAGGAACTTGCATATTTATGTAAATTCAATACACATTTTAAAAGGCAACTTGGGGGTGGGAGATGTAGCTCTATGGGAGAGTGTTTGCTTAACATGTATAAGGCCCTGGGTTTGACAGCCAGTACTGAAACAAACAAACAAACAAACCAAAAATCACACTATGCTAATATCCTATAGTTCTTAAACCTATGTTGAGTTGTAATTATCATTTTTAAAAGATTAAAATAATGACATAATCCAAGAAATATCCAAGTGATAATTCCCAATGCTCTTGAGTTTTTCATCAGCTGCATGCCTTTGTATAAAGCCTGGCATTAGGTAGTGTAAAGAGCCCTTCCTGTTTAGATCACACCCCCTTTAACCTAACTACATAGAATTGAGATCTTAAATCCTAGTTCATTCATTAGCAAAACACTGATTTATTTCCAATTATGGTATTCTAATACAGTTCTTAAAATAAGTGATATCAGGTTAACTGGAGCCTTCTTTATGTAAAGGTTTAAACTAGAAATTGAGAATTACAATTTACTGGCTAATGTATACTCCACATAGAACTGCTAGTTCAGACAAAAATTTGAGATAATAAAAATTTTATTATGTTTATTTTTTGAAGAATTTCTGGCCATCTGGGTTTATTTAAACCTCAGCCTTAGGCTATCCAGCTTTAAAACATGATGGTTGTGATACACCTGTAGTTTTATTTGAGATGAGTCTGTAAGACTCATCATAATTTTTTTTATACAGTCATAATTTTTCATGACATCAAACAGTAATCTTTTTCCCAATAATGAATGCAACTGTACTGTATACCTAAAATATACCAATAAACTTAATTAAAAAAAAACAGTAATCTTTTAAGCTGCCCCATACTCATGTGCTAATATGATATAATTTTAACATTTGGTCCCAATTAATTTTAGTAGTGTAAAAAACAAAAGTATGTGGTCACAGGCAAAATTTAATCAATTAATTAACTAAAGCAAATATGACAATTAAAAAATATGACAATAAAAATGAGAATCTTATAAAATAAAGAAAATAAAAAAGACCTAAAATTTATTATTATAAAGCTCTGTTTAGAAAAGCTTCAGGAATTTCTGCTTAAAATGTTATCTAGATACAGAGTCCCACCATACCATCAGTAAGTGCACGAAGATCCCGGAGAGCAGATGTGTGGACCAGAATGGCACGGCTGCAGGTGAATCCCAGCCAGGGCCCCACCCTGACCTCAAAGGTGTGGGCACATGTGCCCAAGACATAGGTTTGCCTAGAAAAGAGCTGCACAGGAACATAAGCTTCAGCCAGAGACCTGCCAGGCCACTGGCCACAGCCAAGGGCTGACCTGGAAAAGAACTACACAGATGCACAAGCAACAGCCAGAGGCCTGCCCCAATACTACTGATAAGTGCATGGAGACTCTAGCTAGAAGCCTACACAAACAACAAAACTGGGGTACATAGCCCCCAGCCAAAGCCTCTCCCAAACAACAGCTACCTAGGAGCCCCAGCCAGAGGCACACCTAGATACCATCTGAAGTGTGCAGAGGCCCCAGCAAGAAGCCCGCCTAGACAACAGGTCAGCTCAGGGATCTAGAAGACCACCATTATAAACCCAGGAATTGGGTGAGCAGCAGAGTAAAGGCTGTTCAGCTTGTTGGGAACTGAAGACCATTGGGTGAGCAAAAAGTTGTCTCAACAAAAGTCACAGCAGGCTGCATGTGTTGAAATAAGAAGTCATGGAAATAAGTCTCAAAACCAGACTTCCACATCACCTAAGGTAACCCCAGTGGGAAATGAGGTGGAACAATCTGGTATTCAACCACCTGGACTCCCTGAACTGGAAATAAAAGAGGATCTGGAAAAAATGAAGTCAGAAATTATTTCTCAGATAACAACAGAGATTGTGCCCATAGTGCAAGACATGATTAATAAATCTAGAGTGGACACAGATACAAAAAATAGAGGAGCTGAGGAACATGATGGAATCCCAACACAGGAAACAAATGGAATCCATGAAACAGATGCAAACAGATTTTCAGGAGATTAAAAACTCCACTGAAAGTTTACATAGCAGAACAAGCCAATGTGAGGGTAGAATTTTAGATATAGAAGATAGGATTACAATTAGTGAACAGGAAAAGAAAAATTTCTTAAAAATAGTAAGGGACCATAAGAAATAAATCCAACAGCTGCTAGATGATTCAAAGAAGAATAACATAAGACAGATTGGAGTCAATGAACAAACAGGAGAAAGTGCAGATGACATAAAAAACTATTCACAGAAATAATGGCAGAAAACTTCCCAACTAGGGAAAAACAACTTGATGTACAGATAAGTGACTCCAAATAGCTGTGATAAAAAAAAATATACACATAGGTATATAATAATTAAGACTCGAGAAACCCAACAGAATAAAAAATTCTACAAGCACTTAGAGAAAAGAAACAAATCACATACAAAGCAAAGATCATTAGAATCACAGGAGACTTCTAAACACAAACCCAAAAGGCAACGAGAGCATGCTTTCATATATTTCAAACCCTAAAGGAAAACAATCTCCAACCCAGATTGATGTACCCTGAAAAACTACCTTTCAAAATTGATGGAGAAATAAGATACTTTCGTGACAGAGAGCACCTTAGGAACTCCATAAATACTAAACCAGCACTCAAAAAATTTTAAAACAATATCCTAGGAAAAGACATTGAGGATCATAACCAGGAAGCCCAGCAGAATGAATCCATCAAGCATGACAAGAAATTAAATGCAAAGGAGGAGAATCCAAGAAAAAGAAAAAGTCATGACAAGGATAAGTCAATACATATCAGTTATAACCATCAATGTTATTAGTTTCAATTCACCAATCAAAAGAAATAGACTGGCAGAATGGTTCAAGAAGCAAGATCCAACAATATGCTGCATACAAGAAACACATTTAATTAAAAAAGAAACTCATAGACTGCAAGTTAAAGGGTGGAAAACAATACTTCATGCCACAGGAACCCCCCAAAAAAGCAGGAGTAGCTATCCTCTTTGCACATCAAGTTGATTTCAAAGCAACACGGATTAAGAGAGACAAAGAAGGACACTAGATCCTTATAAAGGGAAAATTCCAAGAGGAAGAGATGACAATCATAAATATATATGCACCAAACACTAGGGCACCTAACTATATAAAACAAATACTAACAGACATGAAAAATCAAATGAGCACTAACGCTATAGTAGTGGGGGAACGTCAATACCCCACTGTCACAAATGGATAGCTCAATCAGACAAAAAATAATGAAATACTAGGACTCAAACTCTTGAACAAATTAATTTAACAGATGTTTACAGAGTGTTGTACCCCACAAATCAGAATACACATTCTTTTCAGCTGCACATGAATTGTTAAATTTATTATAAAATTGAAATATTAAACTACAGTTATCACTGTTGAGCTGAGGGTCAGAACTGGCAGACTTGCAATGGCAATTTCCAAGTAGAACACCTCTAAGGTGAACTTGTAACTTTATAATGGGATCTTTTTCATAGACTTTTCTCAAATACTTAAGATTGTAGTTATTAGTTCCAACTTATTTGGTTAGAATTTTATTTGCTGTTATTTTCAACGGCTACTTATGGTTTTTCAAGTCATTTCAGGAAGCAAAAGATGTGAAATTAGGAAATAGAAATGTTTTCACATTAGAGAACGCTGCATTAGAGAAAGTTGACTTCCATATATTTATATACACTGATGAGATTCATCTATTCATTTTTTCCTAACAAAAACAACAAAAGGGCATGTAGGAAGGGAAGGGAAGAAGACAATTCAAAACAAAGAATAGCTTCTTCTTGAGGTAAAAGTGTGCAGGTAATATACATGTAAAGACACATATATAATAAGTATACACACAAAGACACACATGGGGTGACCAAAATATATGGTGAATATTTAATTTGTTATAGAAAAAGAGTGTCATTAATCAACCTCAAAATACTTCTCCTTGCTTTGGTCACTGTTATACCATCATTCTTGCTAGTTTCTGAAGCAGTTCTGGAAATACTTTCATTAGTGTTTTTAGAAGATCAAAAAATAAATGTACTATAATAGTACATAAGATCCTAATGAGATAACTGCCAATGTGAAATAGGAAGAAAAGGGCTTAAAAGGAAAGTGGGAAGGGTAGGGGAAAGGTAATAAGGGAAAAGAAAAAATATGAGAAAATGAAAAAATGGAAATAAAGTGTTTGTGAATGGGGAGGGGAGGTGGGGGTAAAGGGAGGGCAGGGGTAAGGGGAAAAAATGAGAACCAAGACCTGTTGTGCAAAGGTACAAGATCTCAATAATGAATGTAACTGTACTGTATACCTAAAATGTACCAATAAACTCAATGAGAAACAAATAAATAAAATAAATGTTTTGAATTTGTTTAAGACATTAAGAAAGCCACGACAAAGCAACTAAACACATGAATGAGGACTTCTGGAACTGCTTCAGAAAGTGGGCAGAAGAGTGGGATAAGTGTGCTTCATGCAAAGGGTAATATTCTGAGGAGGATTAATGGCAATGTTTCTTTTATTGTAATAAATTTCTTTAAATTTACCAATTCACCATATGTTTTCCTTACACTTATATAAATACACATCTATATAAAATAAAATGACTGGCAAGTTTTTCTAATTATATTAATTATAAGCTAATAATAAGAATTAATATTGTAAGTAATGGACACATGCCAGAAATTTTAAAATTCCAGATAACAATTAAGCAAAATAAGTCACATGCAAATAATTGAAAATTAGTATAAAGATAGTATGTTGATATTCTCAAAGAGAAAAATATGAAGCTGATTTGCCATAACACTACTACTATTGAAATTTCCAAAGATGTTGTCTAACTACAAAAAGAAAAAAACAAACTAGGGGCTGGGGATGTAGCTCAGTGTGAGAGCAAGTACTCAGCATGAGTGAAGCCCTGCTCTGGGTTCAAGCCCCTCAACAACAACAGCAAAGAGCAAAACCAACAGATCTAGATATTAATTTTTGCAAAACACTGTGAATATATTTCAATTTATATTAAATTTTTCCTTAATGCTTTTTTTTTTTTTTTGCTGAGGGTTCATGGGGTTGAACTTGGGTTCTTGTGCTTGGGGGGCAGGTGGTGGAACCACTGAGCTAAATCTCCAGCCCCTTAATAGTTATAAATGGTAGCCAACTAAATTTGCAACTTCATATCAAAGATATAAAAATGTAGATATTAAAGTAAATGTTTCATTTGTTTTGTGGCAACTTTTATGAATTTGATTTCTATGACCATTTGCCAGCAAACTTGCTACTGTCAATCTTTTAGATTGTAGATATTCTAGAGCCTGGGTAATGGTATCTAATTGTGAATTTAATTAGCATTTTTCTGTATATTGAGGCTGAGCACCTTTCTGTGCACTTATTTGCCATTCATATCTTTGGTTTTTCTCAACCATATTTGTATACAAAGCACATACTTTGTTAAGTTTCTCTTAACTTAAAATTTCAACTGCTTATTGATAGTATATAAAATATAATTCAATACTGTTTTCTGTCCTTTGACTTTGCTAAACTCACACAGTAGTCCAGTAATTGCTATAATTCCTTAGATTTTTATGTAGATAATTATGCTACCTGCTAATACAGTTTTACTTTTCTTTCCGCACTATATGACTCATTTACTTTTCTTGTCTTATTGCACCAGCTAAGACCATCAGTATAATCTTGACTAGACCAGATAATCTTGTTCTCAGCCTTAAGGTTAAAGCATTCAGTCTTTCACCATGATTTATGATAATTAAAGATCTTGTAATGTCCTTGTCTGTCCTTATCTGTAGGCCTTCATAGATGTCCTTTTTAAGGTTTGTAAGTTTCCTGTTGCTAATGTGTTGAAAATATCTATTATGAATGAATTTGGGACTCTGTCAAATGCTTTTCCCCCACATCTTTTCAGATGATAATATGGTTTCTAAGTTGTTGCTATGTTGAATTGCATTCAAACATTACATTAGTTTTGTAATCCTATGAAAAACTGCACTTTATTAGTAGTCCTGATGATTATAACTTTTTTGCATTAATAGGTTGTATATGCTAATATTTTGTTGAGGACTTTACATATGTTTGTGAGCATTACTGTCTGGCAATTTTCTTGTTATATCCTTTGTTTAGGTAACACTGGCTTCATAAAATGAGTTAGAGAATATTCTTTCTCATTCTCATTTTCAGAAGAGTTTGTTTGATACCTGCCTTTTAAAACTCGTTAATTTTGCTTCTGGTTTGTCATCTTCACTTCATGATTTTCTAAAGTACTTTAAAGTTGTCTTTGATGAACTAAGAAGAAAACAATTTTCTACACACAGGAGAAGTCCAAAGTCCCTGAAAAGGCTCTCAGAGAGAGAGAGAGAGAGAGAGAGAGAGAGAGAGAGAGAGAGAGTGTGTGTGTTTGTATGTGTGTGTTTAAGGTGAGAGGAAGCACTGCTCATTTTCTTCACGGAAGATATTATCAAAAATCAGAGCTCAGGGCTGGGGATTTAGCTTAGTGGTTCGGTGGTCTGCCTTGCAAGTGCAAGGACCCGAGTTCAATCCCTGGTACCAAAAAAAAAAAAAAAAATAAAAAAAGAGCTCAAATGGGAGAAAAGCCCTAGGAGCAGGATACCTGAAGGGAGAAGACTTCTTGCCCAGGGAAAGACATGAATAAGTTACTCAATCACAAGAGACTAACATCTAGGCCAGGCCAAGAAGCACAAACTTGTGATCTCAGCTACATGGGAAGGTGAGGCAAGAGGATCACAGGAAGAGTGTTAGTCCCAGGCCAGTCTGGAACTTAATGAGTTCCTGTCTCAAAATAAATCTCCTGCAAAAACAAAAATCAATAAAATAAAATGAGAGAGAGAGACAGAGGTTAACAGAGGCCCTGTGTTTCTTTCCAGGAGTGATTGTACAGCATGAGAGAGAAACAGGGAAGAGTGTTTTAAACCTTGGAAGAAACCAACATAAGGTATCATGTGTCACTGCCTCATGATGACAACAGCTGCTTAATATCAGAATTGTGTCAAACTCCATTTCCTTAATCAAGACAAGGGCTCATAAAGCCAAAGAAAAGCGTTCTGTCTTTTAGATGGAGTTCAATCTACTCATATTACCTTTAAGGGCTTTCTCCTTTGAAATAAAAATCTCTCTAAGGAACCCAAACCTTTCATGCTTGGAAAAAACTTACATTCAAAAATAAATAAATAAAAAGGAAAAAAAATAAAGCAAATGTTTCTTTTTCCATACTCACTTGCAACAATGTGTCTTCCATCTGCTAGAATCATTTCTCCATTTTCTACTAGAGTTTTCAAAATACAGGTGACATTTGTTGGGGCTTTGTCTGCCTCATCTACTACCAGAACATGACCCAACTTTACTGCTTTAACCTTTGAAGAAAGAAAATGTACCATAAACAAACAATGAAAGTAACCTTTATTATAACTATCACACTACTTTGGATTTATAATAGTTGGTTTGAAATTATGGGTACTTATTTCATTTCCCTTCAGTATTAGAATTTTCCTATGGTGATGGCACCCACCAATATTTCAAATCCTAGAATAGGGGAGGATTTAAAACAAGTATAATAAATGGAGAGATTAAAGTTTCATGGAGATTAAGAAGTAAGACATCACAAGCACTTGTGGAAGTTGGGATGTTACACTTGAATGGTTCTTAAAAAGCCACAACAAATGCAATGTTCCAAATAAAAAAATTAAAAAGGGCTGGAAATGTACCTCCATGCAAAAGCCCTGGGTTTAATCCCTGTACTGCTAAAACAAAACAAAACAAACAAAAAACTGTAACATTATTTTAATAGATTAGAATGGATGGTGCTAAACAAGTGTGTACTCAAGATAAAGGGAATTGGTGATCAAACTCTGGGGCATATTTAATAAAAAGTGAATACAAGTAAATCTATATTGGCTGAAATGGAGGTTAAATGTAAGAAAAGACACTGGAGGGTTAGAGTGTGTCCTACTACTAAGGACTGAGTTGGCAGACCAATAAATATGTACTTCTATACTTCAATATTTGTGAGTTTAGTCATTATAGAAACAGAATGTGAAGCTACACTTCAGTATATTTAAACTGACAACAATCTGCATGGCAGTTTAAAAGACGATTATTATCGCAATTTTCTTAAAAAGGGTTTGGGTACCCGATTAGGGATGTGTTGGAAACAAATGGAAATATAAAATATTACATTGATCTAAAGAGTTCTGAAGATGTGAAATCTATAGTCTTGTCAACTGTTTGAATAAGAAGAAGGAAAAAGAAAAATAAGAGTCCTAGATCTTGGGCAACTATGAATAATAATATCAATTTTTAAAAAAATATTGTATAGTAAACTATATCATAAAGTTTTCTTTTCTTTTTTTTTTTTTGGTACTGGGGATTGAACTCGGGTCCTTGCGCTTGCAAGGCAGGCCACCGAACCACTGAGCTAAATCCCGGGCCCCATAAAGCTTTCTTATTGCATAGTTTTGATGAATAATTTCAAGGAGATATAGATCAATAAGTGGATGATTACTCTTACCACAGATATTTTCTAACACATTCTAAAAGAAGTGATAGAGAATTTTAAAAATTTAGGGTAACTAAACTGAATTTTAGGAAAAGAAAACATGTAGTTTCTACTTCCAGCCCCACCTCTGTTCAGTAAAAGTTGGGCCCAACCTGGGAGACTACAGGCAGGAGATCCTAAAATCTCCAGTGCCTGGGGTCTGAACCACAAAGGTTCCAGATGTCTCATTTGTGCCCCTGCTCTGCAGAAGTTACCTACACAGAGGAACATTTCTGGCACATTGACATCACTTTGGATCTCAAGTATGAAGCTGAAGACTGGATCTTCCCAGCTTTCTAAATACTAAAGCTACTCTTTAAACAATTTTTAGTAATTTTTGAAGAAATATTTGAAAATGAAATCTACAAAAGATAATGACAGAGGACTCCTGCCATTACTAAGTTTCTTTAAAGAGGGAAAAGAATAAGAAAACATGTTAATGGGGCTGGGGAATTAGCTCAGTGTCTCCAATGCCTACCTCCCAAGCGCAAAGTCCTGAGTTAGATCCCTGGTACCAAAAAAAAAAAAAGGAAGGGTGAAGGGGATGAAGGCACGGTTATGGGGAAAAAACAATAACCAACATATATCATGTAAAGGTACAAGATCCCAATGACGAATGTAACTGTACTGTTTGACTTAAATGTAGCAATAAACTTAATGGAAAAAAACCCAACATGTTATTTTCCCAATAATTTGCATTTACATATACTCCTCTAAAATGACACAAGAATGAGTGAGTTCCACTGAGACTGAAATAGGGGATTCCCTCAACCCACTCAAAGACTGAAATATAACTATCATTCAAAAAGTACTTTTAAATATCCACATAATTGAATTACTAACCAAAGGCGAGTCTTCATACACAATGAGTCCATCTTTAACGGAAGGCTGAAGAGTAAGCGTTTGTACAGTGGTGTCCCTAAAATTAGACAAACATGTCCATATTTATTAAGGAATTAAAATGCTATTTGATCATGGATAAAAATACAACATAAGAATTAAAAAAAAATTTTTGTTCATCATCCTGCTACACAATAAAATAACAAATAAAATTGCACCCAGTATTTTGTTGATTACTATACAAGGGATGATAAAAATAATATGGTGAATACTAAAATATTTTAGAAATTTTACTACAGTAAAGGGCATGCTTCCATTGATGCCCTTCAAAGTATCCACCCTCACTTCAAACACAGTTATCTCATTGTACTTGCCACTTTCTGAAGCAGTTCTGGAAGTCTTCTTTTGGGAGAGTCTTTACAAAGTATGATAAAAAATACAGTGAATGCTGCTGCTGAGTGCCACCTGTGGGAAGGGAGGCTGGTAAAACATTACAGTATCTCATCTACTTTATTCAATGCATCCTGTAGCATGCCAACTTCTGACTTTCCTCCGAAGTCCACGTGATCATAAAAGCTGAATATTTTGAAGTGGTTCAGGACATTGAGATAGCTGTAGTAGTTCAACTCAAATACATCAAATATGACTTCCAGAACTACTTCAGAAAGTGGATAGAACAATGGGATGTTTGTTCAAAGAAGAGGGAATATATTAAGGAGATTAAAGGAAAAAACCTTTTACTGTAATAAATTTTAAATTTAGAAACAACTACCTTTTTCAATAGTTTTTAAATTATAAAGGTTTAGGAATTAATCCAGGGTTGCACATTAACTAGGTACTTTTTTTTTGCTTTGGTAATCTTTGTAACAGCTTCATGCTAAAAATCACCTCCTGAGAGTAAAGATGAGAAATTTTTAAAAATCATATCACATATTATATAGAATATCTATTTTATCTAAGAATAATTTTGATGGAAAGTCCGGTAATGATTGGTATGCAGACACGCCAATTACAAAAAGCAAGTGTATAAATTACACATTCAGGCCCAACCTGCTATTGAAGACACTAAAGTTGAACTATCTCACTCCATGCCAAGAATATTGCAAAATTACTTCACAGGATTTCAATCATTTCTGTTGGGATTAGGGTAATCCATTTTATTTCATTAAGCCTACTTTCTACTATTTGCCTAACCCTCTTTTAAATCATGATCTTCTAAGGTATTAATAGTCTGACATGATGAGGCTCTTTCCTGGTAAGAGAGAAAATTCACATTACCTATGGATATTCTTGCCAAATTGTGTGTAGATAGACATTTCCAAGAAGATGAACTTTATATCTTCACCTACTAATTGCACATTATCTTTAAAATGAAAAATCATATGGCCAGCTTGATGACGTCAAACAGAGAACTGCAACTTCTTTATAAATGTGAGTAATGCCCTGCTTTAGAAGAGCTCAACATTGTCTCCCCCCGCCCCCCTCCGCTTTGGTACCAGAGATCAAACTCAGGACCTTGTGCTTGCAAGGCAGGTTGTAGAACCACTGAACTAAATCCCCAGCCCTCAACACTGTCTTTTTAGGCTGCCCTACTACTTATTCACAAGAACCTAAAATTGCATTTTTTGAGTACCTACTCTATGTAAGATACTACTTGGAACATGAGCTTCAGACTTTTGTGCTATATAATATACTTGATACTTGAAAAAATATATTCAAAGCCTAAATCTTACTCAAATTTGTTAAATAGTGAAATGTGTATCTATATTTTTAAAAAATAATAAATATAAGTCAACTTAAAGCAAACTGGAGAAACTGCTCAGGTACTTTTTGTTTTGGCAAAACAAGTTCAATTAAAATAAGTTCATTCCTTTGAGGGGCAGCTATGGGCATTAGAAAGAGGACCCAGGAGTCAGACCACTCAGTGTTTAAATTCTGCTTCTGGCCATATATTAGCCATATGATCTTGGTAAACAGTAAAGTCTACCCAGGAAGGTCATTGATGGAGTACTTGGAAAGTATGAAGTATAGCATCTGGCAGACAACAGAAGCGTAATTACATGCCAACTTTAACCATTTGTTGTTATAACTGTTGCTCATGTTGTCATTGAAATTTCTTTGCCTGTCTAACTTCTCTTTGATCTTCAAGCTCTTAGCGTACAAGGCACTTCTTGGAAATTCCCTCTTAACTTTCTGCAGTTAGGTGCTACTGTTATATGTACCCTTTGAACTCTGATCTTTCCTATCTCAGTCTTGAATATACTATATGGTGGTTACTTATTTTAATGTCTATCTTCCTACACAGAATGCAAGACCTAAGAGTACAGAGCATTTCTACATTGTTCCTCATTCGGTCTCTAGAAACTAATAGATACTTATTTTGCTCAGGAGGAATTCAGTAAATATTTGTTCAATAAGTGGAATAAATGATTAAAAAGTAAAAAAATCAACAATGTAGCTAATAGTGAATGATATTGTACATCAACTTTCAAACTTACTGGTTTATAAAACTCATGCTTTTTTAAAACAGAAAATCTGAAATATACTTTAGTAAATGTAGGGTTTAGATTAAGGCTGGCTCTCTTACAGGTAAGGAATGGTTCTAATTCATTTATAAGCCTGTATTAGGAAGTACAGCATGTAAAGGTACATCTGGAGTTGACTAGCCAGAGGACTTAGAGTTGATGGTTTATGTCCATAATGCATTCCAGGTGAGTTGAATACAGACTTACTATTGTAGCGAGTAATTTCTACACCAGAGTTTTCACTTAGCAGGGTCTAACCAGACATGTTGCCAAAGCAATTATTAACATTTACAATTTCTAGATTACCTGTCTATTTACAACTAGTTTGAAAGAATTTTCTAATTTGACCAAATGGTGCTTTGATTTCTTAATTAATTCCTTTGGGGTCTGGTCCATTGCCATTCCTATCTCCTCTTCCAAGATCTCAACACCATGATCCTGGCCCTCAGAAGGCTTAGCACATGCCGCAGTGACTGACTGTCTCCACATTTTACAAAGAATCCATTCCACAGAATTATTCTTTTATTTTCAGTAAAAATCAAAACATGTCTATCTGGGAAATGGTAAGGGAAGCAAAAATATATTGTGACCATTTATTGGTGCTTATCAATTTTTAATATGAGGAAAAAGTTTGCACATTGTTTTGATATATAATAGTATATTAATTTTCTCTATTCACAAGTCTTATAAGTTTACTGTCAGGCATACTTTATACTATCGTCTGCTGGCAAATTAATTTTTAAAGTGTTGAACAAATCAAGAACAGAGTTTAATTCACTTAAATTCACATTAACATTCTAGCCATAGAGAAGCGGGTGGGTGAGGAAGAAAAAAAGATGTGTTCACACAGATTTTTATAGCAATATAATGCATTTCTCACCTCAGCTCACACATATTTAATGAGCACCAATATGACACCTTCCAGCACCAAAAAAGAAAAAGGGACTCTCGCATCATTGTCAGTAGAAGTACATTCAGTTGTTATTGTATTATAATTACTGTATAGCATTTCATAACAGATTAAGGAGAGTAACTTCAATCTGAATTCTTAATTTAAAGAAACAAATGAGATTGTTCTAAAAAACGTGAAGTTTTGGTGGCATATAAACTGTTAAATTAGACTCCTCAAAAGATGTTTGTGCTACAAATAAAAATGATATATTTGAGGGAAGAAGCACAAATCTGATGATTTCCAAAAGAGATTAAAATGAGAATATAAATGGAAAACATAGCTTTCAGTGGAGTAGTCTGTAACAAAGGGGAATTTATAGGATAAAGTACTTTGTTCTGTTCTTATTGATCCTCTCATCTTGTGCATCAAAGGAAAGAAGACTAGTAAAATATGTAAAATGCTACTTAGCTTAAAAATTGGTTGACTGATATATTTCAGCCAGTTACGCTGATTATATGGGCATGGAAATATACTACCCTCTGCATATTTCTTAAGACAATAAGAAAAAAGCTTGATGTCTGAGACGTCCTATAATATTATAAACTTCAACTTAGTAAGTGATAAGATGGTTGTTATATTGTAGTGAACAATAAATGGACTCTTAAAAACAATGTAATGATCCTTTTACAGAAAGTAAATAATTTCTCCAAATTTATGAGTATCTTAGATTAAAGGTATTAACTTTTTAACCAAGAAGAATTGACCCTAAGAGAACATTTTACTGAAATTTCCATTCTCTTTTGAGTTGTTCCTCTCTCAATCACTTCTCAGCCTTTTGGCTAAGATCAGGTGAGCTGTTCCTCTCAAAAATTTTGAAATATAAGCTGGAATAGTCAACAATTTTAACAAGACTATGGATAAAGTAAAACACATCTTTGTCACATTGTTTTTAGCCTGTTAAAGGATAGGGTTCCATTTATCAGTAATGCTTGATGAATTAAGTAGAATGATCTGCTAATTGTTGACATTTATGTTATCATCAATTGTTCTCACTTCTTACAGCTTACAAACTATAGTGGTCTATCAATAAAAGCCTGTGCCAATAAATAGGCTCAAAAACATTGTGCTGAATGCTATTCATATTTAATTATTATTTTAATGTTTTTTGAAGTTGGAGTTATTAATGTATCAACAGTAACTTAAAATGATTCCAGATGCAACTGAAGTAATTAAACTGTGTCAACACCAGGTTTTTGTTAAAATAAGGAAATAAAATTGGCCTCTAGAGAGCAAGCACAATCTGTTCTGAAATGCTGCCTGTAAAGAAAGGTACATTAAGCTAACATGTCCTAATTTATTGAGAAGCAAAAGATCTCAAAATAGTAATGTTTACTTTGAGAATGCTATTTTAATGAGTTATATTTTAATAGATTTATGGTGAGTCTTCTTTTTGACAAGCTGTAACAGTTAAACCTAAGAAAGAAGGAGGAAAGAAGATGCACAAGAATTTCAAAGCACTGATAAAAACTTCCTTTAACTTTATAGCTCCTAAAATAAAAATGGCTATAGGAGTCTCTGATCAGTAACATGAGCCAAACAAGAGAAATGAGAGACAGAAGACGGCTGAAAGGAGGCACTGAACAGATGGCTCAATATCTGAAACAGAGGGGTAATTTTAAAACAGAGCTAAGTCATAATTTTTACCAATAGGATATATGCAAAATATCTGTGACTGAGAAGTAAATGCTGTCAAAAATATTTTTCAACAAGAACATATGACTTCATCAAGAATATAATTTTTTTCCTAGATCTAGACTATAACATGCCTTTGTCTAGAAAGCCCACACTATTTCTTTGGAGTGCGTACTTTTAAATTCTACTTAATAAACCTCTTTATGCTTATTTTAATGAAGGCAGTAGTAAAATAAAGGTAAAGAACACTAGTAATTATTAATAAAACAATGGTATTTAGATATAGGTGATGCAAGCAAGATTAAGAATTAACTATTTACAAACACTGTAGGCTCTCCAATGAATATCAACACATGGCACCCCACCTCCTCTTACAAAAGACAAATTAATTTTGCCATATTTGGAAAGAAACTTCCTCAGACCTTCAAATAAATATAGTCCTTGTGATAAGCATGTTGCCATAAAAAAAAAAGACAAAGCACACCCAAATAAATCTAAATACTTCTGGCTTGGTCAATTCCTTAAAGTTCAAAATTATTTATTTCCAAGCAGGGAATTAACACAGAATAAATATAATTGACAGAAAATTAAGGAACATAAAAGGAAAGCAAGAGAGTGAGAGGGAGAACAAGTATTAGTACAAACAACAATATGCATTTTTTGAGTACTTTAGGGAAGAGTCCTTTTAGAAAGATAAGCAAAATATTATTTCTGCCAAAGTCACTGAAAAGACTCCAGCTGTTAAAACAGTTGTTTTGGAGGACATATAGATTATGTAGAAATCAATCACTCATCACTGATATGGCCACATGCAAAAAATCCTAACAAACCAAAAATGGAAGGAAGACATTATAGGATAAAACTGAAGAAAGTCTACAGGGATTGCAACACTTTGCAGTTCAGAGGAAGGCTCTTACTGGGAACAGCAGGTAAACAATAGGACAGCAAAATAATTACCTACTGATAGCTGAACATTTCAAAATATGCTCGCTTTTCAAACTTTACTTCCCTTCACCATGCCACACAACCGTAATCCCAGTACTCTATTAGGCTAAGGTAGGAAGATCCCAAGCTCAACCTGAGCTTGGGCAACTTAGACGACAGTCTCTCTCTCTCTCTCTCTCTCTCTCTCTCTCCCCCCCCCACCCTCTCATAGATACCAGGGATTGAACTTGGGTCCTTGCACTTGTGAGGCAGGCAGCGGAACCACTGAGATAAATCCTCAGCCCTTTGTCTCAAATTTTTAAGAAGGGTTGGGGATGTAGCTCAGTATGAAGATCCTAGGTTCAATCCTGAGGAAGAAAAGAAGGCAGGCAGGAAGGAAGGAAGGAAGGGAGGGAAGAAAGGAAGAAAAGAAAGAGAGAGAGAAAGGAAGAAAAGAAAGAGAGACAAAGAAAGAAGGAAGGAAAGAAACAAAGAAAGAGAAAGGAAGAATGGAAGGAAGAAAGAGAAGAAAAGAAAAATGAAATTCTTCCAATAGTCAAAGGTATGACTATGACCAAGTCTTTTCACAAACTCTGAACAGTTTGTTTGTCCACTGTTTAGAAATAAAAGAAAATCTAGTAAACTGATATATAGAAAACTGGATCTTTTACCTTTACTTTGAGTTATGGCTTGTATCTAGATGTCCCCCCAAAGCCTCATGCAGTAGTAATTGGGGCTTTTTGGAGGTGGTGGGATCATTGATATGTGATGCTGGCATCAAGAATGTGAAATTGGGATTGATTCATGGTGTGTTGCTAGGATTAAGGCTGCTCCATCTTGGGTGAGAGTGCTACCTTATCTAAGAGTGGGTAGCCTGGATAAGATAGAAGGGACAGAAAGAGGGTAGCCTATTCCTTGATTACTTGCTGCTCATGATTTTATTGCCTTCTGTCTGCCATGAACTGTTTTTTCTCTCTGATGTCCCTTTGCCATGCCACCCTGCCATAGAGCCAGCTGGTTATGGGCTGAATCCATGTAATCCATGAGTTATTTTACCCTCACTTCTAGTTGTTTATCAGCTCGAAAAAATTCCCAATGCTATGGTTTTAAATTTACTTGACTCTGGCCATCTAAGTCAAACAGAAAATAGAATGCAAATAAATACCATATTTAGAAAACTCTTAAAGGAATTCTGTGCTTAAGAATGGTTTATTAGGGCCAAGGATTTAGCTCAGTGGTACCTCCGCCCACCTGGTAAATGCAAGGTGCTGAGTTCGATCTCCGAAAAAAAAAAAAAAAGAATGGTTTATTAAGCTTTTATGATAGATTTTCTTAAAAATGGACACTACTACATCATATATTGCTTTTAATAAAAAAATTAAAGTGTACATCAACCTCAGTCTATCTTCTAGAGTCATTCTCGTGGTAGAGGAGAAAGTACATATACCTCTGAGGATGTAGGTGGCTGAGGATCAAAGTGGTCATCTATGCACATTTCCTTGTCATCTCATGTGTTATCTTAAAATTTGACATAGGTTTTCAAGTCTATTCACCCAATTTATTTCACAGCAAAATTGTTTAAGTCATCAGCAGGAAAACAGCAATGAAAAGCTACCTGAGCCAGTGTCTTCTGGAAACTGGGTTGAAATGAAGACAGCTGACACTGCACAGCAAGCTCAGCATCTGGATACCATTTCTGTTCTGGTACCTATCACATTATTTTTTGAAACCCAAATTAAATAAATGAATGGCTATAAATGGATATCTTTTTTCACTGCTTTATGAACTATGTCAGGGTAAACATTCTGGACAGCTTCCAGGATGGTGCTGAGAAGATGGTATGTGCAACATTTTCTGACTTATGCTGCAGGCATTGCAACGATTGCATCTTTTTAAGATATAGCTTTGGGCCAGAGATTCAGCTCAGTGGTGCTGCCACCTGCCTCGCAAGAGCAAGGTCCCAAGCTTGATCCCCCCACAACAAAAAAGATATCTTTTAGCTTGTATCGACTTGAGACTGAAAAACTCTCTCATCTGAGCAATCTCTTCAAGTCTTTCAGGGTAAAGATGAGGATATGGTTCACTTCTGTTCTCTTCTTTGGGCTTAGGTATTACTGCTATTTATTTAAGGTTAGAGCATCTTCAAAACCATACATACACAAACTAGAGTGTTTAAAACATAGATGAAACAAACAAACAAACAAACAAACAAACAAACAAACAAACAAACAAACAAACAAACAAACAAACAAACAAACAAACAAACAAACAAACAAACAAACAAGAGGGGGGAAACTAAACACAGGCTACTTCAAGAGCTACTAAAATTCTAATTTTTCTCAATGCAGCCTTCCCTGGCCAACCTATTTAAGATTGTTACCCCAAGCTCTAGCTACCATCCTTACTTTATTTCCTTCCCTGAGATTATCTGGTATAGATTTTTTTTTTTTTAAGACAGGGTCTTACAAGGTAGCTCTGGCCAACTTTGAACTCACTTTTTAGCCCAGGCTGGCCTTAAACTCACAGCAATCCCCCTACCTCAGCCTTGCTAGTTTTGTGAGACAGGGTCTTGCTATATAGTCCAGGCTGGCCTTGAATGCACATCAATGCTTATGCCACAGTATCCCAAGTGCTGGGATTACAGGAATGTGCCATCATGCCTGGCTTAGAAAGTATTTTAATTTTCTCTCTCTCCTCTCTTTTTTTTTTTTTTTGGTACTGGGGGTCGAACTCAGGTCCTTGCCCTTGTGAAGCAAGCAGCAGAATCACTGAGCTAAATCTCTGGCCACCCCCTTCTCTCAACCAGCATGCAGCAGGCATTCAATATTTTTTGCAGAAATGGGTATATTTAATCTCCTTTGATCATATTTTCTAAGACTAGACTAAGTTACTAGAAGTTTCTTAAGCACTATGTGCATCTTTTCTCTTTTCTTCAGTTTCTCTCTCTCATCTGAACAGCTGTTAAGGTCTGGTCTTTAAATGCTGAGTTCAATGTTGTTTCCTCTTTGAAGCACGCTACTTCTCACCTCTATCTTTATAATTAAACTAATGGTCTATGGAAAGGACTCTACACTTAAAGATAGTTTTTAGCTGTTTGTATGTTTGTCTCTCTCACAAGGAATAGCATCTATAGATAGGGTATAACATCTTTTTCACCTAGTCCTATCACCATGCACTTCACCTTGTAGGCATGTAATAAATGTTTGGTCAAAGAATGAATGAACGCATGAATGTATTAAATAAATATTAAACATGTTCTTCTAATATATGAAGCAGATTATTAGGCATAAAGGGTTATGCAGTGGTGTCTCAATTCACAAACTTAATTCTTTCTGTGATTCTGGTGGCAAACTAAATTGGATGAGAACCAAACCAAATTTCCCTATAAGGTCAAATTGAACATAACTGCTGAACGTGATTCAGTTTCATCCAATTCATTTGTGCCCAGAATTGTGGAAAGAATTAAGTTTGTGGACTGAGGTACCATTGTATGCGAATAACTCAGAGACCCTGCTCTCAGGAAGTACACATGACAGGGAAATAGATATAAAGTAACTGTAATGATGACGGAAGTGATAAGAACTGTAACAGTATAGAAAATTGGTAGATACACCTTTGACAAATGGGAAGGAGACAAAATGATGGAGGAGGGAGAGAAGGAGGATGATGCAAAAAGAAATGAGATGTGTTATGTATGTGTACAACTGCCCACAATGAATGCATTCATGATGTACCACAAACATGCAATAATACAAAAATAAAAAGAACTATAATTAAGCCAAAGTTCCAAGGGGACTCAGAGTAGAAGGTGATTAATTCTGATGGAAGAGGACAGGGTCTTAATGATAAAAATCTGACTTTTAACTAGCAGGGATGGGTAGAAGGTGTTTCTAGATAAATGAAATGCTACATGGGGAGAAGTTTGAAGATGAAATAGAGGTTTTAAGGAACACCTAATTATGCAAATGTCTAGAATAGTTTTGCTGGGAGAGAAAAGTTGGATAATTAGGCTAAATTACCCTGCTCTGGCTCTCCTTTCTCTGCTTTATTTTTTTGCAAAACACTTACTGCTATCTTTCATAGTGAACACTTTAATTATCTCATTTTCCTCTTCTCCTACCAGCAACTGGAGTATAAACATGAAGGCTGTACTAGTGCTTTTGTTCACTTACAATTTATTCACACTCAGAAAAGTAAGCAGCATACAGCAGGTATTCAATAATGCTTGCTGAAATGGATGCATTTCAGCTACTCTAATCATATGCTCTACGGCCAGACTGAGTTACTGCAGGTTAAGATTTAAGAGTGGACAGACTTCCAAATTTCATGCTAGAAAAAAATTTCTCAGAATGGGGAAATCTAAAAAGATAAAGAGTAGCTCAGTAGTTGCCTGGATTTAGAGGGAGGGACTGGGAGATGATAGCTAGTGGGTGGAGTGTTTTATTTTGGGATAAGGAAAATGATTTAATCATTCTATAGTCACAACTATAGAACTTTGTCAATGTGCTAAAATCTACTGAATCTTACACTTTAAGTTTGTGAATTGTGTGGTATACAAGTTTTAGTTCAATAAAGCTATTGTTTAAAAAATAAATTCCATACTAGAGTTTGACTTTCATTTCATGGAAATGGTGAAGCCATTGGAGGGCCATCTATCCACTTCAGAAGGAGGATTTGATAAATGGATGAGACATAGCATTTATACCTCTACTTAACAAACGTTTATGGAACAATGCCCACACTCCACACATCACACTGGAGGTAGATAGCTGAAGTCCTATCCCTCCCCTTAAGGAAAGCTCTCTGTCCAGTAGACAAGACAGGGATGGGAACATGGAATTCTGATAATGAGTGATAGGTTCATTAGCAGAACCTGTTCTAGGTCACTGGCCTTAAACTCAGTCTCAATAAGTTCTTTTGGAAGAGATAAATACTAAAACATGCAAAAATAGATGCAAACAATGAACAATGAACTCAAACTGAAAAACAATACCTTAAAAATACTCCTAGTATTTATTTGTTAATAATAAAAAACTTTCTGTTCTCATTAAAAATTAATGGGCTTAGCACCGTGATTGCTACAGTTTTATTATTTGTATGATTTAAGGCATAGCCCTAAATTCAGTTTATTTCAATAGCTGGAAAACAGCTCACAAAGACAGATACATAGATCCAAAGGGAAGAAGTAGAATACTGACTATACTCCTTGGAGCTCAACATGCAGCCTTCCATCTCATTTATTAAACACAGAAAGTTTTCTTTAGTCCCCACTTGTAAAAACACTGTGTGCTAATGGTGGCACAAAGAAAAAAACATTTGCTTGTGAATGAGAAGGAAAAGGAGAGGTTCAAGAATTTTTCCCACAAGAAAAGACTTTGATTTACATTTTCAAGAAAAAGTAGGAATTTTCCAGGTGGACTTGAATTCAGACTGTGAGAGCTGTACATCGTACATTATGCAGCCATGAATATCCTTTATATCCTTTTTGGCTATACTCCAATTCTAAATGGTCACCAGCCCAAGTTCTCACAACCCTCTAGCCTGTGATCTGAAGGCATTACTTCTAGTAATGCTATTACTTCTAGTACAGAGCCATCCCATATTGGGTCAACGCACATGCTGAGTCTCTAGAATAGACAAACTTGCTGAAATGCCAGAATGTCTTGCTATAGATCCTGCTACAATTTTGAAAATAGTGATTCCTGCCAAAACTGATCAGTGTTCGAATCTACTCATCGATTAGTCTCCCACCTACTCCCTGTCATAGTAAAATTTTAGACATCATTTTCATTTACATTTTAGCATTCTATTTGCCTGTTTACTAAATCATTTGTTTATTGTATATCTTCTCATCACTTAGAAGGAAAGCTTCCTGATAGTAGTAACCTTTTTCTATTCAGTTCATCCCTGTTTTCTCAAGGTCTAGAATAGTGCTGGGGATGTAATAGGAGCTCAGTAAAGGTTCACTGTAACAGACGCCGTAGTGTTTTAAGATCTTCTTTACCATCAAATATACCTGTCCTATGAATGGATACATATTGAAGATATACTCCTAAGTGAAATAAATAAGTCACACATGTGTAAATACCAAATAGTTTCCCTGGTGTGAAGATTCTGCAACAATGCATAAGATTCTAATAAGATTACTGACATTTAGAAATTTGAAGAAAGGAGCTAAAGGTGTAGGGAAGGTGTGGTGCGTAGGGGAAGAACAAAAAGGGAAAAGAAAAAAATGTGAGAGAATGAAAAGATGAAAATAAAGTGTTTGTAGATGGGGAGGGGAGGAGGGGGTGAAGGGAGGGCAGAGGTAAGGGGAAAAAATGAGAATCAAGACTTGCCATGTAGAGGTACATGATCCCAACAATGAATGTAACTGTACTGTATCCCTAAAATGTACCAATAAACTCAATAAAATTAAAAAAATATATATACCTGTCCTCCAGCTGCTATAGAACTGACTCCGAAAGCTCACAACTAAACTTTCCTCCAGAGAATTTCCATGTACCAATGGGAGTTACTTGCCCTAGAAATGCCTGGCAAATTTCAGGTACGCCTTTCCTTCCCTCTCAGTGGCTAGACCATAACCAGTCACATACTAAAAGGAGCAAAAAACGTTGGCCTTCTTGGTCCATGTGGGATACAAAGTAGAACTATCATACCACAGAGCTCCCTAGAGTAGGCTGAAGTGGGACTTTGGCCATAGCCCCCTTTTATGCCCAATCTTCATCCCGATTTCTTCAGCTCCCTACAGGTTTCACTTAAAAGCTCACCTTCTAAAATCACTTGCTCAAGCATTCTCCTCTCTGGCAGTGCTTCATGAAAACTCAATCTGAGATGTGTGTTGACTGGTTGAATGAATGACTATAGTTTAATGTAGAAATAATTCTTAGATTTTTTTAAAGCAATGTTCTTAATTCATTTCACACAAAACATTAAAGCTACATCTCAGTTAATAGAAATTTCTTAACAGAGATGTGAACTGAGTAATCCCATGAACAAAACAATCTATTGGCTGGATTAAAGCACCTCAAGCCTTCTGCTCATTTTGTCACTGTCACAACCTGAAGAACATGGCTACCACAAAATCTGCTTTACTTATAAGGAATAGCACTCATAAGCTGTACAAAAACTTTCTAAATCTAAGTAAGTAAGAAGACATTTGAGAGTTATCAGATACTGGTCCAAGGTACTCCACACTTTACATGCTGACCTCAGGAAACCAGAATGAACCTGTAGCTGGTACTGGCTGGAAAAGGTCACATGAGCGGAGCAGGTTTAAGTGGTTAAGACAAGATGTTAAGTGTGTTCGGAAGATTTGAGACTGGACCAACTCTAATATCAATTTTACTTATTTTTTATTTTAAAAATAACTAGTTTTTTGCTACTGTAGAATGAACCCAAGGTCTTTATGCTGAGCTACATCTCTAGCTCATTTTTACATTAATTAATTGAGTTATTTATTTATTGGTACTGGGGATTAAACTCGGGTCCTTGCATTTGCGAAGCAGGTGCCAGAACCACTGAGCTAAATCCCCTGCTCTTTTACTTTTATTTTTTATTTGAGATAGGATCTTACTAAGTCACTAAATTGCTGAGTCTGGGCTTAAATATGCAATCCTCCTGCCTCCCAGAGTACTGGAATTACAGGTATGTGTCACCATCCTTGGCTCGAGGATAAAATTTTTAAAATTAATTTTACTGATACATTTAATGTATATAATATAATGATATTCATTGTTGGAAATTTGTACCTTTACATAATCAACCTTGGTTCTTATTTTTTCCACATTCTCCTCCCATCCCTTCAATCCCTCCCTCCCTCCCTAGCTACAAAGACTTTGTTTCCATTACTTTTCATTTTCTCATATTAATTCTACTCCCTTCTTCCCTTTCTCCTACCCCTCCCATTTCCCCTTCCTCTTTGTCCCTTTTTTTCCTATTTTACATTATCTATTATAGCTTTAAGTCCTTATTTACACTTTCAGCTTCTCACCCTAGAAAAACTACTTGGTATTTACATGTGTGTCCTATTTATATCATGTGAGAGTATGGTCTCAATGTGCATCCATTTAGCTATAAATGTCTCTAGTTTCTTACTTTTTATGAGTAGTATTCCATTTTAGTTTTTTAAAATTCACATTTTCTTTATCCAATCTCCTGTTGATGGGTAACTGGGCTGGTTCCATGTTTTAGCTATTACAAACTGTGCTGCTATGAACATGGGTGCACACATATTGCTATGGTATGATTCTTTTAATTCTTTGGGGAAGATACCCAGCAGGGGAACAGCTGAGTCAAATGGGACTTCCAATCCTTGTTCTTTGAGGTATCTCCATACTGCTTTCCACATTGGTTGTACCAGTCTACATTCACCAGCAGTGGAGCAAGGCTCCTCTTTCCCCACAACCCTGCCAGCATTTGTTATTGGTTGATTTTCTGATAGGAGCTACTCTTTCTTGGGTGAAGTGGAATCTTGGCGTTGTTTTCATTTGCATTTCTAGAATGACCAGTGATGTTGAACATTTTTTCATATGTTGATTTGCTATTTCTACTTCTTTGTTTGAGAATGTCTGTTCATTTCAGATGCCCATTTTTGAATCAGGTCTTTAAAATTGGGAGGTCTGATAAAATGTTTAATTCTACCTTTCATCAGAATATCACTGACTTTATAATAGGAATCATTATAAAATAATACTTTTATTAATAAAAGTTTGTTTATGAGTAGAAAGGACTGGAATTTATAAACTAAATATACAACAGGATTAGCTTGAAGAAGAAGGGATGAGATCAGAGAGGGTAATTAAATGAAATATTGGTTATAACTATAGTTGTTTTATTTCTGTAAAAAGAGAACCAAATTTGGAAAATATAACAGTTGTTAAATATGGGTAATAAATTTGGGTCTGTATTATATATTTGTATTTACATTTTGTTGGATTTCTAAAGTTTGTCTCAAACTAAAAAGGCACAAAAACACTTGAATGAAGTTGTGCTCTAATGGCAAAGCGCATAACAAAACAGAGGAAAACTCAGTGTATCAGTGCTTCTCAAGATTCTTGAAGTTGTGATTTAGAAAATAATAATCAAAGACAATCCCACAGACTCCTCACTGATTCCAGCCTTCTTTCCCAAAACAGCCTAGAGCATGCCACTTGCTGTGTCTCCAGTTTCAGGAGTCTGTCTGCAGCTCTGACTCATCACCCTCTGCAATCCACAAATTACAAGCCAGAATCATGCAACTCTTTGGTAGCTGCACTGAAACAAAGGATACCACTGAATCAGTGTCCACTGGGGAGGAACAGCATGTTATTTGACTCAAGTTCTTTTTTAATTGCCTGAACAGAACAGAAAGCAGCGCTGTTAAATTTGCTGATGACACATCTCAGAGAAAGGTATGATTGAGACTCAATGTAAGTTTAATAATCTGGAGAAATGGTCAAGAAAACAGAAGTTGCAATTTAAGAAGGATATGACTACTGACTAAAAATGGAAAAAGTATGCAAAAAGTGCAGAAAAGGATTTAGGGTCAAGCTAAGTAAGGATTAAGAACATCTTTCTAGAATTTAACAAATCAAGCTATTACACATAGACTGAGGAATAGTAAGAACTGCTTGACCAATAATCCCATCATATGGGTAGCACTGTAGTGAGGTACTTAATATTCTCACTGAGCTACTATTTAACTGAACACAATAAAGTCAAGCAGCAGCATGATGTACTGGTTACATCACAGGATTAAACCCAGAATATATGAAGCCAGCTAAAACCCACCCAAGTTGCTTAACATCTCTGGGCCTCAGTGGCCTCATCTGCAAAACACAGATAGTGATAGTATGACTCTCAAAGACCTGTAGTAACAGTAATAACTTCCAATCTGAAAACAGCTTAGGACAGTGCTCAGTACACAGTAGCTACTATGTGAACGTTTATAAAAGAAACAAAAATAACAGAAGAATTTAAATGGATATGACAGTCTACTAGAGAAGAGTTAAAAAAAAAAGTATTATAAAGTATTATAGACCTAAAGATCCACATGAAGCAGTGGAATAATTTGTATTCTTAGTGAACCATTGTCCAAGTGCTGATAAACATATTTTTAAAATAGCTTTTTCAAATTCATGATGGGTGAGGCAGAAGCCTCTATGCAGCAGCTGCCATCTGAAGTGACCCAGCTCTCTACTGCTGCAATCAGGGCTAAGGATGTCGGGATGGCTCAATCATCCTTTTTTTCCATGATAATTCAAAATAGCATTGTCTTTTTGTATTTTCTACATGCTTACTGGGATTTTGTGAACTTCAAAATTTACACTGTCACATTCAATTTTCATCAGCCTGAGGAAAGCCTTGGATATTGATTATGCTGTGCTTTGGAAAGCATCTTATCATTCACTCCAGCATATGTGATTTTAAGCAGGTCAGTAGCAGAGATTTGCGCTTAATTTGCTACATACAGTAGATCCCCTAGTTACGATTGGCCTAACCTATAAATAACTTAGGTTACAACCAGAATCTTAGTTTTAACTATGACCAAGTCTTCAGTTATGACCCGAGTGTGAGCCGCTTGTGCTTCCAGATGGTCTCGGATACAGACTGGACCCTGAAAGAATTCTGGAAGGAACATTACAACATCCTTTCCTGTGTGGAGTTAATTGTAAAATCCTGCAACAATGTCTCTCTAAGGACACTGAGATCTGCCTGTACACAGGAGAGCGACTTTGAAGGCTGTGTAGAGGAACCTGAACCTTCAACTGACCAACTTGACTTATAACCAGACCTTGCAAATGAATTAAGTTCCTAAATCAAGGGTCCACTGTATTTTATTTCATTTGTTTTCACAAAGAAACAGCTATGAAAATATGATAGAAGAAAAGCTAATGTTTTAACAATAATCATCTACAATGCAATATTTTAACTATCTCAGATGGCTGGGACATTTATATAACATAGACACAGGTCAAATACATATGTAGATAGGGGACTTCACTCAATTTAGAAGTAGCTTTCAGGGCCTCTAGATAAGGATCACAAGGAAGCTTAAGTTGGAAGATCCCTAATGAAATTAGCTCAGATCAAGTCATTTCGACAAACACTAGTACCCACTGTGAACCAGGCAAAAATCTTCATGATTACTGACATCATGCATGAGGTAATTACTTACCCCTCCCCATGTATTATTATGAAGGATTCTAAAACCAGTCATTTATGCTATTTCAGTATGTCCCTCATTTTCCTTCTCATCACCAATATTTTTGTTTAACCCCAATGCTTTTATCTGGATTCCTGAAATCACCTCTTCCTTCAAGTCCCATCTGACTCGAATCAACCCACCAGGTTATGACCAAAATTATCTTTACTATTTTAACTCCACACTGCACTCAGGTTTCACTCCACCCTTGGCAGGACCTATGAAGCTCCTATAAGCCCATGTCTTCCTCTTGCTATTAACTCTTGAATTTATACAAATGCACCAAAGCTACATGAAGCTGTCTCTCATTTCCTGGCTTTTATATTGTCTGTTTTCCATGACTATGATGCTCCTTTCTCTGATCTTTATTTAGAGAACTTCTATTTACCCCTTAGGACTCAGTTTAAATACCACCTTCTCCAGATACCTTCTACTGCATCCAGCCATGTAGTCAGAGGGTTGATTCTTCTCTAGGCTCCTATGGCCCTTGCACATGCCTTTTTCACATCTTGCAAACAATAACTGTGCTATACATACTAATGTTTTTTCATCACTTACAAGAAAGCAAGTACATCTGGGTTAATATAATACCATTATCTATATATCAACAGTACCTGGCAAATTGGAAAAATTTACACATTACATGAATGAAAACAGACCTCGTCCCTCAAAAAGTTTCTTGTTTAGTTGGGGAGAAATGATTAGGAGAAGGGAAGCAGACAGAAATGAGATATTACAAATCATTAGAGTAGGGCATTTTTTTCATGTTCTCATATTTTTTTCTTTTCCCTTATTGAAAAAATGGAAATGAAGTGTTTGTAAAGGGGGAGGGAGGAGGGGTGAAGGGAGGGCAGGGACAAGGGGGAAAAATGAGAACCAAGACCTGTCATGTAAAGGTACAAGATCCCAGTAATGAATGTAACTGTACTGTATACCTAAAATGTACCAATAAACTCAATGAGGAAGAAATAAATGAATAAATGAAAGCTTTCCTCTTTAGGTGGAAAAAGTTTAATGACATAAAATCAAATGACAAATACCAAAAATTAAAAATAGACATGATTCCATATTACTTTCACACTAATAAAGAAAATACTTCATATAAAAAAAAAAAGAAAAGAAGTCATTACAGTAGGGGAAAGAAAAGAAGGGAAAATAAAAAATACAAGAAAAGGAAAAAATGGAAACAAAGTCTTTGTAAATAGGGAGGGGTGGAACGGGAAGGGAGGGAAGGGGTATGGGGAAAAAATAAGAACCAAGATACATCATGTAAAGGTAAAAGATCCCAAAGATGAATGTAACTGCATTGTATACCTAAAATGTAACCAACAAACTTAATGGAAAAAAAAAAGAAATCATTATAGGCTTAGTATACCTTATCCAAAGTGCTTGGGATAAGAAGTGTTCTGGATTTTGAAATATTTTCATAGGCTTTACCAGCTGAACATCCCTAATCCAAAAATCCAAAATCTGAAGTGCTATAAAATATGAAATTTTTTGAGCATCATGTTAGAATTAAAAAATTCCAGATTTTAGAGCACTTTGAATTTTGGATTTTTGGATTAGAGATTCTCTTGTCTGTATAATGCAAATCAGAGTTAAATAAGAAAGTAAGATATGTGGTAAGAAAAACACTTACTACTATGCCTAAATGGGTACCTAGAAATGCCTGACTGTTATTGCACACATTCCCTCAATTAATCTTCACAAACACCCTGCAAGAAATTATTTCAGTTTGACAGATAAGGGAATTAGGACTCAAGGAATCAAGAGAACACAAAAGTTAATGAATGAGGGATTTAATCTCTAGAACCAGTGTTCTATTACAACCATACAAATTTAATCGTAAGAAGATTGAGGTCCCATTTGACACAGCTATCCCCCTGCTGCATATCTTCCCTAAAGAATTAAAGGAATCATACCACAGTGATATATGTGCACCCATGTTCATAGCAGCACAATTCATGATAGCTAGAACTTGGAAGCAGCCCAGTTTACCAAAAATAGGAGACTGGATAAAGTGTGTTTTTTTAAAAAATAAAATGGAGTACTACTCAGCCATAAAAATGAGAAACTAGAGACATTTATAGCTAAATGGATGCACACTGAGGCAATACTCTTAAGTGAAATAAACAGGACACACATGAGTAAAAAACTGAAAGTGTAAATAAGGACTAAAAGGTATAATAGATAATGAGAAATAGGAAGAAAAGGTGCAAAGGGAAAGAGGAAGTGGGAATGGGGGAAAAGAAAGAGGGGAACAGAATTAAAATGAGAAGAAAAAATGTAAACAAAGTCTTTGTAGCTAGGGAGGGAGGAGGCATTGAAGAGAGTGCAAGGGAATGGGGAATAAATAAGAACCAAGATGGATTATGTAAAGGTGCAAATTTCCATTGATGAATGTGACTATATTGTACACCTTAAATGTACCAATAAAATTGACTAAAAAAATGTAGGCCTGGTGTGGCACATGCCTATAATCCCAGCACTCAGGAGGCTGAAGCAGGAGGACTGCTGTGAGTTTGAGACCAGCCTGGGCTACATAGTGAATTCCAGGTCAGTCTCGACTACATAGTGAGACCCTGTCTCAAAAAAAAAAAAAAAAAAAAACCCAAACCAAATAAATAAATAAATAAATAAATAATCCTAGGGAGATTCAGAGGAGGGAACAGTTATTCTCAGAACATAATATCAGCAGCAGTTCTATGAAGAAGGTATAACAAATCAAACTGGGCTGGGAATTTAGCTCAGTGGTTCTGTTGCCTGCCTCGCAAGTACAAGGGCCCAAGTTTGATCTGAAAAAAAAAAAAAAAAAAAAAAAAAAAATCTAACTTTGAAGGATTAGGAAACAAATGGGGTACACTTTAGATAAAGCAATAAAAACAAGCACAAATTCAAGTTCAAATGTTATGAGTAGGACACAGAATGGTTCAGTCTGGAATAAGTTAGGTATTTACGATGAAAATCCTATTAGAAGAGAAAGCTGGGGCTGTAAGGGGAGAACTGGGACCTCTAGAGTCCCAGGGGTATTTCTATTAGAAAAATAGTCAAGAACAGAGATTATGTTAATGCTTGGACCTGTGCTGGCATCTTCTTATCTGAAGGATAGAAAATTAATCTTTAAAATCTGGTAATACAAAGTCATAAAATAGTTCTGATTTTAATATAGAAGTGTACTTCTACTCAAGGAGGAATTACAGCTACGGGAGTTAAATATGCACGTATCCTTTCCTGTCAAATTAACATAACATTGTAGAAAAAGAAGTACATAGGAGATGTACAGTTTCTTCTGTTTGGAATGAATGCCATAAAAAATAATCACATTCATTAATCTTTTAAATTACTTAAATCACATTCCTAAGACATACTTTTGATTTTAACTAAATACACAAAATTCTCAGCTTGTTCACTTTATGAAATCTGAACATCAAAACAAAGGGTGACCATACATAAGGGTATCTTGACTATCTGTTTTATTTGTATATGTTTGATGACAGTTTTATTTATCAAGATTATATTTCAAAATGGCTCCTGTAATTAATCTTGCTCAACTAACATTCATAAACTAAATAGTGACTATTTATTTATTTATTTTATTTATGTGGTACCAGGGATCGAACTTGGGACCTTGTGCTTGCGAGGCAGGTGGCAGCACCACTGAATTAAATCCCTGGCTCCTAGGAACTAATCATTTAGATGGTAACATCACAAATCCATTAGAGGGAATCCATTAAACAAACTAAAATCTTTATTAGATCAAGAAGTCCTCATATTTTGTTTTAAACTGCTACTTAAAAAATAAAATAAAATAAACTGCTATATTTAGGTCTCTTAAACATGTATTTTTCTTAAATCAATTTTATTAGTGTAAATGTTACTGTGAACTTAGCCCTACAGCTGTAAACAATAAAGAAAAATTCCCAAAATTGAAATTAGTGGGAATGTCAGTAATTCTTTAGTGTTACATATCTTATAGTGAGTCTTTTTACTTCCAACTTTACATAAAAAATTAACTAATATCTAGGGGTCCTATTAAAATGAATAGATGATTTTATTTATAATATTATCATCAATAATATAGCAAAAGGTGCTATAAATTATAAATAAATGACTTTGAAACTTTTTTTACATTTTGAATTTGAAACATTTTCATAGAAAATATTTTATGTATTTATCCAGCCAATGTTGAAATTGCCACAGAATATAAATTAGCAGCATGTGACTCTCTACTATTTTATGAACCATTTCTTATTTCAGGACAAAAGGTTATCATTAAAGGCATCCTAAGTGAAGTAAGGCATGCTATCTTTAATTCTCTAAACTTTTAAAAGCACCGTGAATATCATCTTGTTATTGATTCATCAAAGATATTCAAACATAGAGCAAAAGATATAAATGAACCACCTGGTCCTTTTACCCAGAAGTAAAAAAAAACTAATACCCCCGAAAATACTGAAAAATAGTCAGCTTCAGAAGGGTGTGGTGGCATATTCCTGTAATTCCAGCCACTCAGGGGCTGAGGCAGGAGGATGGAAAGTTCAAGGCAAGACTAGAAAACTTAGTGAGAACTTGTCTCAAAAAAAAAAAAAAAAAAAAAAAAAGAGGGATGGTGATACAGCTCAGTGGTAAAGAACTTTCCAGATTGGTGACTTTTATGTTTTTCATCAAATTTTGGAACATTCCCACGATATTTCTTTAAATGTTGCTCTCTCTCTCTCTCTCTTTCTCTTTCTCTTTCTCTCTCTCCCTCTCTCTCTCTCTCTCTCTCTCTCTCTCTCTCTATCTCTTTCTTGAGACTTCAGTTGTTCCTATATGAATCTACTTTGTTTAGGGTTGTCATTGGTACTGAGAGTTTCTAATATTCCCTCATCATGTTCATTTCCCCCCTTTAAATTCTTGAATATACAGATTTAATGGCAAATGTTCTATAGTCTTTGCCTGCTGATTCCATCATTTTCACTTTTGAGTCTATTTCTACTAATCACTTTTCCTGCTTTCTCATATGTCTAGTAATTTTCGGTTGAAGGTTTGCCATTACTAATGGTGGTGTTGACTGCTGGGACTCTTCAGTCTCCCTTAGTTGAGTGTTGAGTTTTGTTCAGGTAGCAGTTAATTTATATTTGAAGCACCTTGAGTTTGTCAGCATATTCCTTCCTGCCTGCCCCCAAATCAATTGATTTCACTTTTAAAGTCATTGGTACAAGAAAAAAACTTGTGAAGTAATGTAAATAACAAACATCACTGTTTATTCAAGGCTTATTATTAAACTTTTTAAACATGAGTATAGAGTAGCTTTTACTATAGGGATACAGTAACTTTCTAAAGCATAAACTTTATGGGATTATCTTCTGAATACTAGAAGTGTTTAATGAAGGTTCTCAACCACGTAGGAGCTCTGGTAGTTTTTGAGTCTACAGATCCCTGATGGTTATTCCTTTCCTAGTGTTTGGAATTTTGTCCAATTTTATACATCTTTACTAGGGTAGGACTAATTTGATACTGCTACTCTGTTAGCAGGATTATAAATCCCAAGAAGAAGATTTCAACCATATCTCAACTTTCCTTTTTGATGCACTAACTGCCCTATATTCTCCTACAATTCTCTCTCAAAAACTTATAATTTAACAAAGCAACCCAAACCAGAAGGTTATTCTTATAATTTAATCCAATGCTCTTTCTACTGCACAATATTTGTTTTTAATTTTTAAGGATAAAACAATAAGTTAAGTTAGTTTTAAATTGCTAAATACCTGGTACATTTCTTGACAGCCTGCTGTCTCTGTCCCTCTACCCTCTTTCCACTTCATTTTTAAAGTCTAGTGGATCAGATTTCATTTTCAAAACTTTTAGATTTCATTTTTAAAAATATGGAACAGGTTCATGGATAAAGCTAAAAATGGTTTATTTTGAGAAAATTCATTTGAAAAACTTTTTGAAAGTTCTTCCTGAACCACCATTCTGACCACACAAAAGTGGATAATCCACAGTGTTTCAAGGAAGGTGAAGAGGCACTGATAACATAGTTTTCCATACTTCTTCTCTTGCACCTGAGATCCATATAGTTTGTTGCTATTTTAGCTTCTTGTCAGAACAGGCTTAAATGCCACATATTTTCTTCTAAGTCAAGTGTCTCAATGTTGATGAGATCTGCTCCTAGAATATAAGGTTCATCACTCTCTGTCCACAAAATATCTATTAATTCATATTTAAAAAGTTATTACTCACTTTAAAAATAAACTCTGCATAGTCTTATTACCTTTTAAGGAGAAGACAGATAAGAGCAGTTGGAACAGAAATGAAACTGGTTTTAAAAACGAACCCTAAAGGGCCGGGGATTTAGCTCAGTGGCATTGTGCCTGCCTCACAAGCACAAGGTCCTGAGTTCGATTCCCAGTACCAAAAGGAAAAAAAAAAAAAAAGAGAGAGAGCCTTTGAGAAAGAATATTTAAATTGTATTAGGAGAAAGGTGAATAATTAAATCACACATTAAGAGTGGTGGGTCTCATACTCTCACCTGTGCAGTTGGATATATTCTCGGGGTCTGTTCAGCAGGTGAAGGAATCTGTCAACAATCTTGTTTTTTCCTACACCCTGTAATTACACAGACAGCATTAAACAAAAACAGACTTTTGTTTGGAGATAAATTTCTGCCAAATCAGAAGAATCTTTTACTGAAACCTACTTTCTCAAAGTTGTACTATTTTAGTTAAATGGTACTGCTAGAAGTAGCAGAAGCTCAACAGATAAATAGTTATTATTACTGGTATCCATATTATATACTCAATTATCTTATAAAGAAAAGTATTCTAAAGCATCAAGATAGAAATTTAAATCAGATAAATGAGTACTTATGGAAGTCAGGATCCATGCCTGTTTTGGGCACTATATCCTCAGAGTTCAGTATAGTGCCCAACACAAATAATGCATTCAATAAATATTTTTCAAATGAATAAATATGTACAGGAAATTTGGAAAGTATTAGTAAAGGGATGCAAATCGTAGTAAAATAAAAATGGTGACCATGTTAGTAGGAATAGTGAATAATGGACTCTATGCTGAGTTATGGCTTATAATAGCTGCAAAAATTTTGAGAATGATCCAATTTATTTCATCTACGAAAGAGTCGAGATTATTAGAGCTGAATGTCAAACTGACAAATTCACTAAGGCAAGAATAATGTGTTATTTCCTTTCTAGGAATCTTTTCAGCATCTAAATGGATTTCATCCAAAATAATCTCAAGATCAGCACAGAAGCACAAAGAAGGAAAATCCACTTTCACATTTGCATGTCAATAACAACATCTATGAAGCTTTAAATGGTACCTTGCAATAAACATAAAATTTTAAATAGATAAAATCAGATGAGTAAAATGTCTGTTAATCTTTTCAACCCTGTTAAATTCAGTGATCTTAGAGGAAAGCAAACATCATAAATGCATTATAATGTCAGAAATAGGAAGGAGTTCCTGAAAGCAATGAGTCATAAAAAGCTACTATCAGGGAGTTTCTCCTCTCTTTCCACCTCCAAAGTTGTTGGATCAGCCATACTTTTTCAAATTCCTCTTGATCAATGCACTGTTTAGGAGCTCCCAGTTCCCACAGATGCAGGATAAGATCCTAGGTCTTTAAATGTTAAGGTCTCCAGAAATCCAACCTCAGTAGTATTATTGCTCCAGACACTCTCTCTCTGGGGAATCTCACCCACTCCCATGACCTAAGTCATCACATATGGCTCATATTTCTTTCATAAATTCCACATGAGATCCCCTATTATTGTCAATTGAACTTCTTTCTGTACTAGATGTTCAGACCAAACTCATTAGGCTCCCATCGAAACCTATTTGTTTCTTTTTTAATTCCAGTATAGTAGTACTATTATGTATCATGCTGCTGAGAGATTTTAGAATACTTTTCACATTTTACTCATATTTTTTCTAATCCCGCCCTTGCAATTTCATTTAAATGTCACTAGGATCTATAAAACTTTAATAATCTTCATTCTATTCGCTCTTTCCTTTTCCTCCCTTCCTTTCTGTTTTCTTTCTTCTTCCTTCTCTTCTTCCCTTCCTTATCTAATTCATCAACTATATGAGCACCCAAGGTAACAGTGCTGGAGAAATGGTGCTAGACATATGGTAAATAAAATAGCCACAGCCCCTAGCTGTGCCCACATCTTACAATCTAGTAGGGAACACCAGCAATTAAGCAAATGTTACAGATGCCTATGGTGAGTGGCATCATCTGAGGCAACCAAGATACTTAAAGATTTAGCCTAAGGCTGGAGGAGGGCCACCACAGTGATACTTAAATTGAGATGTCAAGGTACTAAAATATACAGAGAAGGACAGAAGGAAATGTTCCAGGTAAGAGAACAGTGTGTGGAAAGACTTGTGAGAAACAGTCATCTGAAGAACTGTAAAGTTCTCCAGGCCAAAGTATAAGCAGGAATAAGAAGGATCAAGGCTAGAAAGGTAAGTTGGTCTAGCTCTGACCAAAACTTTGGAAAACAAGAGTTTGCACTCCTTCCTAAAAGCACAAAGAAGCCACTGAATTAGAGCAGTAATAGGATCAGACTGTCAGTTTTGGAAAATCACTATGATGGAATGGCCTGGCAGAGAGAAAAAAGTGATAGCAAAGAAAAGCCGCCTGTCTGCAAACGTCTTTAAAAATTCAAACTCTAGCCAGGCAGGGTGGACCACACCTATAATTCCAGTACTCTGGGAGAGTAAAATAGTAGGAGGACTGCAAGTTGGAGTTCTGCCTGGCGAACTTAGTGACTTAATTAGACCCTTCTTCAAAAGAAAGTAATTAAGTGAATAAATAAATACATAGGGTTTGGGGAATATATAGCCTAGTGTGAAAGCCCTGGGATCATCCCTAGTACCACCTTAAAAAACATAAAAATAAAACCACCAAGAATCTAGCAGTGGATGACAATGGTCTTCCAAAGGTTAAAGAAAAATGAATAGCTCTAAGGATGTGTAGGAAAAAGAACAAACAGGACTCAGTGATGGACTGGATGGTGGATGAGAAGAGGAAGAAATTAGTTTCTATCTTGGGACACAGGATGGTAGGTCATGCCATTTACTGGGACTGCATTAGAGGAGAAGAAATACATTTTTTGGACAGGGAAGTGTAGTTTAAAAAGGAGAGTTTAATTTTGGACATGTTTACTTTAAGTGCCTGCTTACCATATCTGCTCCTTCCTCTCCAATTCAATATCTCGTCTCCCAACCAGCTCATCCTCCTCTTGGTCTCCTGGAAAGATCTGATTTGATTTCCTACCTACAGCCTAACAATAGGGCAATTCAAAATTTGTTTAGTTATTTTTTTCTAAATCACAGATCTCATCAGGTCACTTCCTACTTCATTTTAAGAAGCTCTGATAGTTCCTTCAAGGAAATACTGGAAGAATAATTTAGGAAGGAATTTCTGTAAATATCCTGGACAAAATGAAACAGTTATAGCAATTTGTTGCCTCAAATCATACTTTTTGCCTAGAACAGAAAATCCTCAGGATTACTGTAATTGAATAAATACATAAATGTCTTAATTTTCCATTAAAATTATATATACTCATTTTTCTCCCTGGGAAATTTAGAAAACAAAACATCACTCAATATGAAACTTCTAAGAAACCATCTGCTAATATTTTCTTTTTATTCCTATGCATACTTATCTTTTCTTTATTCTTTACATACAATTTGTATCCTTTAATAAAAATTAACATGAAATAAATTTTACATCATTATTAAATCTATAGAGGCTAAGATTTACTGAGTGAAAGTTTTAAAAAGAGAAAGAATGTGTGAAAGAAGATAATCTAACAAACAACAATTATCTAATAAGAATGGCTCTTATTTTTATCATTACTGCTTAGTCCTGTTAAGTTCTTCATGGAAATAGTTTGGAAGGACTGGGGATTTAGCTCAGTGGTTCTGCTGCCTGCCTTGCAAGTGCAAGACCCCAAGTTCAATATCCCTGGTACCCAATATGCACACACACACACACACACACACACACACACACACACACACACACACATACATTAGTGGAAAGAAGGATTTACATAGAGGTAGAAGTCATAATACCCTTTGGGGAATAGGAAATAAATCCCACAGACTGGAATGACTGGACTCAAACTGAGGGCAGGAAATAAGCAGGCTTTCAGTGTCTGTGAGAGAAAAGTTCTCTCATGACTTAAAGAATTCTGAAGGATTGGGGGACTCTTACAGTCTTCTCACATTTTTTACTTTAATTATCCTGTTTCCTCAGAGAGGTTAGCAGTAAAATCGTTTACTGAAAAAGAACTTCTGGGCTTGTCTTCCTGGATAAGAAGAAAACACAGAATTTAAGAAGCACTATCTGTATTCTGTCAAGAGGGAAAAAGGGAATAGGGTAGGAGAAACGACTAAAGAGAAATAGAAAGCAAACAAAGGACCATCAACCTAGGGAGGTGATTTGAGCTAAGAGTGATTGTTCTGGGATTTAAATGTTGAAGGACTGGTGATGTAAAAGAGTCCCACAACAGTAGATAAACTTGGAAGTTTGCTATTACCAGATCTCACTTATACTGATCCTATCAGCTGTCTCTATAACAATTACTTTCATACTTCCAAATCTGTGTTCATGACATTTCTTCTGACTAGAACAGACTGTTATGGCTTGTATCTAGATGTACTCCCAAAGCCTTATGTGGTTATAAGTAGGACTTTGGGGAGTGATTGAATCATGGGTGTGTGATATCAGATTGTGGATCTGTGATATTGGATTAGTTCACTGATTTTTTTAGCATAGTTCTGGTTGTGGATAATGGACTTACTGAAGAGGGAAGACCTCCCCTGTGTGTCGATGGCACCAACTAGTAAGCTTGTAGCCTAGATGGAATAAAAATGGGAAAAAGAAGGAAGACTCGCTGCCTTCTGCTTGCGATGCTGCGCACTGCGCCAGACTGCCCTGCCTTGGTACCAGCCAACTATGAATTGAAACCTCTACAAATTATGAGCTCAAATAAACCTTTCATCCTATCACAGGTGGGTTTTTTGTTCCCTCAATGAGAAAGTAACTAAGACACAATACATAGTTCCCTGTCCATTTGTCATCTTCCACTCATCCTTTCAGCTTTCATAGATACCTTCACTTCCCTGTAGTGTTAGTTAACCTGACTGTTCAATCGTTTTCTCCTTTAACTCTCGGCTCTAGAATGTTTTCCTCCTTTGGGTTCCTCAAGCATTGACTGCCTCTGCCCACAGAGTACTCTAGCAACAAGTCAGCTGCCTCTGCAAGTAGACCTGCCCTTTGCAAGTGAGATCACCCCACCCCATCCCCCGTTTTAAGTCTCTTTCACTAGTAACTCACGTATAACCTGCAGAAAATAATTATTAAAATTTGAGGAAAAGTGAAGAAAAGTAAAAGGCAATCATGTCATTTGCTCTTGCTAAAGAAATCTCTTCAAGGAATGTTCCACTCCTTTTGTACAAAGAGGACAAGAAAAACATTTATGGAGCCCTCTGCTGTGTGCCTTTCAGTGCATTTTCACTTGAAACCTCACACCAGCCATGTGAGTGGGAGGTAATAACATGCCCGTTTGGGAGAGAAAATTCAACTATAAAGTCAAGATCCTTGTACACAAGGGATTTTGAACACAAATTCACTCTGACTCAATAGAATGGGGTATATTTTATATTTCAAAATGCAAAATATAAGTCAGGAGGTAGTTTCCCTGAACTGGTCTGTATGACAGTTTAATCAGGTAGTTAAAGACCAGCAATCCAAGGTTATAAAATCACCTACAATAAGTATTTAAGTGTTGGAAAAATTGGATCTCAACCTGCCAAAGATTAAAACTGGACCCTTATCTTTCACCATGCACTAAATTAAAATCCAAGTGGATTAAAGATCTAAATATTAAAACAGAAACACTAAACTTGCTGGAAGATAAGTTAGGCAGAACTCTTGAAGACATTGGCATAGGAAAAGATTTTATGAACAAATCCTCAGGAACACAGGAACTAGCAGAAAGAATCAACAACTGGGATCTCATCATATTAAAAAGCTTCTGCACTGCAAAAGAAACCATCAACAGAACTAAGAGACAGCCTACAATGTGGGAAAAAATTTTTGCCAGCTGCTCCTCAGACAATGGACTATTATTTAGAATATATAAAGAACTAAAAAAATCAGCCCCCCCAAATAAAGACCCAATTAAAAAATGGGCATCTGAAATGAACAGATATTTCTCAGGCAAAGAACTAAAAGCAGCAAGTAAATATATGAAAAAATGTTCCACATCACTGGTCATTCGAGAGATGCAGATGAAAACAACACTGAGATTCCACCTCACCCCACAAAGAATGGCTGCTATCAAGAAATCACACAATAACAAATGTTGGCACGGTCATGGGGAGAAAGGAACCCTTCTCCATTGTTGGTGGGAGTGCAGACTGGTGCAACCACTATGGAAATCAATATGGAGATACCTCAAAGAGCTGGGACTAGAGGTTCCATTTAACCCAGCCGTCCCTCTGCTGGCTATCTTTCCAAAAGAATTAAAAGAATCATATCACAGAGATATATGCGCACCTATGTTTATAACAGCACAGTTTGTAATAGCTAAAACTTGGGAACAGCCCATTTGCCCATCAGTTGGAAACTGGATAAAGAAGATGTGGTTTTTCTATAAAATGGAATACTATTCAGCCATAAAGAAAGAGAAATTAGATTCATTCATAGGAAAATGGATACATATTGAGGATATACTCCTAAGTGAAATAAATAAGTCACACATGTATAAATACTAAATAGTTTTCTGGTGTGAATAAACTATAACAGTACATAAGATCCTAATGATACGATGGACAATGTGAAATAGGAAGAAAGGGGCTAAAGGTGTAGGGAAAGTGGGAAGGGTGGGAGAAAGGTAATAAAGGAAAAAAATATGAGAAAATGAAGAAATGGAAATAAAGTTTTTGTAAAGGGGGAGGGAGGAGAGGTAAAGGGAGGGCAGGGACAAGGGGAAAAAATGAGAACCAAGACCTGTCATGTAAAGGTACAGGATCCCAATAATGAATGGAAATGTACTGCATATCTAAAATAAACCGATAAACTCAGTGAAGAAAAAAATAAATATTTAAGAACTTTCTGTGTAGAATTTAAAGGTTCAAACCAGATCTTTCTTTCTATAGTAATTTTTTCAAACAGTCTCCAAGAGTGTCTGCAACTGTCAGTGCTCAAGATTCCCTAAGTTCTCTGAAGCATCATTAATTTGGGCTTTCCTTCCAGTTCTCCTTAATCCTTCAGTAATTTTCACAAAGTCTGTTCAACTTGTGTAATATTTGGAAATGTTTTCTGAATAATGTCTTATGTTTTTTTTAGAAAATTTACTATATGAATGTTCTTAACAAATACCAACTACAATAGATAAGAACAAAATAAATTAATATTATAGTAAACCAGGGGGGAAAATGAAGTCAAATTGCTTTTTTTAACTTTAAATTTTCCATCAAATGTTAAACCTCCATTTCTTTGCTTGAAATGCCTGAAAGTACATTACACCAGGAGATAGGAGACTTGGACTACAATCTTTGCTTAATCACTCTCAGATGGAAACTTCTACTACCATAGGAGGCTAGGCTTGCTCTTTTGAATAGGGAGAGCACAAACTGATCTCTTATATTGTCTTATAATAACATTCTTTGTTGTACAATAAAATGAAAGTTTGTGGCTATATGATCATTGGCAATTTTGTAATTTCCAAGTTCTCAGAATGAATATACATCACTTATGTAATCAAAAAATTATTAAACTGAATAGTAAATAACCCTAAACATTCACAAATGGGTTCCCTATAATACAGACAATTAATAGTACCCCAAAATTAGAGGAGAATATATCTATTTTAAATGCTTGGCTCTAAAATATATTTACTTACAAAGTTTCTTGTCAAAATCTTAACTCTATTATTCTTCTTCACACAGAATAGAAAGATCTATATCCCTGCAATTTCCCTTTGAAATACTGTGGGGCTATAAACGGCAATAATATACTTTTGGGTAGTATGGTCAGCCATTAAGTACCACTAACCAGCCATGACAAAGACTGCATGAGTGTGCGGGAGGATCAATATGTCTGCAAGAACAAAATACAAATTGAAAATAATCATGAAAAACACGATTCAGTAAGAATACCAGATAGTCAAACTGAATTGGCAGAGAGAATGTGACAGAAGGAGAAAAATTTCCAGACTGTAATTCAGGCAAATTCACAAAGCAAAGAGTGTGGGAAGAGATTTAAAAAATAATATAAAGATGAGTATCACTGTATTTGATGAAACCCAGTACTTCGCAGCCTTAGAACACCCAGGCTGCTGGAGCTATTACAAGCACAGCGTATTTGGTTATCAAACACCCTGATGCTACTGCCAGCTGGGAACATAGGCAAGAAAATTTCTGGACGAACTGTTCAGCTCCTCTACAGATATTAGAAAATTATGCTGGCATAACAACATGATATATTTCTGATGTTATACTGTAGCAACCTGCCAGTGCTCAGTTGAATTAATTAGCAAAATTCACACATTCTTTAATTTGGGCAATAAAAAGTGCATAGTATTTCAATTTTAAATAATTCAACAAACACTTGCTAAGCGTCTATCCATAGAAAAATGAAGTCTGATCACAATAAACATAATTAATAGAAGGCAAGAAATAAAAGAATTTATAATGACAATACTCATAGAGGCCTATTTAGCTAGTATTTATTATTTACTGATTTCCATAATGCATAAGAGATTTTAAAAATCAAATTCTACAAAACTAGGAAAAGTTAACTCTAACCTGGAAAAATGGATATAGCTTAATTTCATTGTGCAAATTAATTACAAAATTAAATTGGCTTGAGCTTATTCTGACAAATATTTCCTCAATAGAAATTAATCAATATTAGTATAACTCACAAAATATTTATATTTATGAATATGGGTCAGTCCTTCTCAGGATAAAGATATCAGGTGAGAACATTTTTCTCAAAGGAACTTGGCAGTAACATCAGCTAAATGCAATGACCAGGCTTTATCTGGAAGCTGACTGGAACAAGCTAACTATAAAAAACACTTCAGAGGTAAATGAGGAAAAGTAAAACCAGATGGGATATCAGATTATATTAAGGGGTTACTGCTATTTTTTTAGGTGTAATAATTAAATTGTAGCTATATTATGTGAATATTGAGATATCTGTAAGAAAAAAATAAGTTACAAGATGACACAAAAAATGTTGGGAAATATATAAAACATGATGGTCAAAATTCTGTTAATTGTTGCAGGTGATGGCTTGGTACAAAGGGGTTCACTACACAGTTTTTATAGAATATTACAATTTTTCCATAAAAGAGAAATTTTAAATGTTTGCATTAAGAGCCTTCATTACATTTTATCATATAATTATGTCAATTCATTCTGGGTTTCTCCCTAAAGCTTCACTTCTGATTGACTTTTTTCTTTTTCTTTTTTTTTTTTT
>NW_022900950.1:54312993-54336812 GCF_012274545.1 Fukomys damarensis | reverse complement strand
ATTGTCTTTTTTCTTTTTCTTTTTTTTTTTTTTTGAGTCAGTATTACTTAATGCTTTAGAAAGAGAAGAAGGACCTTGATCAGTTGTTACAAATGGATCACATGGTTTCAAAGTAAATCATGTGAATAAAACAGGCTGTTCCCTATATGGTAGTCACTAGCCATTTTCCAACATAGGCACAGCACCCACTAGAGCCGAGAGTCAACAGTCTTCAGCCTGCTACCTACACCTTTACTTGCTTGTCTCTTTCTTTCTTTATTGTTATGTTCCATAAGGTGGTAATACAGTGAAAGTAAGAAGGTGCATAAAATATTAAAGGTTAAAAAAAAATAACACTGATCAATGAAACATGGCATTTGCAAAGGTTTTGAAGGGACCAGAGTTACTATGACTGCAAAAGCATACAATTCTGAACAAAAGAACTCTTCTAGATGGTTAGGATCCACAAAAGAACACAATCTCCACACACAATCCTTAGCAAAGCACAGCTTTGCAAGGCACTTGCTGTGCATTTGCCAAGGAAAACTACAGGTGGTTTTGTATTCCCGCAAACCCTCATACGCACGCTCAGTTCTAAACACAGACCTTTGCTGTTGAAGTAAGTTCGAAACAAACTGAAGTTGGTTAAGATTTTAACTAGCCATATTGGTCTAATTTCACTCCTTGACCTGGTAAATGGAAGGAAGCACAGGCAAAGTACTACTTCATTTAATTAGTTAGATACTAAGTAAGCACTTAATTATGTTAGACAATTTAAGATAATTAATATTCATTATTGAGTCCTAATGAAAAAGCTGCCTATCTGTGGTCCTGTCAGTATAGAACCATACCCAATTGGGTGGACCTCTCAACTCTCTTCAGTGAACAGTACCTATCCCTCTCAGGACTACCTAATTCATGTGTATCCTAGCAACATCAAGCTATAAGAAATTCAGTCAATTATTTACAGAATTTCCTAAGAATAATCTAATTAACTTTAAATTTCAAATTTATATGACTTCTAAATCACTTTGTCTACTCCTTAGGAATTTAAAATCGTCCTCTAAAATCTAGCAATTCATTCATTAAATATTTGTTAAACACCTGTTGGATGCAAGACATCAAGAAGGATACAAAATTAAGACTCTTCTCAAGAGGCTTACTTACTCTAGTAGCCACAGGGCAGAAAGATGCATAAGCCTAACAGCAAGAGCAGCAATCTACAAATGACGCTTGGCTTGTATCCAGCTGTTCCCTTCATAAACTCATCTACGGAATGTGAATATGGATTAATGGTGCATGATAACTAAATTAATCCACGGACTGGTTTAGCATAATTCTGAATATGGGTAACAGTAGACCTCACTCTCCATATGGGTGGCTGATAGCTTGGATGAAATACAAGGGGAAAAGAAGCAGGCTTGCTGCTTACTGTTTTTTCTGCTTCCTGCCTTCTCTGTCACTGACTGTTTCTTCTCTGTCATGCCCCCTTGCCATTCCACCTGCTTTGGAGCCAGCCAACTATGGACTGAAACCTCTACAAACTGTAAGCTGAAATAAGCCTTCCCTCAGCTTGTGGGTGTTGGGTATTTTATACCAGCAGCGAGAAAATAACTAAGACAATGACCTGCTATAATAGTTCTGAGAATAGTTCTTCAGGTTGAAATACTCAGGGAGACTTTAAGAAGCATATTACAGATTATAGGTAGGATAACCTTAGAAAATATCCACTCCGATCATCATCTGACAGAAGGAAGGTGAGGGAGGGAGGAAGGGAAGGAGGGAGGGAGGTTTACTTAATATCATGTAGATAGTTACATGAAAGTGGATCTTCAGATGCTTAGCTTACTTCATTTCTGTGACACAACATTCATCGTTCTGAGGTTGAAAACATTTGAACAGGCAAGATGGGGAAAGAAGGTAACACGGTGGCTCTGCTTAAACCTCCAGGGATTATGTTCCCCCATCTCTCAGGTACTACTACTATACAGGCTCTAGCTTCAACACTTAGCCTAGATGACTCCTGAAATCCTGGCTCTACTATCAGTTCAACTGCAAGATACACTTTTGCTGAGAAACTCCCACTGCATCCCACTCAACCTTAGGGCATCAATAGCAATGGGATGTTTCAAAATCACCTGGAGTTTATGTCTTCACCTGTAAGGACCTTCCTTTTGCAATGTCACTCTTCAAAAATTGTTGCTCAAGCCCTAGCTCTGTCTCTTTGGTCTCTTCTCATTGGCATTTAGTCCACTGCTGCCAAGGTGCCAGCGGCCTTTGTGTTTATAGCCATCAAGCCACAGTAAATGTTCTGAAAAGGACATGCTAAATGCATTGCAATGTAATGGACAAATAGTCTGTGAAGTGCGCTGGGACCTATCAGACTTAAAAATAGACAGAATCATTGTTTTTTCTGGATGAGAATGTGACCTCTGGGTTTCATTGTAATGGCCCAAATACTGTCATCTGGTCTTCATCCTTCCACTTGGGTATACTGAAAAATGATACTTAAACAAAGAAAACAAGGTACAACTTTTCAAAGAGTAAAAAACAATCCATGAATAAGCTGTTTACTTTTTATTCTCTTCAGAAAATATGAAAAAGATAATATAAAAGTACTTTTAAAATTTTGCAGCAATATATAGCTTTTATATTGCTAAGTGAAATATTCTCCAGTCATTATCTCAGGTCATTCTTACATTAGTCCAGTAGAGTAAAAGCTACTTTTATTCTCAGGCTGGACATCAGGAAACATCCTTAATAAGATAAACACTGCCCAAAATCATGGAGTTATATATGGGAGAGTTGGTATTGGACCTTTTGCCAGATAACTTCTAACTTCTATTTGATTGGCCTATTGTTAATTTTTTAAATGTATTTTAAAATTATATGTTTGAAGGGTTAAATATATTAAGTATGTATATATTTTTAAGCACCAAAAAGCAAAGAAAAATTGAGGCCAAACTTCTTCTCAAAGCTCACTACCCTAAAAGTCAGAGGCATGGCATGTTGAAAATGATGGGCAACACTCTACGTAGAAGAAACAGCACAAACCAAGAACCAGAGCAGAGATAAGAAACTGAAGGAAGGTCCAAGTGGCTCATCCACCATAGAGTAAGAGAAAGGAATGGCCACAGCTTGGCATTGGAGACAGGAACAGAGCTGGATCTTGCAGGACTGTACTTCACATGGAAGATTTAGATGATAACTTGGAACAATGGTGAGTCAATTTAAGCAAAATAGGGAGATTTGATATTTTAGTTGTACAAATGTCAACCATGCCACCAATTAGAGAACAGCTCAGGGTAGGCACAGGGAGGTGGAGCTATGTTAAGAAACCATTGCTATAATCCAGGTGATAGTGGATGGTGAGCAGAAAAAGAGTGGCAGACACTTGTAAAACAGAATGCACAGGATAATGGGAAATTCAGTAGGGGCTGATTCAAGCCTTAAGGTAATTCTACAGTTTAGAAGATAGCTGAATCTCACCTTTTAATTAAACCAATCAATTAATAGGGAGAGAAAGAGTCATTCTTCAAAAAGAAGAAACTTACTGCTTCTAAACTCTTAGTATCATTTTTTCATTAGTTCCTGGGTTCTAGACAAAACTTACCTGATTACCAACCAACAACAAATGTTCTCCAAGTAGAAAGTCTTTCAGCATGTCTTCCATTACCATCATGTGCTAGAGGAAAAAGAACCAGACATGAACTCTTTTCTGCACAATCAGGATGAAATAAGAAAATTAATCAGTCAGGAATGGTGGTGCATACCTCTAATCCCAGCACTCTTGGAGGCTGAGGCAGGTGATCAAGCCTCATACATACACACAGAGCTGCTGATGTAGCTCATTGTGAAGGCCCTCAATTAAATCCCGAGTAATACACACACAGACACATATATGTGCACACACATGCACACACAAAGCTGCATGTGGTGGTGTGCACCTGTAATCCCAGCACTCTGGACAAGGTTGAGCCCAACCTAGACAACAAAGGGACTTAGCAAGATCTGTCTCAAGATAAATAAAAAGAGCAAGGGATGTAGCTAGTGCAAAAGGCTCTGAGTTCAATTCTCAGCATCATAAAAAAGAAAAAATTAGTTATCCAGGTGTCTTCTTGGAATGTAAAGTATCTATTCTGGTACAATACTCAAGTGATTTGATTTTTTTAAAAACAAAATTAATGATGTGGATATAAGTAAATCATATATCCACAATTAGGTCACTGACACTCAAAATTTGAAATAGACCATCTGAGCAAAATTGACACTTCAAAGGGTTTTTGTAATTTGATTCAAATATTTTCACTTAAAGTATGTGTAGCTGGTCTATAATCTAATACATTTAAATTGACACTTGCTAATATAAACATACAAAGGCTTCCAAAAATTGATGGACATCTCACACTGAATTGTTCTTAATCATTACCTTCAAACTATGTATACCTTTAGAATTAAAAATATATTATTTACCCTGCCAGCTTTTTAAATTTTGAGTTATGACACAATATAATTAAAGAATGAGATAAAGGTTCCCAATAAGCCACAGAGGAAATTACATTGCTCTTTTGTATCTTGAAAAATAGGACACCTATAAATAGGTAACAAAGGCTCATCAGGGGTTGGAGAAGAACTACATCCCAGCACAATATCCCTATTACTTTCTCTTGGTTTTCAGTATCAAATCAATAACAGCCTCGTGAAGTTACTGAAGTTCTCTATTTTTAAAAAAGGCGAATTAACCTTTCCATCTGATGCATGCCGCAGATAATCTTCTTGTGTGTTGCTTGCTTTTCTTTTTAATTTGTTTTTTTAAGATAGCCAAATTTTTTTTCCTTTTACCTTCTAAGTGTAGTGGTATTATGTTTGTTTCTTTCTTAGAAAAACTAAGGTTTTTTTGTTCCTCATTCAAGAACAAATGGGTATCTCCTAATGTTTATTAGTTTTTTTTTTAAATTAGATATACTAGGGAGCTAAAGTTTTAATAAAGCTTGAAATAAAGTAAGCATATTCACTCATTGTCATTCTAGAACATTTTTTGAAATAAGCAACATTATTGATAGCTATGCTGTGACACCAAATGTAAAGAGACTGTCATAAAAGCAAACTGATATGCATGGTTTGGCAATTAATCCTGATATGTCAACCTGACTGGATTAAGAAATGTCTAGCAGATTAACAAAGCACACTTCTATGTATATGTGGGTGGGTCGTAGAGGTGTGACCTTGGGTACTATATCTGGACCCCCTTTACTCTCTGGCACTCTTCTCCTGTTCTGCTTCCTGTCTGCAATGAACTAAGCATCTCTCCTCCACCATGACCTTCATCCATGATGCCTCAGCTTTCAGCTAAATTAAGCCGAAAGTCCCTCCTCCTGTAAGCTGTGAGTGTTGGGTTTTGTATCCCCTTACCCCAGCGACAGGAAAGTTGACTAATACCCATGGTTACCCTATAAGAGGGAATTCTAGAAAAAAAAAATATATATATATATATTGTACTGGGGATTGAGCTCAGTCTGGTCGTTTGCAAGGCAGGTGGCAGAACCACTGAGCTAAATCCCTGGCCCTTGTAGAAAATATTTTTAAATTGAGTTCTGGTGGTAATATAGTCTAGAGACATCTCCTTTCAAGTAAGATAAAATATCAATGCCAATTTCCAGACAACACTAAATATTTCCTGAAAAAAAAATGGGTTCATCTACATGAAAAATAGATAGAAAAGTTGGAATAAGTGTGAGGTAATACTGCAAAGTAATCTAACCTGTATTTGTATTCTTATTCACTTATTTTCCTACCTCATACCCTCACTACATCCAACTAGATTATTCAAATCAAATGATACTACCCAAGGCTAAAGTCATTGGCAACATAAATTTCTTATCCTCTTGTTGCACACTTAGCACTATAATTTTTTTTTTTTTTTTTTTTTTTTGTACTGGGGATCGAACTTGGGCCCTTGCACTTGTGAGGCAGGCAGCAAAACCACTGAGCTGAACCCCTGGCCCAGCACTATAATTTCTTAAGTTTCCTCTCCCTGCTGCTGTCTCTCCTGACTCCTTCTTATTTCTCTCAACAATTTCTTTTCATAATCTTTTGGACTAGATGCTGTGTGTAACAATTCCTCCTATAATGACTTTTCCCAATTGTTCTTTCTTTTGTTTTCAGCTGCTTTCTTTGGGGTCACAATACAGGGCAGAGATGGATGTGCCTACTTATACTGAGCACCCACCTGAAGGTCAAACAAAGGTTGTGGGCACAACTGGATGCTCACCCCTCAGAGCTCAAAGTGCTCCCTCTGACTTTGCGTTCCTCTAAATCTGTCCATCGATTTCATGGCTTCAGCTCTATACTGAACTTAAACAGCAAGATTTCTCACTGATGACAGACCCACTTGACTATTTCCCAGTCTCCTAAATTCATGCCCAAAAAGTTCCTCACTACTTGCTCTTCAATTTAATCTCTTCATCCTTTGTCGTTCTGCCAATTAATAGCATCATTTTCTAGCACCTAAACTAAACCTCTGTCTTCATCACGGTCCATTGCCCACCTTGCTCCTCTCTTCAAGATAAAATTCTTAGGTATTAAGACACTAAAAACAATCAACTATATCTACTATTTCTTTTCTATCATCACAGCTTTGATTTAGGGTTTTATCATTGGTTACCTAGATTTTATCAGCTGATTTAGCTTCTGTAACTTCAGAATCCTCAGACAAATTGTTCTCTACAGTATTTCTACCATCACTTTTTTTATTAAAAACCTTGTCACTTCATTTTTCAAAACTCATTAAGTGACTCTTCGTACTTTGGAAATAAAGGTTACTCTTCAGGTTCTTGATCTTGTCTCAGCCTCATCTCCTATGGCTCTCTGGCTCCCACCCTATGTTCCACCCTGTGGGTACAGTTTAGAATAATTATCTATTTAGTCTTCAATTTACTTTTCCACCAGAATATGTGGAGAGAATCTTTGTCTTTCATCTAACACAAAGTCCTATAAACTCTACCTTCTAAGGAGCCCTACAATGTGTCCACTCCACTCTGTCCTCACTGTCATCACATTATTTAATATGTTTCTTATTCATCTCAACAAATCATCTTAACATTCAATAACCACTGAACTAATTTTCCTTTTCCTTGATTCTAACTCCTAGACAATATTAGAGAGTAAATGCAAAATTAGCAAAAATGCAATGTGTTTAAAAAGTTTTCCTCAACAGTGAAGAGAATCTTAATTGCTTAATTAGTAAAGGCAGATGACCTAATCCTTTCCTTACTCACTAGTCTCATCTCTTGACATAGTTCTACTTGCAACCTCAGCTCTGTGCCAGTGACAATCAACTATATATGGCTCCCTGTGTCAACTACTCTCTCATACAACTAAGTCTCTGCAAATGCTGGTCTCTGTTTTGAGACTGTCACAACTTCACCTGATTACCCAATTTTCTATGATTTTTCAGATCAGATATCACATCAGTGTTACCACAGTAACCTGCACATATTTCACCACATTGTATAAGTATACTAACTGCATATACTGCATTTATTTTCTTGTATCCTTAGATGAAGAGCAATTTAAACCTTGGAGGTGCGTATGCTTTGTGAATATTTTGATCTCTGTATCTTAGTAACTTAGGACAAGTACTTTAAAATTTTGACCTGCAGAATTTTAAATTGTTTCCCAAATCTGTAGCTCCTTATGCATATAAAGGTTATTATCCCCCTTTCCTCAAATTTCTGTTCTTCACTGGCATAACTATAATATTCCGTAGAAATGTTTAATGAAATAATACTCCTTAGCATGAACATTTAAAATCTTATTTATCCTTTAACACCCTCAATACTTACTTACTCAGCAGTTATCATATTCCAGTCATTTTACTATTTTCTAGAAACACAAAATTGAAAAAACATAGGGCTCTGTGCTAGTGATATAGAAAAATACATTTTAAAAACCAGTTTCAGTGCAATGTGATAAAGGGGCAACAAGATATAGAGCAACAAGGTGGTACAGACACACCCAAATCTGCAAGAGGCACTGAAGGTCACTGCTTCACAGAAGAAGCACAGCACAACGCAGGGACACACACAACAAAGCAAACTTAATCAAGCCACTGGGTCTAGGACTGGTAGCGCTAATAATTTTTCATTAATGGTTAATTCATAATGGTTTAAGAAGAATATGGTTGGAGACAGCTTACAAAGTCCCTCAGGGCTTCTGTGTAAAGTTCACAGCAGCCCTGCTGTCCTCTATGTCTATGTCACAAACACCACGGCAACAGACACTGTGTTCAAGGACACAATGGTCTTCCTTCCTACTGAATTTCTTCCTTCCTACTGAATTTCCTACTTCCTTATATTCTGTGAAGTCTTTTCAACCTCTGCTACTGTGGAGGTTTTCAATTGTCGTTTTTAACAGTTTCCTGATTCTTTTTTTCCCCTTTGTTCCTTTGTTCTTATCTACTACACAGACAGAATATAATACCAACAGTGTTGGAAATAGTATATTTTCCTTTTAAACATATTTTTGTTTCATAGTGAAGACTTTTCTCCTCCTCTATGTCTTATAAGCAACATATTTTGTCCATTTGTGCACTGATTTTATGCGAGTACTAATGTTCCTTAAGAAAAATGAAGCCTTCGTCAATTGGCTATAGAATGAATAAAAAAACAGGGTTATATTTTTTTCTATACCATAAATAATAATTATAGTTTGAAAAATTACAAATTTTTAAACAAAGATTTTTATTAAGAAAAAAGAGGCCGGGCATGGTGGTGCATGCCTGTAATCCCAGCACTCGGGAGGCTGAGGCAAGAGGATTGGTGAGTTCGATGAGTTCCCGGTCAGTCTCAGCTACATAGTGAGACTGTCTAAAAAAAAAAAAAAAAAAGAAAGAAAGAAAAAGAAAAAATAACTTGTGGAGATGCCTCATGTACTGTTAACAAAATTTAGGGATATAAATATTATTAATTGAGCAATAGGACTGGAGAATGTCAGATTAAAAAAGAAATTTTCCTTTTGTTAACTCCTTAATATTGTGAAAACAGTAAGTTGTAACATAATTTCCCAATGTTATGTTATTTACATTCAAATTACTAAGTATTACAGGAAAACTTAAATATACTTTTATTATAAAAAATAACTATTTGGCAGAATATCTGAAAAAGAAAACTTTCAAATCATGAATAATTTTCCCTGAAAAAATTCTTTATAAAGTAAGTAAATATCCAAATATAGCTCTAGGTACAAAGCTATTTCTATGTTTTAGTGGAAAGTTGACAACTATTGGTTAATGTACAGGTGGGGAATTCCCTTTAAAAAACAAGAAGAGAAAAGAAGAGAAGAGAAAAGGAAAGGAAAGAAAAAAAAAAAGAAAAATACTAGCAATTGCAGGAAAAGGAAAGAAGTATGATAAAAAGAATGCATAACATCCCCATTAAACTCCTGAAATGATTTAACTGACAAACATAAGAGAGAATGAGTACTTCTCTTTTGCTTTTAATTTAATAATGTATTAATTTTATTAACCTGAAGTAGTCATATAACATGTGTGTACACAGACAAATAAATTTTTAAAATTTAATTTATTGGTACATTCTAGGTAGACAGTACAGATACATTCATTACTGGGATCTTGTACCTTTCATAGCAGCCACTCCAATTCAAGTACCTTTGTAATTTTAAGTTTTGTAATTCCTTAACGAAAGATGTTTAACATTTTATTTTGTAACACCTGAACCAAACGTAAGAAATTGCAAATATAATTATGTATCAGTATCGTGTATCAGAGTGAACTACCACAGTATAAGTGATGATTTATCCAAGAACACAAAGCAATGTCCTTACCTGAATGTTGTCATAGAAGAGAACATCAGGCACCTTCATTTTCTCATGAGCATTATATATGGGTGCACTAATAGCGCCAATCCTCAGAAATCCAGATACTACTTCACCTAAGCATGTCACACAGGACAGAGGATTAATCATAGCAATGTCCCATGAATAATATCCAAAGAAGCTAAGGCCACCCAACATAAAATGCAAGATAGCTTTTATAACACCTGTGAACTCTGAGGATATTAACACCTAAAGAAATAAACTGAAGGATGGTAATAAATACCATAGCTCTACCTACAACCTAAAACATTCCAAAATATAATAGATTTTATATAAAAAAATTTATACAGTTTTGTTTTGTTTCCTTTTGGTATCAGGGATCAAATCAGGACCTGTGCTTGCAAGGCAGGCATGGTGCCACTGAGCTACATCACTGGCCCTAAAATAATATATACAGGATGCAACATATACAGCTATAGAGTTAAAAACAACCCAGAACACAGTCAAATCATGTTAATGTACTTGTTTAGTCAGAGACTATGTCATGTCCATAAGCCAAATACATATTCAAAAGCTCTGAAATACTGGAATTTCATATCTCAGGACCCACCCATTGAAACTCCATAAGAGAATCCTCTAGAGTTGTAGTCAAAAACACAGATGAACTAACCCATCCCAGACTTCCTGAACTATCATTTTCAAATATTGTCCAGAATAGTTACATTTTTAAATACTTAAGAAATTGGGAATTTTTGTCATGCAAATTATTTCATAATAACTTAAATGTATTACTCCCTCCTTGCTTTAAAGAAGTTGGTCTAGAATAATTATAAGCTCTTTGAAACCAGGAAATTAATCATAAATTTCTTAAAAATCATGGCATATATCTCATTGTATTCCCTAGAGTAGACAGATACACATGAATACTGACATTTTCCAAGAATAACAACATTAATAGTAGTAGTTACTATTATAGTATTAATGATCACAATAATAAAAGCTGTCATTTATTGGGGACCTTTAAGTGCCAGATCCCAAACCGGAAGATTTATCACATATTTTCTTCATATAACTTCAAGTAACTCTTAATAATGACACAAGAATTACGAGGACACTAAGAACATAAATTAAGTTAATGGCCTAAAATTACCCAGCTAGTACAAGTGGAGCTTAAAATAGAATTTAGTCTAGTTTGACATTCTTTCTGGCCACTCCAGTATGTTCAATCCTTTGGCTCTAAATAATATTCCATCCTGTGGAGATACCCGAACAAGGAGATACACAATCACAATGTCTTCAACAATTCATCTATCCTTTTCTTTCCTATTTCAACTTAGAAAATTACAATCTGTTTTTCCTCTAGAATGCTATTTTGTGTGTGAAGGCATTTCTGAAAGGCAGGAGAGGAAAGCAACATTTGCTTTTATGGAGTGCTATGAAAAATTCTTAACTAAAAATAATTATACTATCACCTTTTTTAATCACTGCTGAGTGCTATACATTTGGCAGAGCACAAAAGATCTTAACAGTTACCTCTCCCTTCAATAGATCCTTGCCATTCATAAGTTCTATAGTGAAAAAAGTCATGAACTGTCATGCTCAGATTTACTATTTATTTATATCATCAGGACTTGGAAGTAGACCCAATTCAAAAACTAGAAAGGGAAAGAGCAGGAGTGTGGCATAATCAACTTCTGTACCTATTGATACACATAATTTCAGGTTGAAACAGAATCTATAGTAGAGTTTATAAAAAGTATGCATTCAGTAGAAATAGGTCTTTTGATCAATTTGATTTCCCAACTAGTGTTAACTGATGAGCTTTCAAGCTGAAAAGGGAAATACACTCAAAGAACGGTGATGCTATTATTTCCTGGGAGAAAGTTGGCCAGATCTCTTCTAAGAAATCTCATAAGATGGCATTATTTTGCTAAATTTTTCAAGGTCCTCAAGGCTTAAAACCTGGCTTTTACAACTGAGGGCAAATATAACTTGGCTTTTTCTTGCTAGTCTTTTCAGTGACCAATTTCTCCTCTGCTGTATCTTTACAGTCCACAGCTTTACTGGCGCTTCCTTTCTAGCCAAACTCAAAACTTTTTAAATAATTCTGCTGAGCTCTTTGCTCTTGATATCAATAAAAAATCTGGCTAAAGCCTCCCAGAAGTAGCTATGCCACTCCCTCAATATTAGAATGCTTTCAAATTTCTTCTGCAAGATTAACTAGTACACCACCCTAAATCTCAATCTCAGGCAGTCTCTGGACACAAGCAAAATGCAGACAAACTTTCATGTTCTGGAGTCCAACAGTCAATGCAATCTTTCTTGCCAGCAGAAACCTCTTGAGCCTGATCTTCACTGACATCATTTCTATCAGCATTCTGGTCTTCTGAGCTCTGACAAGAATCTTCCATCAAGTAAAGTTTAAGGCATTTTGGGGCTGCTTCTTAGGCCAGCATCTCCAAATCTTTTCAAACTTTTCCCACAAGGTAGTTCCAAAGGCCCCTGAGTAACATGCTCCTGTCACAACAACAACCTCACTTCTACTACCAAATTCTGTCTGCTGAGACAAAATACCCAACACCCAAATTTAAAGGAGGAAAGGTTTATTTGGCTCAGTTTTTAGAGGTTTCAATTCATAGTTGGTTGGAATTTCAGTCAGGACTGCATTGAATCTCTATAGGAGTTTTGGAAGTATGGCTACTTTCACTATATTGGTTCTTCCTACCCAGGAACAAGGGTTGTATTTCATTTTCTTATATCCTCTTTAATCTCTTTTTTCAGAGTGTTGTAGTTCTCAGTGTAGAGGTCTTTTGCTTCCTTTGTTAGACTGATTCCTAGATATTTCATTTTTTTGGATGCTATTGTGAAAGGGATTGTTTCCCTGATTTCTCTCTCAGTGAGTCTGTTATTTGTGTACAAGAAGGCTATAGATTTTTGAGTGTTGACCTTGTATCCAGCTACTCTACTGAATCTGTCAATTAAGTGTAGAAGTCGTTTGGCGGAGTTGTTTGGATCTTCTATGTAGAGTATCATGTCATGAGCAAATAATGACTGTTTCACTTCTTCCTTTCCTATTCTCATTGCTTTTATTTCTTTCTCTTGTCTAATTGCTATGGCTAATGTTTCCAAAACTATATTGAACAGGAGTAGTGATAGTGGACATTTTTGTCTTGTTCCTGATTTTAGTGTGAAGGTTTTCAGTTTTTGACCATTTAATATGATGTTGGCTGTTGGTTTTTCATACATAGCCTTTATCAAATTGAGATAAAGACCATTTATTCCAATTTTCTGGGAGTTTTTTTTTTTATCATGAATGGGTGTTGAATTTTGTCGAATGCTTTTTCTGCATCTATTGAGATGAACATATGTTTTTGTCCTTGTGTCTGTTGATATAGTGTATTAAATTTATTGATTTATATATGTTGAACCATCCTTGCATCCCAGGGATAAATCTGACTTGGTTAGGGTGTATGATCTTCTTGATGACCCTCTGTATTCCGTTTGCCAGTATCTTATTGAGGATATTTGCATCTGTATTCATTAGAGATTGGCCTGTAATTTTCTTTGTTTGTTGGGGTTTTCTCCAGTTTTGTTTTTTGATTTTTTTTTTGGTACCAGGGTTCAAACTTGGGTCCTTGCACTTGCAAAACAGGTGGTAGAACCATTGAGTTAAATCCCTGGCCCCTCTCTAGTTTTCGAATCAAAGTAACTCTTGCTTCCAGGAATGAATTTGGAAGTATTGCTTCCCTTTCAATTTCATTGAAAAGTTTCAAAAGTAGTGGCAATTGTTCTTCTCTAAATGTTTTGTAGTATTCAACAATGAAGCCATCATGATCATACGCAATTCTAATATACGTGCATCAGTTGTGACTTCTGAGGTTAGGAGAACTATAACTAGTATATATGCAAGTAAATATTCTAAGGTTTAACTTGTAAACGCTTTTCAAGCTTTTTAAAAAAGGACAACAGCTTCATTTCTTCAAAAAAAAATAGAAAACATAAAACATTTTAATTGAAATTAAAATAATAAATATCATCGAATGTTTGATAATTGTTATTTCACTTTTAAAAAGACCAAATCAAACTTACATTTGAAATCCTCCAGTTCTGGATCCAGATTATAATCAGTACTTATCTCTATTGCAGCATCTGCCAAATTTTTTTCTAATGCTGACTTAGCAAGGGTCGGTAAGAACCTGGCAGGGGTAGGAGGGTGGAGAGAAGCAGATAGAATAATGAAGTTACAGCTTTCTGTGTTTCTTAAGTACCGTTTCACACACACACACACACACACACACACACACACTTTTACTAGTTACAAGGAATTAAGAAAGATCAGTCTGGATCTGCAAAATCCAAAGCATACAGAATTTTATAATAAATATAAACTTGGAATATATGGAAATTATATGTTTATAGAATTTCCTTTGACAACTAAAGCTCATCTGTAATTAGCATTAATCATTTATATGTAACATTTTTCCGAATAAGACTTAATAATTTGCTTTAATGAATTTATTTAGCATACCTCTTAATTCTTGTTTAACGTATAACTAGCTTATCAAATTTTCTTAGACAATACTAAACATTCTAGTTTGCTTTAACTTGGCAATCACAAATTTAAATCGGGGGGGTGGATTAATGAGGTTTTGGTTTTTTTGCTTACACAAATGATTGAATGAAAGATTATCCAGCTTCATTCTCTCTGCCATGAAAAAATACATCTCCACATCTATTCTCTATATATGTTGTCAAAACAACAAACTGGTGAGTGATAGAGCCATCCTTCAGCTACAAAAACAGACTGTGAGCATCCTGGCTTAGAATATGAAACAGTTTCCCGCGTACTGGAAGAAATTATATCTAGAATTTATGATCCAAGTGAGCCCACAGAAATGATCTTTAATCCATGATTACTTGCATTGTACTACTATAAACTAACAACTGCGTGCTACAGTGTTCCAAATAAACATACTCAGGACATATCATTTCTGATGTAGCTTTTACACGGCTCTAAATTGACGGTTCCCACAGGCTTGAGTATAAACTAATTTTGGAGAATTGGTGCGAGCCAGTAGCAAATAGATGAGTGTGTACAGCACCATCACATAACATTAATATTGTAAGCTATGTATCTGACACTGTCCTTTACTTGTCTCATTTTTATCCAAGGCTATGATATGAGAATTGTTGACTTTTCATTACAATTTTTAGATCATTGCCTTGAGGTTCAAAACCTATCTCTCCATAAGTAAAACAATAGCTGTTTTTCCCCCTTTCTTGAGCCCTTGTCCTGGCACCCTACCTAATCACCTCACCACATTGCTAATATTAGGTCCTGTGCCCAAATTTCTATTATTTCCTATCAGACCAACATCACTAGCACTGATTACTTCCAAGTTTAGACTTGCTTGCTATTTGAAGATTTCCCTAACATCTAAAGAAGTCTGTCAGCACATCCTCACAAAGGTACTGTGTTGGAACATTTCTAGACTGCCCTACAAAGCCTGTGGAGGGTAGCAAATGTGAGAGAAGGATGTTAATAGCCAGGGTGGGAGGAAAGGACTGAGGGGGCTCAGTGGATATGAGGCAGTCTTATTTAGAATGTGTGGTAGATTAACTTAGACTTGTAATTTTAATTCTTATATTTATAAACAGTATCAGAATATTTCCAATAATGTATGTTTTGTCCTATTTGTAAAGATAGTTTATTAAATTTGTGAGTCAAATGGAATATATGAAATTTATTAACAAAATTTCAAATGTTTAAAAGTATTTAATTTAGCCAAGTTTTATAAGTGGAGCCAAATATTTTCAAAGGACCTTAAATGTGACTGTTAAGATTTGCTAGACTTACAGTGTTAGCTGGATGAGTACAAGGCCTAAAGGTATAGAATTTTAAAATTACATCCTTAAAAACTAAATCAGTTTTTAGGGCTGGGGATTTAGTTCAGTGTTGCCGCCGCCTGCCTCACAAGTGCAAGGTCCTGAGTTCGATCCCCAGTATTAAAAAACAAAACAAAAAATTGAATCAGTTTTTAAAACCAAAAATAAATCTCTGAATAGTCAGTCTTTCCCACAAGCAAAATCATTCTTTGAGACAACAAAAACTCACAAGAACATTAATTGTTCAATAGTGTGTATGATTACTTCAATCTGGGTTGTGACTTTTAAACTTAGTTAACAACTTAGTGGAAATTTTACTTAGATAAGATTCAATTTCTACCATAAGTGTATTGTGAATGGAAATTTGTCTTATCTCACTCCAAAAGACAGTTGTTAGCTGCTATTTTTAATTAAATTTTATAGGTTTGTCCAAAATTTCTATGCTAAAGTATCATCATCCTAAGGTAGAATGCAAAATAGTTGGAGTAGAAGTCTTATTGGGACCTCTAATTTCTCCTATAATAATATATTCTGGGATGCAAAATACTTGAAAACTTCCATAATTCTAAGTTTTCTCCTCTGTAGCCCCTTAGATTTTCAAATATCTAGAAAATGAATTATGAACCAAGCTCCAAGAGTTGATAGCTATGAGGATGATATGCTTAGAAAGTCATTACGTGAATCAAAGAAATGTTCCATTCTGAATTCAACTAGCAAAAACAAATAAATGAATATTTGCAAAATTAAAATAACAAGAAAAAGAAGCCTAGCAAATATTTAATATATATAAAATTTATTAAATTTAGGCTAGTTTCTTTTGCTTTTTTCTGCTTAATAAAATATTTTGAGTATATTATGCTAATTTTCATTTTGAAATCAACAAAATTTAATTCCTTTTAACTGACACAATATGGAGTGAGGTCATTTTTAAAAAACCAACAACACTTTATGCACCAATAATTTTTTTGTTCCTTCCTGCCATTGTTATCCTGAGGAGTTTAGTTTAAAAAACAAAAAAAGCTTTTGACTGTGGCTTTGCTAAAGTCAACAGATGATGCATAAACAGGATAGCTGTCTTAGTATTCATTTCTATTTCCAAAGGGTCATAAAGTGATAAGAAAACAGTTTTATCATGGTTAGCTGATAACACTGGAAAATTTAGCTACTTGATGCAATGAAATATTTATGAAAACAAAAAATAAGTATTTTTAATCAATGAAACATTTCAGAAAATTATAATGTTTCAGAAAATACTTTTGCAAGTAAAATTTTTTGAAGAATATAATTATGGCTGATTTTTGTTTTAAATTTCATTTCCATGATAAGTAATAAAGTTGGTCATCTTTTCTAATGTTTATCAAATTATTCCTCCTTTGAATGAGTGATTGTTTTCCCTTATTAATTTGCAGTCCCTGAATATCAATACATTTTAGAGACAACTTGGGTTAAACATCTTTTCCTAATTTATGGCTCATCCCTTATAGAATGGCTTAAACCATATAGTGGCTTATATGTCTTCTTGTCATATACTGGATTTTACTTTTATGTATTAGATAAAATGGAAAATGTTTATTTTTTAAACATTTGTTGACAAGTTGATTCATTTCCACACTATTTACAATGCTACTTCTAATATATACTAATTTCCTACAGATAATGTGGTTTTCTGGGATGCAGTTCATTCTAATAGTCTGTCTTTCTTTGCATCAGTTACACACAGTTATAATGAATTCAGTTTTATAATGGATCTTGATATCTGATAGAGTACCTATACCTTCCTTAGTCTTTGACAAATTTTCCTTAGATGTTTTTTGGCATTTTATGCTTCCATGCCAATTTTGAGATCTGGTTGTTAAATTTACTGTAATGTAACAAGTGTGGTGGCTCAAACTTGTAACTCCAGCACTCCAGAGGCTGAGGCAGGAGGGTTGTGTAAGTTCAAAACCAGCCTGGACTATATAATGAGTTCAAGGCCAGGGTGAACTATATAGTACGACCCTCCTTCCCCAAAAAAAGAAAAATAAATTTCACTATAATCTTGAAGAACTCTGACTAAATTATAGCTAAACATTAATCTGTGGGAAGACAGCTTCTATAATAATGAATCTTTCCTACAATATAAGTATAGTGCCCTTTTATTTAAATATTCCTTTTATAACTATATATATTATTTTATAACTATATATATAACTATACACACACACACACACACACACACACACACACACACATATATGGATGTGTGTATACTGGGTGCGAATACCATGCTATTTTCTATAAGGGACTTGAGCATTCATGGATTTTGGTATCTGTGGGGATCCTGGAAAATCCCTTGTGGATATCAAGGTATGATTCCTTATGATTCCATAAGTTGTCCTAAACACAAAATAATTATTTTTTTATGAAGCTTTATGATGGAGAAAGGGAGTGAAAGTGAAAAATTAAAGAAAGTTACATAAGAAATGCTTCTTTCTTCTCTATCTCCCACTTCACTCAGAAAAATACAATGTTTAGTTACAAAAAACAATATTTCTATAAATTTCTGGTAGATACCCTTTATCAGATTAAGGAATTTTCCTCTTACTCAAGGTTTGCTATGAGTATTCCTAGTTTAATAAGAGTTTTATTTTTGCTTTGGTTTATTTTTTAAGATTGGCTGTTGGCCTTATCAAATACTTCTTCTCCCTTAACTAAAACAGTATTTTTTTCTCACTAATGATGTAATAGTGAATTTAAAAATAGAATATTGAAACTTCTTCACATTCATGAGACAATTTCAAATTGCTCATGATTTTTAAAAATATATGTCTTAGTTGCTTTTTTTGTTGTTGTTGTTACTAAGACAAAGTACTGGACACTCACAAGTTGAGGGAGAAAAGTTTATTTAGCTCACAGTTTGTAGAGGTTTTAGTCCATAGTCATCTGGCTCCAAGGCAGGGTAGCTTGATAGAGGGACATCACAGGAAAAATGCACATGACATGGCAGGCAGAAAGGCAGCAAGCAGCCAGAGCAGAAAGCAGAAGCACCAGCAAAGCCTGCCTTCTTTCTGCCCCTGTATATTCGGTAACCAGCATGGGCCTTCCATTATTCACATCCTTATCCCAGTATCACAACCATAGTTCACATTTATACACCCTAATCCAGCTACCTTCATATCCCCCATGAATGCATAAGGCTTTATGTGTGTGGGGGGGTCATCTAGATATATGCCATAACAGTATAATGTGCACTTATTTGAGATAAATAAAAGAAATTTTAATAAAAGTGAAAAGTAAAAAAAAAACCTCAGTTATAATATTAACCCTCTGTCATAGGTTGAATACATGTGACCCCCTCTAAAATTCATATGTTGAAATCTTAACTTTTACAGTGAAATTGTGCTTACTTGTACCATTATTTCATACTATTTATACTTATTTTTCCCTTTCATTTCTACACATTGCATAAATAAAGTTTTCTCTGTTTGCTATTTTCACTAGATCTATTTCCATTCCTTTGTGGTTATCTCAAATTGATATATGCATACTTGAGCTAACAAGTATAAGGCATTTTGATACATACTTCTATTCTCTTTCTAAAACACACAAGAACCTAAGCAAGCATTTATCTCTTATTCAAGTTTCTACTTCTCATTTAGTATTATAGCTTCACTCTGTTGTTAAATATTTCCCCATATTAATATTGTTACTTTACTTATCGTGTTACTATTTCCTTTCTCATCATTGTTTCTAGCATGCCAATCTTTCCTTCTGGAATTGCTGTCCCTGTTGAAATACATACTTTTGCAGTCTTTCCAACAATGTGATAAACCTAGTCTTCATTTGAAAATGTAGCTAGCTAGGCAGAGACCTCTGGGCTTGAGGGCTATTTTCCCTTTACACTTCCTGGATATTATCCAATCTTTCTAAAAATCTAATATTTCTTTAGAGAATCCTCAAACACTAAAAATAGTGCTACCATTTGATCCAGCTGTACCACTTGTATACTGCAGGATTTAGGCATATTTTACAATTCACAGTACCAACATATAGAAGCAGCCTATGTGCTCATCAACAGATGAATGAATAAAGAAAATGAGGCATATACATATACAATGACTATTTAACCATAAAGCATAATTAAATTTTGTTATTTGCAGGGAAAATGGAAGAATCTGGAGACTACATTGTTGAGCAAAATAAGCCACACCCAGAAAGACAAATACTGTATATTCTCCTCAATATGCAGAATTTTAAAAAGATGACAAGGAATAAAAGGGAAACTATTATTCAATATGAGAAAGGAACTAGAAAGGAGGAAAATGAAGGCAACAGTAGAAGTAATGTATAGAGAAAAATATATAGAATGTAACAAAAACAATGTGAAATTAAGAGTGAGGACAAGGGAAGGATGTACTGGGGGTAAAAATAATCAAGTATAAGATATGCATGTATGAATCTACCAAAATTAAACCAATTAATGTGTAACCAATAAAAACAGGGGAAAAGAGAATCTATTATTATGGATCTGAAGTCATCAGTTCATTATTTATTTGTTCCTCGAAACCATTTCTTCTAGAAATGTTTAGGTTTGTTCTTGTCATGTAGCACCATCACAATGTGCAGAGGTACATATTTACTTGTCCTACCTGGGTACTGATACACTTGTTCAATCTAGACTCACATCTTTCACTTCTGGATCATCCCTACCTCAAAATTCTACTAGAAGCCTGGGGTTGTAGCTCAGTGATAGAGCACTTGCCTACCATTCATGAGGCCCTGGGTACAATTCCTACTACCAAGAAGAGCAAAAGCTCTACTGGACAGATTTTGGACATTCTCATTTTATCCCACATTTGCTAACAGTCCATTCACATTTTTTTTTCTAAGTTGGCTTATTTTTGTTTTCTTTTTCTCGTTAAGGGTATTGGTACATTTTAGGTATACAGTACAGTTACATTCATCATTGGGATCTTGTACCTTTACATGACAAGTCTTGGTTCTTATTTTTTCCCCTTGTCCCCTGCCCTCCCTTCACCCCTTCCTCCCTTCCCTATTTACAAATACTTTATTTTCATTTTCTCAAAATGTTTTTCTTTTCCCTTATTTTCTTTCTTCTACCCTTCCCACTTCCCCTATACCTTTAGCCCTTTTCTTCCTATTTCAAATTGTCAATTATCCCATTAAGATCTTATGTACAATTATAGTTTTTCACACCAGAGAAACTATTTGGTATTTACACATGTGTGACTTATTTATTTCATTTAAGAGTATATCCTCAATATGCATCCATTTTCCTATTATGACTCTAATTTCACATTCTTTATGGCTGAGTAGTATTAAATTTTATAGAAAAAATCCACATCTTTTTTTATTCAGTTTCCAACTGATGGGCAAATGGGCTGTTTCCAAGTTTTAGCTATTATGAACTATGCTGCTATAAACATGGGTGCGCATATAGCACTGGGGTATGATTCTTTTAATTCTTTTGGAAAGATACCCAGCAAAGCACATTTTTCATCTCTGTATCTTGCTATGTGGCATTCCAGTGTATTTTCCCTATACTGTCTCTTCAACTATATATTTTATTGCTTACCCACTATGTTTGTTTTTATTTCAATGACCATATTCTTCATTTCAAAGTTTCACTTCACATATGCACACAGCCATATATCCTACCCTCAACAGACATCAAAATGTAGCACTAGTCACTAGGCCTCATTAGTATTTGGGAGCCCACTTGGCAGTTATTCCATCAATTTCTCCTTATTCTAGTTTTGCATTCTTAGTTTTTTACTTCTTTTTTTGTATCATCTCTATTGAAATATAATTCATATATCACACAATTTATTTAAAGGATACATTCAATGCTTTTTGGTATAGTACCAGAGTTGGGCAACCATCACTTTAATCTTTTTTGGAAGATTTTACTTACCCAAAAAAGAAATCCTGTGCCTACTAGAAGTCACTTTCCATTTTCTATTACCCACTAACCCCAGCCATAAGAAACCAGCTACTTTTTGTCTGTACGGATTTGTCATGTTTTGGACAGTTCATATGAATAGAATTATACAATATACAGTTCTTTGTATCTGGCTTCTTTCACTTGGCATATTTTCAAAACTTATCCCTGTTGTAATATGTATTAGTGTTTCATTTCTTTTTATCGTTTAATAATATTCCACTGTGTGGATACATCTCATTTTATTTATTCAGTGCTTGATGGACATTTAGGTTATTTCTACTTTCTAGCTACTACAAGAAATACTGCTAAAAATATTGGTATATAAATTTTTGTACAGACATGTTTTAAATTTTTCTTGGATAGATATCTAGGAGTGGAATTGCTGAGTCCTATCACAACCCTAGTCCTACTTCAATCTGACACGTAGAATATTTTCTTCCCACTAAGTTTGGGTAAGAATCAATAGCTGTTTATTATATTTTATTTTTAAAAATTTTTACTAGTACATGTATGTCACACATAATGATTATATTCATCATGAGGAGTTGGTACATGTACATAACACATCTTAATTCTTTTTTCTCCCTTCCTTTCCTTCTCCCTTCTTCCTCCCTTGTTCCTCTTCCCTTTGAATATCAGAATTTCTAAGTTGAAGGGTGTAGACAGGATAGGATATTTACCTCAGTGTGTCTGGTTCATGTTTTTCACTACCTTTCTACACTTTTTTGTTTTACACATTTTAACAGTAGCCATCTTTTTTTGATTCAGTGCAGTGGCACATGTTGGTAACTTCAACTGCTCAGGATCACAAAGTTAAAGCTCAGCCTGGGAAACGTATTGAGACCTAGTCTCAAAATAAAAATTAAAAAGGGCTGGAGGTATACCTCAGTAGTAGAACACCACTGGGTTCAATTCAAAGTAATGAAAAAATGTGTTTTAGAAGAAATTCATTGTTTTCCACTCCAAACAGAAGTAAAAATATGGAGTCTTTTCAATATTGTCGTGAATATCTATGCAGAGAAGGTTAGAAAACATCTGGCAAAAATGTATTTTTTTTTACTTTTTTCTGAACTTTATCGAAACTTTGTAGACTGTGTGACTTTGTAGACTGTGTTCGCCAGCCTTAAATGTTCTCAAATACTTTGTTTCTTTATATTTGTTCTCCAAATTTCAATTACTCTTGTTTACTTCTTAGATCAATTCTAATTTTTCTATTTATTTTTTGTTTCTAAATGAAGGAAATTGAAAGTTGATTCTCTTGTGATCATAAATCTTAAAGGTTATAGAATACTTAATGTGTGATTATCTCATTATAATATATCCAAAGTATTATTTTCCCTAAAGTTCCAAACTATTTACATTCAGTTTATTTATGGTCTCATATGTATAACCAAAACCTTTCCAATACAAAATATTGTGTAGGTAATAAAGCTGTCTGTAATTTTTTCAATTTATAACTGAAAAATAAACAATCGAAGTCTTTTTCAAATTTTCATTTGGAAATATAACATTCTTCTATTTGAAATAAGAATCAGAGTCAATTTTGTTATGTCTTACAACTATTAGTTATTCAAATAATTATCCTAGAGATACTGGAGAGGATTCTCAAGTCAGCAGTATTTGCCACAGGGAGAACAAATTCAAGTCACAACACAAAGCACTTAATTTAACTAAAATAAAAATTGTCTACTACCCTGAAGGATTACAGAGTTCAATTAAAGATTGTGCCAAAACAAAAATACAGAAGGAATAAATGGACAATCAGTATAACTATCATAAAAATATCATCCCACAAAAAGAATCTAAAATGTGAACATATTAGATCATATGAAGAGTCTAAGAAAACTGTAAGCTTATTGGGGATTGTCCTTTAAAATGATTTCATGTGTACACGATTCTGTAAGAAAATTCTGTAAGCCAATGTTTTACAATCACTTTCCAAATGATAGGAAAATTATTAGCATATAATGAAAAGATGTTAGTTTTGTTAAATTAGACAAGGGGGCAGTACTATCAAGCAGAGAACCTTCTGACACAAATTTGGGAGGTGTTGAGCATAATGCTTTAGCACTCTAGCTCAGAAGACACATAAACCAAAATTAGAGTTCCAAACTCACTATTTACTACTGTGTAGCATGAACAAATTACTAAAATAGGTTTTTTTAGTCTATAAAGT
>NW_022900950.1:54299148-54312293 GCF_012274545.1 Fukomys damarensis | reverse complement strand
TTTTTTTGGTACTGGGGATTGAACTCGGGTCCTTGTGCTTGCAAGGCAGGCCACTGAACCACTGAGCTAAATCCCCGGTCCTATAAAGTACTTCTCAAAGTTTTTAATTATTATTACTTCATTTTATTTTATTTTTTGATGGTGAGGATTGAACTCAGGGCCTCCCACGTGCTCAGCCCTCACTCTAACACTGAGCTATACCTCCAGCCTTAAAATTATTTTTTCATCTGAATAAGGTAATATCTATGTCAGATCTAATAACAGAGGACAAGGCTGAAATAGCTGTATATTCAGACCAAACTTTGGAAGACCTGTGAATACCAATTAAACTTACGTTATTGTTTTAGAAAAGACCCAGAAATTTGAACTGAGTAAGAAAGGAGAATATGGTTACCTGGAAAGACACGCTTTAGTAACAGCACGGTGAAGATTTTCATTAGGATACTGTGACAGCCGACGAGAAATCCGTAACAGTTGTCGGGTAGAAAGAGTTGCTGCCAAGGACTGTGCCTATCAAAAGACAAAGACAGCCTGTTAAGAGTTTTACTTCATCTTTTTATAGTCCCTTCAGATGGGCACCATAGCAGAATTCATTATTTCTGAAGGACAAGGCCAAACTTAAAATAAATACATGCTGTTAATGAGTACAAATAAAAATAAACAAAACAATTTGCACTTAAAATTATCCTTGAAGATAGTTTTTCAAAACATTTACCAAAATATTTATCAATTAAAATATTTTAATCATGCCATGTGCTATATACACATTTACGGGTAGAGGAGGTTGGATGGGGAAGGATGTTATGTGACACTGGTCACATCTGTCAACAAATAACTCTTACATACAGTTGACCGTTCTCTCTTTTTTTTTTTTTTCCTGCTTCTATAAAGCTGTTTTGTTTAGACATTCTTAACAAGAGCTTTAAGCAAATCTGTGGTTTCTGAAATAGAGAAAAGAGCTGTGGACAATTTAAGCTGTTAATCAGAGGTGTCAACAAGTTTGTCACTTGAGTGGCAGCTTGTTATTTGGAATCTTTTCCCTGCACTGTCAGAATAATTTTATTTTGCATTTTTATACTTCTCCCAATTCCACTAAAAGACATGTTTATATAGAACCCATAACATGGTAAGTACTCGATAAACATTTGCTAACTTGAATGCTTATATAATGTTTATAGGCTTTAAAGTTGAACAAGTTGATTCTTACTTATTAGTTGTGTGGTCTTGAGAAATTTCTTAACCTCTCCAAGCCTCATTTTCCACATCTTTAAAATGGCAATAATAATGCCCTCACCTTTAAGGTGGTTAATGAGGATTATATAAGAAAATAATTCTAAAGTATTTAGCATAAATCAGAAAAATATAGGGAGCTAAACATGGTAGAGATTATTAAAACAGTTTCTTCACAATAAAACAATCAAACCCAGGTAAGCGATGAGACATTAATATAATTTTAATGAATCAGGTTATTACTACTCTAATTCAAAACTCAAGTCGACAGTGTTAGCAAACAGTGGCTTTCATTAAATAAAAACAGTGGAAAGTACTTTTGAAAAAAACAGACCATTGGGAGATACCGCAGGGGAGGCCAGGGTACAATGTTATAGAGGTAACAAAGGTGGCAAAGAGACACTGAGAGCCTGTGGAGCTGGGGAAGGAAATTCCATGACATTAACCAAAGGCTTAAACTGTATGAGGGGAAAAGACAAAAGATACACTGTACATTTGCTTATTTGAAAGTTTCATCTAAGGTAATGTCCATACATTTCAAAGAAGAAAAATGAATTGATGTTTCCTTCCTCACATACAGTATTTGGCAGCTCCGTGAGATATTGGTCTGCTGTTAAGACTATTATACTTCAGCTTCATCATGGATTAAACAATGCTTTGGGGAATAAGTGGAGAGCATGACAACTATCTAGGTACATTTTTATTTTTGTTAAAAAATATTTTCAGGGCCAGGGATTTAGCTCAGTGGTTCTTCCGCCTGCCTCATAAGCACAAGGTCCCAAGTCTGATTCCTGGTACCAAAAGAAAAAAAAATTTTCAGTTTCAGAGAAGTCTTTTATCAGCACATATTTGGTTCATCCTTGTTTTCAGAAAATTAGCATTCTAGACATAGAGATAATATTTAAATATAAGAAACCATAAATTACAATTTAAAATAGCATATAACAATGTTAAAGTAAATGGAACAGTTGACAACTGCTACAGTGGCATAAAATCCTCAAGTGGGCAGGAGAGACGCTATGAGCAAAGGCAGGAAAGTAAAAAGATCATAAATAGATGTAGAATGTGAGGCTATCAGCCCGACTTTACTAGTGGGCCCTGACGGAAAGCTTGCTCTGAAAGGACAAAAATCTATCGCTTCTAGGTCTGTTGCCTAAGATCAAGTGTGAAATAACAAAGATCTGCACAGGAAAGGAGTCTGACTTCACTCCTTAAGGCAAGACACTCTATGCAAAGTAGTAACATGATTTTAGGATCAGATTATTACTGGCCTATTTCCAAAATAAAATCAGCAGCAGTATGTAAAGTAGTTGAAAGAAAGAGTGAACTGAGACAGGAAACAGACGGCTACTTCATTAATCTGTCTATAAAAAGATAAAGGCCCACAGTAAGATTAGGGTAACTAGAATGGACAGAAAAGATACAACAAATGTCTCCAAAGGGTTGCCAACTGCCTGTATGCAAGGAGGAAGTGAGGATATAGTTGTGCCAGTATGGTTGAATGTATTAGAGGTTAGAGATGACTCAGAAACCCCCACCCTTAATATCTGGACCATGAAAAATTCGTATTTTAATGATGAAAATATTTGACAAATGACTCCAAGGAGAGGGGTATCATGACAAAAATTCCCCAAGGTAATTTTGCAAAGCACAAGACTGAAATCTTATTCTGATCACGACACTCAATTCAGGCTTCATATTCATTCTAGCGATCAGTGAAGATTTCTTATGAATTTGAAGAACGGTAATTCTCCATTGTAAACACTAAAATGCTTTGCGATAATATTCACTGTTAAGAAATAATGGAACTAAGCTATATGCAGTGAATAAAGAGTTTGGTAATTTCTCTCATCAATTAAAAATTGAGTTTCCTTTAATTTCAAAATTTCTAGTGCACTTAACATCTATAGTATCAGGATTCTAACTACAGTTTTATGTTGCAGAACAGAAGATGGTAATATGGAGCCCATTCCCTTAGTTACTGTGGTTATGTAGTTTTAAAGTATACCTCAAAAGATTTTTTTCATATTAGAACTTCATTTTTAAAATATAAAGGAGCTCATGAGAAATTATAAAACATATTTATTCCTCTTAAAGGACTATTTCTTTTACAAAAATGTAATTTTTAGGGATGAGCTGATATTTAAATTAGTAATTAATCCATTCATTCAGCCAAGATGTCAGTGTCTACTATGTGCTAAGGAAACACTGATAAAAGAATGATTAAGACACCAACTCATGGAGTTCAAATACTAATTACGGACATAAAATAAATTAACACAACTTCAATGGATCAGTATCAGAAGCACACAGGTATCTGAAAGCAGATAAGAAATAAAGATTACTTCTTCCTAAGGAAGCTAAAAAAATCCTGACATAACAGGGAATTTGAGGGACAAGTGGACAAGGAGAAACATTTGGGTAGCTAATAAAGAGAAGGAAGCCAAATGCAGGTAGAGCTGAGGGTCTGTCAAGAGAGGCTGCAGGGGGCCGGGGATTTAGCTCAGCAGTTCGGTGGCCTGCCTTGTAAACACAAGGACCAGAGTCCAATCCCTGGTACAAAAAAAAAAAAAAAAAAAAAAAAAAAAAGAAAGGCTGCAGGAGACAAGTCAGGAAAGGCAGCTTAAAGTCAGAAGGAACTTAGCAGGTATATTTAGCAGGCTGTCCAGTCTACAGACAAAGAGAGGACTTCCTTAACTGTTTTAAAGAAATGGAGGAAGCCAGGATATGGATTGAAAAAGATCACTCCAAGGACAATATGGAAGACTAATTCATGCCCTTAACAGATACCTGTTGAGTACCTACTGTGTTTCTAGCCAAGTTTCAGATTCTGAGAATTCCTTAAATAGGCAAAAACCCTGACACCACAGATCTAAAATTCGTGTGAGGACAAGCAGACAACAAAAAAAGAATGAAACATGACCATTGTGTCCAAAAATCATAAGTCCTAGGATGAACTCCAAGGTCATCAGAAAGATAGGAAAGAAATCAGGAGGAAAGCTATCAAATGCAATACTTCAGGAAAGCCCTGCCAAAAAAGGCGACACTTGAGCAAACCTGAAAGGGCAAGGGAAGAAACATGCAGTTATCTAGGAAAAGTGGTCTATGAAGAGAATCCCCGCGTGGCAACAGCCCTAAGGTAGGCACTAGTATGATCATCAAAGAGAAAAGGACCTGAAAAAAGTGAGAACAGGGGAAAGAAGCTGGAGATGACGTTCAGCAAAGAAAAAAGCTGAAAAGAAGGAGATAGGGGGCAAACAATTGGAGATGAGGTCTCAGAGGTAACTAAAGGAGACCTGTAGCAGGTAAGAGTGGCCCCAAGGTTCTCCCGACTCCTTCTGCCACAAAGACATGTATATCATAATTTCTAGAACCTGTAAATGTTTCCCCCCCATGGCAAATTTATCTTTACAAATGAGATTAAGTAAAGGATTTTAAAGAATATTATTCCGGATTATTTGCGCGAGTGATATGTATCACAGTAAGGGAGAACAGAGGGAGATCTGATATAAATACAAGAGAGGTAATGGAAAGATGGTGGTAGTATTTATATGAAGAGGCTACAAGTCAAGAAATGCTGGCATCCACCAAAAATCAAAAGAAGATGTTTTTTCTATAAAATGGAATACTGCTCAGCCATAAAGAATGAGAAATTAGAGTCATTCATAGGAAAATGGAGGCATACTAAGGATATACTAAGTGAAATAAATAAGCCACAAATGTGTAAATACCAAATAGTTTCTCTGGTGTGAAAAACTATAATTGTACATAAGATCCTAATGGTATAATTGACAATATGAAATACGAAGAAAAGGGCTAAAGATATAGGGGAAGTGGGAAGGGTAGGGGAAAGGAAATAAGGGAAAAGAAAAAAAATATGATAATATGAAAAAATGGAAATAAAGTTTTTGTAAATAGGGAAGGGAGGAGCGGGTGAAGGGAGGGCAGGGGTAAGGGGAAGAAATGAGAACCAAGACCTGTCGTGTAAAGGTACAAGATCCCAGTGATGAATGTAACTATACTGTATACCTAAAATGTATCAATAAACTCAATGAGAAAAAAATAACAATATCCCAGAAGATTATGAAATTGAGTAATAAGATAATTATTGACAATAGCTAAGAGAACAGATGCCACATCACTATGCTAAATTGGTGAGATTTACTTTCAGATTAAATGAAGACAACAGGAAATCAAGAAATCAACAATGATTGCAAGGTTTCTAATTTGGGAAACAGTAGATAATTAACAAAATCAGGAAATTAAATCAGAAACAAAGAGGATACAAAGGGGAAAGGTAGTTTAGTTATAAAAGATATGTCAAATTTAAAGCATGCAGTTGAAAAGAGAAATTGATATTCATTAAGCAGCTACTAAGGAGAAGATTCTTTACATACATTTTTATGTTTAATCATTGCAACCTTCTTATGAGAAAGATGGTAATGCTCCTATTTTACAAGTGAGAACAGCAACTCACAGAATTAGTGACAGTTACTCAACTTTCCAACATTCCATCCTGGGATGGAAATACAAACAGTCAGAAAAGAGAAATCAGAAGCTGAAGAATAAGACACAAGTTTTATGGCATTAAACATAAAAACAAATGACACTGCTCAGTGAAGTAGATGAAGGAGATGGAGTAGAGGCCCAAGGAGCCAGGAGAATTCCCCTGAGTGAAAAGTTGTTGTTTATGACACTACGTCTTTGAGATGAAAGAAACGTTAAAATCACTGAAACTAGATTTAAACATCAATATAGGACAAAGTATAGCAAAACAGATAAAAATCCCAGCTTAAGAAACACAGATTTTTAGGGCTGGGGATTTAGCTCTGCAGTTCCACTGCCTGCCTCCCAAGTGCAAGGTCCCAGAGTTTGATTCCTGGTATCAAAAACAAACAAACAAACAACAACAACAACACACAGATTTTAAAAAGTAGCTCTATGTCACCAACTGAAAAATCCTATGGGAAAAGCCCAGGCTTACCGTTGGATCCTGGGTTTCTCTGAGTTTGTGTGTAAATGACAACAATTTGTGCAAAGCTTCTTGAGGTATATTTGGGACCTATTTTATGAGAGAATTGAAGAAAAACAGAAAGAATAAATTCAGATATTTTATCAATCGATCAATCAGAAATGATTACTTAGCAAATAATATTAGAATTGCATTTTTAGAAAGTCCCTGATTACTGGTAACGTGTTCAACTCATAAAATTTCTTATTCAACTTTCAGGAAACATTTAATCCTCTGCTTTCTCTTGAATCAGGAAAATAAAACCAAGTCACTTTTCTCCATATATAATTCAATCACCAACATAAAACTGAATTGAGCCTATAACTCAATTAAAAACTGGTATATACAGTAGTATACTCATGAAAATCTTCTTATTTACTGTTTTCTTAGGATCAACGTTATTTTTTTAAGCTCTAATTTATGCATTTTCTTGTGGGTTTTTTTTTGTTGTTGTTATTGTTTTTGTACCAGGGATCGAACCCAGCATCTTGTGCTTGTCAGGCAGGCTGCAGAATTAGGCATTTTATTAATGAAGGCACATTCCTTTTAGTAGATAACATATACATACACATCTGCTATCAGGAAATTACTGATGTAAAGTACTCTTACATAAACAATGGATGCTCGAAGTGTTGCCTTTTCTCAAGGATTTGTAAAACACGTTTTTAAGGATCACGGTCATCAACAAATTCTTAACAGCAGTTGCCCAAACAGCAGACATTGATTGCTTTTAACTATACTAAATTTTAATATAATTAAATATTTAATTTAATTAAACTACAAGCAATAAATTTTATTTAAGCAATAAAAATTTAAAATGATTAGAAAAGATGTTAAAACAATGACTGGCATAATGTGATCATTTAAAAAATATACTAAGGTTCCAAGTTCAATTCTCAGTATCAAAAATAAATACACACACACACACACACACACACACACATATACACATATTGACATTGGTCATTTAAGTAATTGAAATTTTTTAAAATATAAATTCTATTCCATACATTTATTCTTTAAATCCATTTTGTGACATAAGAAATAGTTTTCCCCCATTTTCCAATAAACTATAATTAATTGAGTAATTTACCCAAGATATGGAAGCTAATAAGGAATGGATTTGACATTTAGAGCCAAGTTGTTGAACTTTAAAGCATGTGCCCTTATTCACAATCATACTCATAACACTTAAAATTAATCAGTTCATTCTGATATTTCCAAGGGAATGAGTGCATACACACACACACACACACACACACACACACACACACATATATTTAGCTAATTATTAGAGATCTAGAATAGCACAATCCAATAGAACTTTCTAAAATGATGGAAATTTTCTTTATCAGTGCTAATACAGTAGCCATAGTCCCCCAAGTAGCTATGGAGCACTTAAAATGTGACAGAGAAACTGAGTTGTTTTTCACTAGTTTATTGTTAAATTTTAGGTATACAATACAGTTACATTCATCATAGGGATCTTGTACCTTTATATGCTGTATCTTGGTTCTTATTTTTTCCCCATTCACCTGCCCTCCCTTCACCCCTTTACCCTTTCCTATTTACAAAGACTTGGTTTCCAATTTTTCCTTGAGAAACATGAATAGTGCTATTATATTGAATACCATAGTACTAGAACTCCAAAAGTGCTAAACACAATATATGATTAAGGCAGACATTGAAATAATGAATCATATACACACCAGAAGCAATGACATGACTGAGTAGGTGATTATAAGATTTATTACAGTTCTAGGGGGTCTGGGACTATTTATTATTTTTTGTAACATCAGAGAATGAAAATATATCTGGCCTATCTTCACAGTAGGAACTTTAAAAATAATCACCCCTGACTGAATAAAAAAGGAAAAAGACATAAAATCTCCTCCACATGAGGGTAGGGAAGAAGTAGCCTGCACCTGTGGTTCTCAAAGTGTGGTCCCTAAACAAGCAGTATCAACATCAGCTAAGAACTGGTCAGAAATGCAAACTGTTGTGTATATTTCAAATCTCTTGACTCAAAAGCAATGGAGCTCAGAAATCTGCATTCTGACAATATTAAAATTTGACATATTACTATATGAAAAAATTGGGGACTAAATGAGACAAAAATAAAAAGAGATACAATTCTGTTCCAGCATGTATTACTATGCCTTAAAAAGAGAACAGCTATAGACACTAGGCTAGAGCTAGTCTCTCTTACCATTTCTTTAATCACTTGGATTTCTTCACTTTTCACAAGTGGTTTCATGTAATGGAAAAAGAACATGGTTAAGAATTCTGGTCCCAGCCACTGCTGTGCTGTGCTTCCAATAACAGGGGGCTCTGCCAAGGCAATGATTCTGAAGGAGGAGTGGATAGGAAAAATGGATCTAAAAGGGAAGAAAAATAAGAACATATAACCTTTCACATCAGAAATTAAGTCACACTAGCTGAAACCCAGGCATCGATAGGCTTATCATTCTATTAATAATGTCAGAGTTATCATCCAAAGAATGACCTTTGAGGAAAAAAGTCAGGACAGGCCAAGGCTCTAATATTAATAGAAATGAAACAATTGCTACTAATAAAATCTGTACAATAACTACTTATGAAACTCCATCCCTTACACAAACCAATGCTTTGATATGCTGTTATGCTTGCAGTAAATTTTCTCCAAAGTCCCTTGAAATAAAATCCCAATCACTTCCGATTAATAACATAGGTCTTCTCTTACTTACTGAAAATCCCTCAAAATCTCCTGTCTTGCAATGACTCTGTACCAGTCCTTGAAACACAAAGATGTGTGATTCATGGTGGAAAAACTTTTTTCCCCTCATTGAGTTTATTGGTACATTTTAGGAATACAGTACAGTTACATTCATCATTGGGATCCTGTACCTTTACATAACAAGTCTTGGTTCTCATTTTCCCCTTACCCCTGCCCTCCTTTCACCCCCTCCACCCTTCCCTATTTACAAAAACTTTGTTTCCTTTTTTTCATTTTCTCATTTTTTCTTTTCCCTTATTTCCTTTCCCCTACCCTTCCCACTTCCCCATATACCTTTAGCCCCTTTCTTCCTATTTCACATTGTCAATTATACCAGTTGGATCTTATTTACACTTTTAGTTTTTCACACCAGATAAACTATTCGGTATTTACATATGTGTCTTATTTATTTCACTTAAAAGTGTGCCCTCAATATGCATCCATTTTTCTATGAATGACTCTAGTTTCTCATTCTTTAGTACTCCATTTTATAGAAAAACCACATCTTCTTTATCCAGTATCCAACTGATGGGCAATTGGGCTATTTCCAAGTTTTAGCTATTATAAACTTTGCCACTATAAACATGGCTGCACATATATCACTGTGGTATGATTCTTTTAATTATTTTGGAAAGATACCCAGCAGAGGGATGGCTGGGTCAAATGGCATCTCTAATACTAGTTCTTTGAGATATCTCCAAAAAATTTTTAAAATATGAAAATTTTAGGGGCTAGGGATTTAGTGCCACCACCTTCCTCACAAGGTCCCGAGTTTGATCCCTAGTACCAAAAAAGAAAAAAAGAAAACAGGTTCAATTTAAACTTTAGATCAGCAAAAACAAAACCTTAGATCTTAAAAAGGTAAAGAAAATCAAACCTTTATATAATTCACTCTCGTCATTGCTATAGAAATGTTACAATTGGGGGGCGAGTTTTGAGACAGGTTCTCACTATGTAGTTCAGACTGACCTGGAACTCACTATGCAGCCCAGGCTAGTCTCAAACTCACAGTGATCCTCCTGCCTCAGCCTCTTGAGTGCTGGGATTACAGATGTGTGCCACCACACCCAGCTTTTACAAATTTTTAAATGATCTCTTTTTTAGCAGATCTTTGCTAGGAAATAGGGGAAAGCACGTAAATATTCTAGGATACACAAAAGAAAAAGTTAAAACTTCCCATGGTTAGTGAAATAACTTGAGTTGTTCCTGGATTGATTTAGAAATCTCTTATTATTATCTAATCAGACAAGTGATAGTCAATTCTTAATCAATGCTACTCTAAAAACAAAAACCCAACAAAAATATGCTTTTAGAGGATAACATAGTTCTTGCTAAGAAAAAGAGGGTTGAAACTCAAGTATTTGTCCTAATTTTCAGAAAAACAAAAATACAACTGGCATTATTATTACACTAGAATCTAAGAGCTAAGTGATCAGACAGTTAAAATATCAAAAGGTAGAACACATATAGAAACAATCAGATTAGTACTTTGAAGAGTTTACATAAGAGAAAGTTGCATCAACAGTGGGCAGATTGACTTGCACCTCCAACCTCATGATCTGTAATTTTAGAAGGCATATGTAAGGCAGGGAAAAGCAATTTTATTAATAGTCACATGAAAGAGCTGGATGAATTGATGAAAACTACCAGATATTATTTCAATTCTCTGTTTTTTTTTAAAAAAAGTTATTTACAGATGTTCTACCAAGGCTGGGGAAACGATCTGTTCTAAAACGTTGTTTCGGGAAAACAGGGAAGGATAATAAAAACAGACAATGCCAGAAGTCCTGAGGATAGAATGGTCACTCAGGATTGCTAGCAATTAGACAGTCATATAACAGATATGGGGCATGAGAAATCCTAGGTTGTTATCCTAGCTAAAGAGGCAGGTTATTCTTTTTTCCATTTTGCCTAAGTGGTTTGCTACAATACAGGCAACTTGGCCACAAAGGCCTAACAACAGATGTTAGATTCATCCTTGATCCTTCCAACTCCTAATTAGGACAGAAGGGTGAGAGACAAAGCCTGGTTTGGCTGTACAAAATTAAAGCAGCAGATGTAGATTCTCCTTACGATAGTAAGGAATAGTAAATCAAGGAATAAACAAAATCTAACAAGCAAGCCAAAAGGGGAAGTCCAATTTATATCTTTAAGAGATCAGGAAGCAGGTACCACAGCTGAGCTGTAATTTAAGACTAGAAGAGTAACTAAAATGAGAGCAAGTTAGATAGTTTGACTTTAAATAAGATGATGGTCATTGCACAGGACATACATAGTCTATAACTTGCTCTTTAGTGTTAGTTTTCACAAGGTATTTGAGTGAGTGGGCCAAAATTGAAGTGAGGGGGCAGTTTCCGAGAAGTTGATGTGCTGGGCAGAGAAGTGTGCACTGAAGTTAAAAACAGCCACCAAACTAATGAATAACAGGATGAGAAGGACCTTTTTGTTTTCTAGGTTCTTCCCAAAAGCTTCCTTACATACAAATAGGTCATATAGAAAGTTATTTCCTGATTTGAGGTTCCTCAAATCTGAAAGAGAGCAAAAGATCTGCTTCATATTTTAGGGTGATTTGACAAACTAGTGTGTAATAAATGCCAAGGCTAAAAAAAAAGGCACATAAGTATAAGAAAATATGCACTATTTAGTGTACTATATGTCAAGTATAGCTTAACAAAGCTTTTTTTCCCTCCTCATTGAGTTTATTGGTACATTTTAGGTATACAGTACAGTTACATTCATTATTGGGATCTTGTACCTTTACATGACAGGTCTTGGTTCTCATTTTTTCCCCTTGTCCCTGCCCTCCCTTCACCCCTTCCTCCCCTCTCCATTTACAAATACTTTATTTCCATTTTTTCATTTTCTCCTATTTTTTCTTTAATTAAAAAAGACTTCAGGCTGGGAATTTAGCTCAGCGGTTTGGTGGCCTGCCTTGGAAGCGCAAAGACCAGAGTTCAATCCCCAGTACCAAAACATTAAAATTAAAATTAAAAAAATTAAAAAGACTTCAATAGGCTCCAGTAATTCATTTTTTGTTGAATTTGTTTATTAAGGATAGTATAGAAAAGGATAGTATAGGTTTCTATAATGACATCAACCATGAGCTAGAACAGGACTTTGAAATTAGCTTTGATACTAATTAGGTATGATACTAATGTTCCAATTCAAAACCCAGAGATTGCACAGTTCTGTACATGTCAAAAATTGTTCAACTGTACATTCAAAACATTCAGGTTACCACATGTCAATTATATCTCAACAAAACTTTTAATTAAAAAAGATTTCAATGAACTCCAGTAGTTCATTTTCGTTGAATTTGTGTGGTAAATAATGATATATAAGGTTTCTATAATGGTGTCAATCATAGGCTCGAATAAGGTTTGACTTAGAAATTAGCTTCCACACTATAATACTCATGTTCCAACTGTAAACCTATACACAAACCTCCTGTCCTTCTCTGCAATTAAGAAAATTGCATGAGCACATTCCTAATGTGTCATCATACAATACATGATGTAGTGTAATACTTGGAAGAAAGCAGATACTAAATAAATTTATATTGTTGTTTTTAATAATCATTCCATACAAAACTTTTTGAATACCTTGGACATAACTGGCAAACTAAAGTAAATGATAAAAACTGAAATGTTTTCCCACCCAAAAGCTAGTCAAAATGGATTTCTGAGACAAGATGCAGTTTCTGTATTAAAATGAAAAACTTGAAACATACAATAATAACTATACCCTTCAAAGGTACAAACTATTCCTTTATGATAAAAACGTTCAGGATATTTTCAAAATCAAAATTTCCTTAAGGCTTTTTATTTTGAGGCATAAAATCTTGGATCTATCTTGAATTTTGTTACAAATTTGCCTGATCTAATTTGTAGGAAAAGAGATGCTAAGACTTCTGGGAAGATAGGAGAGAACGCTCAGATCCTGTCTTTAAACATAGGAAGAATAAAGGCAAAAGGGTCCAGAGAGAATCTAATTTATCAAAAGTTGTGCTCAGAGCCGGGTGTGGTGGCGCATGCCTGTAATCCCAGCACTCGGGAGGCTGAGGCAGGAGGATCGCTGTGAGTTCAAGACCAGACTGGGCTACATAGTGAGTTCCAGATCAATCTCAACTACATAGTGAGTCCCTGTCTC
>NW_022900950.1:54211887-54299037 GCF_012274545.1 Fukomys damarensis | reverse complement strand
AAAAAAAAAAAAAAAAAAAAAAAAAAGTTGTGCTCTGATTTCCAATGATGGTTCACTACTAATCAATGAAGACTAAAAGATTATAAACTGTTTTCAGAGTTCCATAAAAAACAATAAAATATTCAATAAAAACACAAAAGTATTAGAGCTTATCCAAGTACAACCAAGACTAGCCCATTAATCCTTACTACTTCCCTGAGATAGCCAGAAGCCCTTCTTGGTGAAATGAACCATGTGCTCATTTTGGGCAGCATGTTTACTAAAATTAGAAATGAACCTCTAGTAACAGAGAAACTGTCACTCCTTTTACCTATGTTTTTAACATCAACAGGAAGGGACACATTTAGCAGCTGGTAGTATTTGTACTCCCTCTTTCCCCAAAATAAATTTTTCTCATTAAAGGAAACCATTCTATTTTGGTCCTTATTTCCTGCATGAAATGCAGGCATTGTTGATATCTGATGTGTTTGGCCATCACACTATTTCTAACCACCACTGTTAGTAGGACACCATTGTTGGTATCTCACAGCAAGAGTTTATAATATATCTAAGGAAGTGTTAGGTATATGATTACCTGCAAAAACTGTAAAAGCCTGCACAGCACTATAGAAATGATTAAGGTGAACAATCTTGTATAAAAATTAGTAAACAATGAAAGCCAGCAAAAAGGAATCAAATATAATTACTATATTAGGAAACTGGGTTTCACACCATTAAGTTGAAAGGGTTGGTATCCTATAGCCAGCAGCTGTTAATTATGGGACCTATGCTTTCAGACTTGTCATTAAAGAGGATCAAAGTATTCCAAATTAGTAGCTTTATATAAGAAAATACTGCTATCCCGGAAGGCTATCTAAAATGGAGGATTGCTGTTTCCTAAATTTTCAAAACTATATCCTAGATTAAGATTTTTTTCACTCATTCAAAAACACTAACAACTCCACTAAGTGTCAAATACGGTGGCATCAAAAACAAAGAAATGAAGTATAGAAGCAAGACAGAGAATTCTGACAACATTAAAGTCCCAGGTTTAGTTATTTCCTAAGGTTCAACTGTATCCTTGCCCTGAATTTCAGTATGTGAGGTACTAATAAATTTATTTTGCAACAATTGAATTTGTTTTGGTTACTTATAATCAAAGAAGTCTTAACAAATAAAATTATGAACACTGCTCCAATCGGGAAATAGAACTAGTTTAATCAAACAGTCTAGAGGCAAAGACACTGTTAAATCTGCCTTGGCCTTGGAAAGAGCCAGAGGAATGTCAGAGAAGGCTTCACAGAGGAAGTGAGAACTGGAGAATAGCAGAAATTAGGCATGTTGGTTCTGAGAGGCAAAAGATGAGGCTGTATAGCTGTTGGCCCTGGGAACTCCAGGTGATGAGAATTACTCAGGGATTTAAACAGTGATATGATCACAATTGTACACTAGATACTGGACATCTCGAGTAGGTATATGCACAGCAAATGGTTTCATGTAGTAAGTTAAAGACTTCAAGAGAAATGAGCTTAGAATTTCCCTGGGACATATAGTAGTCACAGGACACTTAGGACAGAAATAGATTGTAAAACACTTTTGAAAAGGGACAGGGATTTAGCTCAATGGCACAGCACTTTCCTGGCAAGCACAAGGTCCTGAGTTTGATTCCTGATACAAATAAAAAAGCTTTTGAAGAATGTTTAGTATATCCATGACAGGTAAGTATATGAGAGTGATGGAGACTACTCAGAAGAAAAAAAGGTTAAGGTGCAAATCCTGGGAAATGCCAACTTAAACAGTGGACTGAAGACATTCCCAACCTTTCCAAGTAGTTACTAGTCACTTCCTCTTCTGTGTTCCCACAGCACTTTTTACAGACTTCTACAGTAACAACGAAAAGCTGAACTGTAATTATTTGTTCACGTGTCTAGATATCTTCATATGTGGTGCATCACAGAAGGCAGTGACTATGTCATCTTAGAGCTGCCATTCATTAATTAACCTGAAGGAAAAAATGAAGTAAAGCTATCAGCAAGAGACACTTGTACTCTCCAAATCAGTCATATCCAACCATCAGTCCACAGGTAAGAGTTACCTGGGTACAATTCTTGGCACCCAGAGAGTGAGTTACCATTAGGATAAGTGAGAGTCAAGTTTAACCCAATCACTCCAATACTGTGTTGGAACAAGAGCTTTAAAATCAGTCTCGGGATTATTAATCATTAGTCCACAGATTAGCAGTTGTTCTTGGAATCCAGATTTGCTGGAAGAAGATTTACTTATTTATGAAAGACTATTACAGCTGTTATTTCTGTCAGGCAGCTGCAAATGATACACTACCTCTGACCACCATCCTCTTCTCTCCAAAACCCTCCTCTAGAAAACAGAAAAAGCCAGCCTTGTAATTCTATCTCTGATGTTATTATCTCTCTTAAAGTCTTCCACAAGGAAACACGGCAGTAATATAAAATTAAATAAAAGTTAAGTAAGTTTAAATACCATTAAAAACTATAGCTTGCTGAACTTTAGTTCTGTGATTAAGTACAGAAATGAAATGGTAGACAACTTCTAATTAATGGTTCAAATGCTAATGCCAAGAGTGATGGTATAGAATCAACTCATAATTGGGCATATTACTCATAAGGACAACTCTTGAAATAAATTTTTCTTTGCTGAGTATAAATTTCTTGCTTTTTATACTGTACTATCTTTTTAGTCAAGTTATTAGGCAATAAACATGGTAACAATTGTTACCCAATAAATAACAACTCTGAAAGAAACACAGCCAGCTGATTTAAAAGAATCTAACCCATTATAATGATAAAAGAAAAGATGTTTATTCTCAGAAAGACAAAAATGGGTTACAAACTTGAATCAAGTTTAACCAAGAAAAGGTAAAGACATTTACCAGCATCTAATACCATCAGAGAGAAGCAGATTTTATAGCATGACTATACTTATCCAAACAAAAACTTTACAATCATAAGAAAATATTGTTTCTTTGCAACAGAGGAGGAATACTGAAAAAAAATAGGATTTGAAATGGTAGAATTAATTTAGACAATATAAGACTATCATTGTTGGAAATTTTTGTCTCTGAAAAGCTGATGAAGTCCCAACAAACTGACAAAACATAAGAGAGAGAGAGAAAAAAAGAAAATTGGAAGTTTACCCAGAAAGTTCACTGTACAATGAAAGGTACAAAGACCCACAGGATACCAGGAAATTAGGAGCAGGAAGAGCTCTACGATGACACAGGATCTCCAAGTATAAAGAACAAGTTCAAATTAGGATTTGTCAGAATAAACCATGAGAAAAGATAAAACTGGCAAAAAACATAGTAAATATTGGATATGCCTGAATGTGCTGAAAGATTTTGACAACAGGGGACACATTCGGAATGAAACTGTGATATACACATAGAAAATTGGGTCACTTCCTCCTTGGTATTCTGATAACATTGCTGTACAGATCTCTACTCTAACATGTAAACCTGCATTTGGAATTATTTATTTATATCCCTCTCTTCATATGTAGGTACAGTAAATATGAACTTCAGAAAAAATAAGATGTATGAAAGGAAAATAATTATAGTACTGTATATTAAATGACTCAGCTATATATAGTCTTTTTACTGTCATGGTCATGTAAAAACTGAATAAAATTTATAGCACAATTATATAACTCATTAGGATGAATGAAAGCATGAAAGTATGAAAGAATAAAGAGAAAAGAGGAGGTCAAACAGCTAAACCTTATTTTTTTATGAAGGATATCAAAAGATAATTCCTACCAATGAGATATAAGTCCAGAAATATTAGTAAAAGCATATTGTTTAGTGATAAGGAGGTAAATACTGAAACAGCTAAGAGTTGAAACTAGTGGTCTTTTTGAAGTAAGAAGTAGGAAATGAGACACAGTTACAGAATCCATACCAAGGGTCTAATATTTCTTGTCAAACACTTTGAAAAACTCAATTTTTCAAAACTCTAACTTGCACAAGTTTCATGCATGAATAACACTGGTAAAGAGACAAGGATTTTCAAGAGTATGTAAAGGACAGGAAGAATGGCTATGATCTCTATTTTCTAAGCTTCACCTCTGGAGATAGAGATTAGCCAGATTTGCATTTGTGGGAAAGGCACAAATCCATAGTGACAAGGGTTGGAAAGTTTGAGAAGTACTGCTGTCCATTATTAGCCAAATCAGGAAAGTGAAGCTCAGGGTCACTCTGTTCCTGAAAGTGTTTTCATTTGTAAAATTGCTTGTGATCATCAAGGGAGAATTTGAGTCCATTTCATAGAAAAGGTTGGTTCTTTCCTGGATATTTGGAGACAAGTGCAATGCGCCTGATGTCCTAAGGAAATCTGTTAGCTAAGTTTTTGGGAGCTATTGCCCAATTGCATTGATTCTCCTTTCTGAAAATATAAGCTCTTCCTTGATCAGTGATTCACATTCAAATAATGTACAAAAGCTGAATGGTATAAATTGAAGGTATGAAATGAGAGAGATTTTTACATGTACTTGGCTCCCTGGATACTCAATCAGACCATTTTCTGGCTAGAGGAATTTGATAACTAACACCTCAGAATCATACTCAGTTAAAAAATTATTAATAACGCTTATAGAGCTCAAAGCAAAAATCAATGCAATGGAGACTAAGAGAAAAATACAAAAAAATCAATTAATTGAAGAGTTAGTTTCTCAAAAAAATAAATAAAATTGATAAACCCTTAGCCAACCTTATCAAATACTGAAGCCATACTCTAAAGTGAAATAAATAAAACACATATGTGTAAATACTAAATAGATTCCCTGGTGCAAAAACCTAAAAATGTAAATTGTATAACTGTATACAAATTGTATAACTGAGATTGTGAAATAGGAATAAAATGGCTAAAGGTGTTGGGGAAGTAGGAAGAATGGGGGAAAGGAAATAAGGGACAACAAAAAATATGAGAAAAGGAAAAAATGGAAATAAAGTGTTTGTAAATAGGGGAGGGTGGGAGGGGTGAAGGGAGGGCAAGGGTATGGAGAAAAAAATGAGCACCAAGTTCTGTCATGTAAGGGTACAAGATCCCAGTGATGAAAGTAACTGTATCATATACTTAAAAAGTGCCAACAAACTAAATAAGATTTTAAAAAAAGAAAATAAAAGGCTCAAATGCATGCAATTGGGAATGCAAAACATGAAGTCACAACAGACATAGCTACTACTTTTTAAACATTTCAAATAAATTGAAAGGGAAGCAATAATTCCAAATTCATTCCTGGAAGGAAGTGTTACTTTGGTTCCAAAACCAGAGAAAGACCCAACCAAGAAAGAAACAACAGGTCAATCTCCCTAACGAACATAGATGCAAAAATCTTCAATAAGAAACTGGCAATCAGAATACAGAGGGTCATCAAGAAGATCATACACCCTGACCAAGGCAGATTTATCCCAGGGATGCAAGGATGGTTCCACATATGAAAATCAAATAAATGTAATACATTATATTAAGAGAATCAAGGACAAAAGACGTATAATCACCTCAATAGATGCAGAAGAAACATGACAAAATACAACACCCATTCATGATAAAAAAAAAACCCTGCAGATAATTGGAATAGATGGTCTTTATCTCAAGTTCATAAAGATTATCTATGAAAAGCCAAGAGCCAACTTCATTATATGGTCAAAACCTGAAAACCTTCACACTAAAATCAGGAAAAACACAAGGATTTCCACTATCACCACTCTTGCTCAGTATAGTTTTGGAAATATTAGCCACACCAATTACACAAGAGAAAGAAATTAAAGCAATAAAGATAGGAAAGGAAGAAGTTAAACTGTCATTACCTGCTGATGATATGATAACCTACATAGAAGACCCAAAAAACTCCACCAAAAGACTTTTAATTGAAAGAATCAGTAGAGAAGCTAGATACAAGGTCAACATTCAAAAATTAGTAGCCTTCTTGTACACAAATAACAGACTCACTGAAGACAAATTGGGGAAACAATCCCTTTCACAACAGCATCTAAAAAAATGAAATATCTAGGAATCAATCTAACAAAGGAAGCAAACGACCTCTACACTGAGTTCTACAACATTCTAAAAAAAGAGATTGAAGAGGATATAAGAAAATGGAAATATATCCCTTCTTCCTAGGAAGGAAGAACCAATATACTGAAAATAGCCAAACTCCCAAAATCCTATACACATTCAATGCAATACTGATTGAAATTCCAACACTATGTTTTACACAACTAGAGAAAACAATCCAATAATTCATCTAGAATGAGAAGAGACCTAGAATAGCAAAAGCCATTCTAGGCAACAGAGACGTGGCAGGTGATATGATAATTCCCACACTGAAACTACTACAAAGCCACTGTGATGAAAACAGCATGGTACTGACAAAGAAACAGACTTGACGATCAGTGGAATACATTAGAAGATGCAAAAACAACTTCAGACATGCTCAGCTATCTCATCTTTGAGAAAGCAGCCAAACATCCTCACTGGAGGAAAGATAGCCTCTTTAATAAATGGTGTTGGAAAAACTGGATTTCAATTTGCCAAAGATTAAAACTAGACCCTACCTTTCACCATGAACTAAACTAAAATCCAAATGGATTAAAGATCTAACTTTTAACACAGAAACACTAAACTTGCTGGAAGATAAGTTAGGTAGAACTCTCAAGGAAACTGGCACAGGAGAAGACTTTATGAATAAATCCTCAGTAGCATGGGAACTAGAACAAAGAATTAACAACTGGGATCTAATATTTTAAAAATTCTTCTGCACTGCAAGAGGAAACACCAATAGAGCTAAGAGTTACGTACAATGTGGGAAAAAATGTTTACAAGCTGTTCCTCAAAGGACTCTTACCTAGAATATATAAAGAACTAAAAAAAATCAGCCCCCCTGAAACATTAAAAAATGGGCATCTGAAAGGAACAGACATTTCTCAGGCAAATAAATAAAAGCAGCAAATAAACATATGAAAACATGTTCCACATCACTGGCTGTTCAAGAGATGCAGATGAAAACAACACTGAGATTCCACCACCTCACCCCATAAACAATGGGGGCTATCAATAAATCAACCAATAACAAATGTCGATGGTGTTGTGGGAAGAAAGGAATCCTTCTCCGTTGTTGCTGGGAGTGCAGACTGGTGCAACTATTATGGAACTCAATACGGAGATACCTCAAAGGCCTAGAATTAGAGGTTCCATTTGACCCAGCCAAGCCTCTGCTGGGTATCTTTCCAAAAGAATTAAAAGAATCATATCATAGTGATATATGTGCACCTATGTTTATAGTGGCACAGTTTGTAGTAGCTAAAACTTGGAACAACACAACTGCCCATCAGTTAGATACTGGATAAAGAAGATGTGGTTTTTCTATAAAATGGAACACTACTCAGCCATAAAGAATGAGAAGTTAGACAAAATTCAACACCCATTCATGATGAAATCCCTGCAAAAAATTGGAATAGATGGTCTACATCTCAACTTAATAAAGGCTATCTATGAAAAACCAACAGTAAACATCATATTAAATGGCCAAAAACTGAAAACCTTCACGTTAAAATCAGGAACAAGAAAAGGATACCAACTATCACCACTCCTCTTCGATGTAGTTCTGGAAGCATAAGCCATAGCAATTAGACAAGAGAAAGAAATTAAAGGAATAAAGACAGGAAGGAAGAACTTAAACTGTCATTATTTGCTGATGATATGGTACTCTACAATGAAGACTCAAAAAACTCCGCCAAAAGACTTCGAGCCTTAATTGACACTTTTAGCAGTGTAGCTGGACACAAGGTCAACACCCCCAAATCAATAGCCTTCTTGTATACAAATAACAGACTGACTGAGAGAGAAATTAGGGAAACAATTCCTTTCACAATAGCATCCAAAAAAAATGAAGTGTCTAGCAATCAATCTAACAAAAGAAGCAAAAGACCTCCACCGTGAAAACTACAGCACTCTGAAAAAAGAGATCAAAGAGGATATAAGAAAATGGAAAGATGTCCCCTGCTCCTGGGTAGGAAGAAGCAACATAGTGAAAATGGCCATACTACCAAAACTGCTATACAGATTCAATGCAATGCCAATTGAAATTCTAACATTATATTTCACAGAACTAGAAAAAAGAATCCAAAAATTCATTTGGAAGCATAAGAGACCTAGAATAGCGAAAGTCATCCTAGGCAAAAGACACATGACAGCAAGTATAACAATTCCCAATTTGAAACTATACTACAAAGCCACTGTGGAAAAAAACAGCATGGTGCTGGCAAAGAAACAGATCTGAGGATCAGTGGAACAGATTGGAAGACACAAAAACAACAACAGATGCACTCAGCTACCTCATCTTTGACAGAGGAGCTGACTGACCATCCCCACTGGAGGAAAGATAGCCTCTTTAATAAATGGTGTTGGAAAAACTGGAACTCAACCTGCCAAAGATTAAAACTAGACCCTTATCTTTCACCATGCACTGAACTACAATCCAAGTGGATTAAAGATCTTAATATTAAAACAGAAACACTAAACTTGCTGGAAGATAAGTTAGGCAGAACTCTTGCAGACATTGGCATAAGTAAAGACTTTATGAACAAATCCTGAGTAGCATGGAAACTGTAGAATCAACAACTGGGAACTCATCTTATTAAAAAGCTTCTGCACTGCAAAAGAAACCACCAAGAGAACTGAGACAACCCACAGTGTGGGGCAACATTTTTACCAGCTGCTTCTCACACAACGGACTCTTATCTAGAATATATAAAAAACTCAAAACAATCAGGCCCCACAAAGATAAAGACACAATCCAAAAATGGGCATCTGAAATGAACAGACATTTCTCAGACAAAGAAGCAAAAGCAGCAAGTAAATATATGAAAAAATGTTCCACATCACTGGTCATCTGAGAAATGCAGATGAAAACAATACTGAAATTCCACCTCACCCCACAAAGAATGGCTGCTATCAAGAAATCACACAATAACAAATGTTGGCGGAGTGTGGGGAGAAAGGAACCCTTCTTCATTGTTGGTGGGAGTGCAGACTGGTGAGACCACTATGGAAAGCAATATGGAGATACCTCAAAGAGCTGGGACTAGAGGTTCCATTTGACCCAGCCATCCCTATGCTGGGTATCTTTCCAAAAGAATTAAAGGAATCATACCACAGTGATATATGCACACCCATGTTTGTAGCGGCACAGTTTGTAATAGCTAAAACTTGGAAATAGCCCATTTGCCCATCAGTTGGAGATTGGATAAAGAAGATGTGGTTTTTCTATAAAATGGAATACTACTCAGCCATAAAGAATTAGAAATTAGACTCATTCATAGGAAAATGGATACATATCGAGGATGTACTCCTAAGTAAAATAAATAAGGCACACGTACAAATACCAAATAGTTTCTGTGATGTGAATAAAATGTAATAGTACATAATATTCTAGTGAGATAACTGACATTGTGAAATGGGAAGAAAAGGGTAAATGTGTAGGAAAAGTGGGAAGGGTAAGGGAAAGGTAATAAGGGAAAACAAATATGCGAAAATGAAAAAATGGAAATAAACTGTTTATAAATGGGAAGGGGAGAGGGGGTGAAGGGAGGGCAGGGACAAGGGGAAAAAACGAGAACCAAGACCACCTGTCATACAAAGGTACAAGATCCCAATAATGAATGTAATTGTACTATATACCTAAAATGTACCAATAAAAGGAAAAAAAAGAATGAGAAATTAGTCATTCAAAGGAAAATGGATGCATATTGAGGATATACTCTTAAGTGAAATAAATAAGTCACACATGTGTAAATACTGAATAGTTTCTCTGGGGTGAAAAACTATAATTGTACATAAGATCCTAATGGTAGAATTGACAAAGTGAAATAGGAAGAAAAGGGCTAAAGGTGTAGGGCAAGTAGGTAGAGTAGGGGAAAGGAAATAAGGGAAAGAAAAACATCTGAGAAAATGCAAAAAAGGGAAATAAAGTATTTGTAAATATGAAAGGGAGGAGGGGGTGAAGGGAGGGCAGGGGTGTGGGGAAAAATGAGAACCAAGACCTGTCATGTAAAGGTACAAGATCCCAATGATGAATGTAACTGTATTGTATACCTAGAATTTGACAATAAACTCAATGAGAAAAAATATGAGAAAAGGAATAACATGGAAACAAAAGGAAGGGTGGGGGGGTGAAGGGACAGCTGAGGAATGGGATTAAAATAAGAACCAAGATAATGTCCTGTAAAGGTATAAGATCCCAACGATGAATGTAACCATATTGTACACCTATAATGTACCAATAAACTTAACGAAAAAAATTATTAATAATTTATATAGAGGTACTAAGGAATTTAACCTTTCACTAAGAAGAAATTTCAAGAAATGTGTTTAAAACATTTTGCTGAAAAGGTAAATTCAAAAATACTCTTTATTATTTTTTTTTCCTTTTATTGAGTTTATTGGTACAATCTAGGTAAACAATACATTTACATTCATTATTGGGATCCTGTACCTTTACATGACAGGTCTTGGTTCTCATTTTTCCCCTTGTCCCTGCCCTCCGTTCACCCCCTCTCCCCTCCCCATTTATAAACACTTTATTTCCATTTTTTCATTTTCTCATATTTTTTCTTTTCCCTTCTTCCCTTTCCCCTTTCCCACTTTCCCTACATCTTTAGCCCTTTTCTTCCTATTTCACACTATTAATTATTCCATTAGGACCTTGTGTACTATTATACTTTTTCACATCAGAGAGACAATTCTGTATTTACACATGTGTGACTTATTTATTTCACTTAAGAGTATATTCTCAATATGTATCCATTTTCCTATGTATGAATCTAATTTCTCATTCTTTATGGCTGAGTAGTATTCCATTTTATAGAAAAACCACATCTTCTTTATCCAATCTCCAACTGATGGGCAATTGGGCTATTTCCAAGTTTTAGCTATTACAAACTGTGCCACTATAAACATGGGTGAGCATATATCACTGTCGTATGATTACTTTAATTCTTTTGGAACGATACCCAGCATAGGGATGGCTGGGTCAAATGGAACCTCTAGTCCCAGCTCTTTGATGTATCTCCATATTGATTTCCACAGTGGTCTCACCAGTCTGCACTCCCACCAACAATGAAGAAGGGTTCCTTTCTCCCCACAACCCCGCCAACATTTATTATTGTGTGATTTCTTGATAGCAGCCATTCTTTGTGGGGTACAGTGGAATCTCAGTGTTGTTTCATCTGCATCTCTCAAATGACCAGTGATGTGGAACCTTTTTTTCATATATTTACTTGCTGCTTTTACTTCTTTGTCTGAGAAATGTCTGTTCATTTCAGATGCACGTTTTTTAATTGGGTCTTTATATGTGGGGAGGCTGATTGTTTTGAGTTCTTTTTGTATGATGGTCTTGTTTTAAATATGTGGGAAGCCCTTTGGAGAGAGAAGCTTCAATTAAATAAGGTTAGATTAAAGCAGGAGAATTTCTCCAACATACCAATCTCTGAGTTACATTATCAATAGAAATGAAACGATATGAAAAGTAATTTAAACCTGCCAAACTTTTTCTAAGGGAAGTTTTAATATGCATCTGAGAAATATTTTCTTTTCCCAGCACTCAGTAGGCTGAGACAGGATGATCACTGTGTGTTCGAGACCAGCCTGGGCTACACAGTGCCAGGTCAGTTTCAACTACGTAGTGAGACCCTGTCTCAAAAAACAAAAAAACAAAACAAAACAAAACAAAACAAAAAACACTAAACCTTTCATTTTGAAAAATTTCAACCCCATAGGGCTGGGGGTTTTAGCTCAGTGGTGCTACTGCCTTCCTCTAAAGCACAGGTTCCTGAGTTCGATCTCTAGTACCAAAAAAATAAAAACAAAAACAAAAACACAACAACAAAAAATAAAACCAAAAACAACAACAAAAGAATTCAACCCCACTGAAAATTTGAAAGACTAAAGTACAAGCACTCATATGTCCTTCACCTAGATTTTTCCAATTACAAAGATTTTGCCACATTTGTGTTCTTGCTCTCATTTGATATTTCTTCTTTAATGTGTGTGTGAGTGTGTGTGTGTGTGTGTGTGTGTGTGTGTGTACTGAATCATTTTTTTTTTCCCTGAATCATTTGGGCACAAGTTGTAGATCATTTTTAGTTTACTCATTAGGCATCTCAGTATGCATCTTCTAATGAGAATATTCTCTTTCATGACCACAACGCCATTATCATGCTCAAGAAAATTAATTCAATACACCTTTCTAATTGTCTTTATAGCTATTTTCATCTTGTTCCCTGTTCCAGGATCCATTCAAGGCTCACACTGCATTTGGTTAATGCATCTCTGGAAGAAGGTTCAATTAAGCCACATTAGGTAATACTGTAGTAATTGTGGGTTCAGCTTTTGTTTTGCTGGGAGGATACCGAATAAGAGGCTAACTAAATTGGTAGAGCAACACAGAAGGGGTTACTTCTTAAAACCAAGGTCAATCACTAATGTAAAAATAAAAGCAAGAGCACAGAGCACATCTCAGATAGCAACTTTAAGTTCTATGAAGTGCCAAACTATCATCCTGCCTAATACATCAAATTATTAAGCTGTTCAGTCGTTTTGGCTTGACCGTAACTTTAGAAAAATAATGAACAATGGTATTTTTAACTTAGCAGTAAGTTAATAAGAACAGTGTACTCAAAATTACCTCTCTTGTAGCTGTTCATCAGACATTTGCAACTCTTCTTTTAAGCGCAGGTATCTGTCTTCTCTCAGCAGCCTAGAACCATCATAGAGGCTGAGCTCTCGATCATGGATTAACCTAATGGGAGACGGAAAACATTAAGAAATTAATCAATTTAAACACTGATGTTATTAGTGGTAGAATCACACAGGCAACATTTTAATCCTGGCTATGGTTGCAGGCAGCGAATTCTAACTTTGCCCGATGAACCTTTGAAAAATGCAGATTGCTAATACCATGATACTTGGCAAAACTTGATTTCATACTGGAAAGCAAAAGACACAGATGCTAGATGCGGATAGGGAGGAGGAAGTTGAAGGAGGAGGAGGAATTCAAAAAGAAGGAGCTGAATGAGTGGCCTAGGATAACCATGAGGTGTTTGTTAACGAGCAAGGCAGTTGATACATACTCCTCTTAGTCTAGTGTAGTTTTGTTTTAAATTAAATTGAATTTATTGGTAAATTCTAGGTATACAGTATAGTTACATTCATTATTGGGATCTTGTACCTTTACATGTCAGGTCTTGGTTCTCATTTTTTCCCCTTGTCCTCGCCCTCCCTTCACCCCTCCTCCCCTCCCCACCTTCAACCACTTTAATTTCATTTTTACATTTTCTCTTTTTTTTTTTTTTCCTTTTCCCTTGTTCCCCTATCCCTTTCCTTCTCACTGTCCCTACACCTTTGGTCCTTTTCTTCCTATTTCACATTCCTGATTGTCCCGTTAGGATCTTGAGCACTATTTTAGTTTTTCACACCAGAGAAACTATTCGGTATTTGCATTATCTGTGACTTATTTATTTCACTTAGGAGTACATCCTCAAAATGTACCCATTTACCTATGAATGAATCTACTCTCTCATTCTTTATGGCTGAGTAGTATTCCATTTTATAAAAAAACCACATCTTCTTTATCCAGTTTCCAACTGATGGGCAGATGGGCTGTTTCCAAGTTTTAGCTATTACAAACTGTGCTGCTACAAACATGGGTGCGCATATATCACTGTGGTATGATTCTTTTAATTATTTTGGAAAGATACCCAACAGATGGATGGCTGGGTCAAATGGAACCTCTAGTCCCAGCTCTTTGAGGTATCTCCATATTTACTTCCATAGTGGTTGCACCAGTCTGACCTCCCACCAACAATGGAGAAGGGTTCCTTTCTCCCCACAACCGCACCAACATTTGTTATTGTGTGATTTCTTGATAGCAGCCATTCTTTGTGGGGTGAGGTGAAATCTCAGTATTGTTTTCATGTGCATCTCTCAGATGACCAGTGATGTGGAACATTTTTTCATATATTTACTTGCTATTTTTATTTCTTTGTCTGAGAAATGTCTGTTCATTTCAGATGTCTATTTTTGAATTGGGTCTTTATACTTCAGGGGGCTGGTTGTTTTGAATTCTTTATATATTCTATATAATAGTCCTTTGTCTGAGGAGCAGCTGGTAAAAAGTTTTTCCCACATTGTAGGTTGTCTCTTAGTTCTGTTGATGGTTTCTTTTGCAGTGCAGCAGCTTTTTAATAAGATGAGATTCCAGTTGTTGATTCTTTGTGCTAGTTCCCATGCTACTGAGGATTTCTTCATAAAGTCTTTTCCTATGCCAATGTCTTCTAGAGTTCTGCATAACTTATCTTCCAGCAAGTTTAGTGTTTTTTTTTTTATATTTAGATCTTTAATCCACTTGGATTTTAATTTAGTGCATGGTGATAGATAAGGGTCTAGTTTTAACTTTGGCAGGTTGAGATCCAGTTTTTCCAACACCATTTATTAAAGAGGGTATCTTTCTTCCAGTGGTGACTATCAGCTCTTTTGTCAAAGATGAGGTAGCTGAGTACATCTGGAGTTGTTTTTCTGTCTTCCAATCTGTTCCACTGATCCTCAGGTCTGTTTCTTTGACAGTGCCATGCTGTTTTTTATCACAGTGGCTTTGTAGTATAGTTTCAAATTGGGAATTGTTATTCCCACTGACATGTGTCTTTTGCCTAGAATGGCTTTTGCTATTCTAGGTCTCTTATGGTTCCAAACGAATTTTGGATTCTTCTTTCTAGTTCTGTGATGTATAGTGTTGGAATTTCAATTGGCATTGCATTGAATCTGTATAGCAGATTTGGTAGTATGGCCATTTTCACTATGTTGCTTCTTCCTACCCAGGAGCAGGGGACATCTTTCCATTTTCTTATATCCGCCTCGATCTCCTTTTTCAGAGTGCTGTAGTTTTCAGTGTAGAGGTCTTTTGCTTCTTGTTAGACTGATTCTCAGATACTTCATTTTTGGGGTGCTATTGTGCAAGGAATTGTTTCCTTAATTTCTCGTTCAGTGACTCTATTATTTGTGTACAAGAAGGCTATTGATTTGGTGGTGTTCACCTTGTATCCAGCTACTCTGCTAAAAGTGTCTATTAAGTCGAGAAGTCTTTTGGCAGAGTTTTTTGGGTCTTCATATCATCATGATATGATATGAGTATCATATCATCAGCAAATAATGACAATTTAACTTCTTCCTTTCCTATCTTTATTGCTTTAATTTCTTGCTCTTGTCTAAATTGTTATGGCTAATGTTTCCAGAACTATATTGAAGAGGAGTGGTGATAGTGGGTATCCTTGTCTTGTTCCTGATTTTAACATGAAGGTTTTCAGTTTTTGGCCATTTAATATGATGTTGGCTGTTGGTTTTCATAGACAGCCTTTATTAAATTGAGATACAGACCATCTGTTCCAATTTTTTTCAGGGTTTTTATCATGAATGGGTGTTAAATTTTGTCAAATGCTTTCTTGGCATCTATCGAGAGGATCATGTGGTTCTTGTCCCTGACTTTGTTAATATAGTGTATTACATTTATTGATTTACGTATGTTGAACCATCCTTGCATCCCTGGAATAAATCCAACTTGGTCAGGATGTATGATCTTCTTGATGATCCTCTGTATTCTGTTTGTTAGTATCTTATTGAGGATTTTTGCATCTATATTCATTAAGGAATTTGGCTTGTAGTTGTCTTTTTTAGTTACATCTTTCCCAGGTTTGGGAATCAAAGTGTTATTTGCTTCCAGGAATGAATTTGGAAGTATTACTTCCGTTTCATCATTTAAAAGTCTGAAGAGTAATGGCAGTAGATCTTCTCTAAATGTCGTGCAAAATTCAGCAGTGAATCCATCAGGACCTGGGCTTTTCTTTATTGGTAAGTTTTTAATCACATTTTCAATTTCACTGATTGTAATTGGGGTGTTTGAAATGTTTTTATCTTCTTGGTTCAACTTAGATAATTCATAGGTATCTAGAAATCTGTCCATTTCTTCTGTGTTTTTCATTTTATTAGAGTATAGGTTCTCATAGTATGTACTAATGATCCTCTGGAATTCTGTGGGATCTGTTGTGACTTCACCTTTTTCATTCCTGATTGCATGAATCTGAGTTTTTTCTTTCCTTTTTTTGATACGGTTTGCTAAGGGTTTATTGATTTTATTTATTCTTTAAAAAAAAAACTCTTCAATTCACTTTTTTTTTTTGTATCATTTTCTTAGTTTCCATTGCATTGATTTCTGCTCTAATCTTTATAATTTCCTCTCTTGTTAGAGCTTTGGGTTTTTCTTGCTCTTGTTTTTCTAGGAGTCTAAGAGTCATTGTTAGGTTGATTATTTGAGCTTGCTCTGTTTTCCTAATGAGGGCATTCAGTGCTATGAATTTTCCATGTAGAACTGATTTTATTGTGTCCCACAGATTCCTGTATGTTGTATTGGCATTTTCATTTATTTGTAAAAACTGTCTGATTTCTTCTTTGATTTCCTCTGTGATTCACTGACTGTTCAGGAGAGTGTTCTTCAATTTCCATGTGTTTGTGAAGTTCCTACGGTTTCTTATGCTATTGATCTCAAGCTTTATTGCACTGTGATCTGATAATATACAGGGAATAACTTCATTTCTTTTGGATTCATTCAAACCTGTTTTGTGAGATAGCATGTGATCTATCTTGGAGAATGATCCATGTGCAGCTGAAAAGAATGTATGTTGTGATTTTGTGGGGTGGAACACTCTATAGACGTCTATAAGTCCATGCGTTCAAAAGCTTGGTTCAGTTCTAGTATTTCATTGTTGATTTTTTGCCTAGATGATCTATTTTTGATGGTAGTGTGTTTAGATCCTCCACTACTATTGTATTAGTGGTTACTTGGTTTTTCATGTTACTTAATATTTGTTTTATATAGTTGGGGGCATTTATATTTGGTGCATATATGTTTATGATCGTCACCTCTTCTTCTTGAATTATTCCCTTTACAAGGATGTAGTGGCCTTCTTTGTCTGTCTTAATCAGTTTTGGTTTGAAATTTGCTGTGTCTGCAAATAAGACTGCTACCCCTGCTTTTTTCTGTGCTCCTGTCATGTGGAGAATTGTTTTCCATCCTTTCACTTTCAGTCTATGGGCTTCTTTTTACACTAGGTGTGCTTCTTGTATACAACATATTGTTGGATTTTGCTTCTTAATCCATTCTGCCAATCTATTTCTCTTGATTGCTGAATGAGGCCATTGACATTGATAGTTATAACTGATATGTACTGACTTATTATTGTCATGTTATTGTCCTTTTGTTGACTCTTTTTATTTTTTGTCCTCTCTTTTTAGTTTCTTGCCCTGGCTATTTGATTTGCTCTGTTGGTTCTCTTGTTGTTGTGATCTTCGTTGTCTTTTTCTAGGATATTGTGTAACATTCTTAGTAGTGCTGGTTTAGTATTCATGAAGTTTCTCAAATGTTCTCTGTCATGGAAGTATCTTATTTCTCTGTCTATTTTGACAGAGAGTTTTGCAGGATACATCAGTCTTGGTTGTAGGTTGTTTTCTTTTAGGACTTGAAATACTTCACTCCAGGCTCTCCTTGACCTGAGGGTTTGTGTTGAAAATTCTGCTGTGATTCTGATGGGCTTTCCTTTGCATGTGATTTGTTTCTTTTCTCTTACTGCTTCTAGTATTTTGTTCTTCTGTTGGGTTTCTGGGATCTTGATTATTATATATCTAGGTGTAGATTTTTTTTTGATCGTGGCTAGTTGGTGTCCTATATGCCTCACTTATCAGTATGTCTAATTCTTCCCCTCTATTTCGGAAGTTTTCTGTCATTAATTCTTTGAGCAGCTTTTTTAAGCCATTTGCATTTTCTCCTGGTACTTCATGGATTTCTATCAGTCTTACGTTATTCTTCTTTGCATCATCTAGGAGTTGTTGGATCGATTTCTCATGCTCCCTTACTGTTTTTTTGCTTTGTTTTGTTTTGTTTTTTGGTACCAGGGATTGAACTTGGGTCCTTGCGCTTGCAAGGCAGGCCACCAAACCACTGACCTAAATCCCCGGCCCCCTTCCTGTTTTTAATAGACCTCTCTTTTCACGGTCACTGTCTGCGATCCTATCTTCTATATCTGAGATTCTATCTTCACAATCGGCTTCGTACACTTTCAATAGTTTTTAATCTCCTGGATATCTGTTTGAATCTGTTTAATGGGTTCCATTTCTTTCTTATTCTGGGCTTTCATGGTTTCTACTATGTTTCTGAGCTCATCTATTTTTTTTGTCAGTTTCTGTTCTAGAGTCTGGAATCATGTCTTTCATTTTGCTCACCATCTCTATGGTTATCTAGGAAATAATTTGTTTTGAATTTTTCTAGAGCTTGATTTATTAGTTTTTTTACTTCCTGTGCTGTGAGTTCTGAGCATCCTGGAGGTTCACTATCTGATTTTTCATCCTCCTTTGCCCTACTGTTTGCCATTGGTGTACTGGAAGTCTGTCTTTGTGGCTTGCTTAAGTGTTTTCTCATCTTTATTTTTGCTGTTGGGCTGCCCTTGATTCAATCTCTGGGTCATTAAATCTTCCTGATATCATTGCATCCCAGCCTTCGATTCTCTAATGACTTTTAGGCATTCTCATTTTTATAGTTGAGAAAACAACTCATCAAATCAATCCCTATCCTTTATCCCAATCAATACAATCAAGAACACAATAGGATCAATCACCACCCTTTATAGCCCCCCATACCTCTGTAGAGTGTGTCCAAGGACTGGCTCAATCAGGGGATCTAAGAGCCGGGGAGAGGGGTGACGGTGCTCAGTGGCACTGGGTTGGGGCCAACCAGAGGTGCGTGCTGGAAAAGGCGCAGCTCCAGAGGAGTCCTGTAGATAGGGTGGCCGCGCAGCCGAAAGGTCTCTGGATCCAAAGCTAGTGTAGTTCTTTAAGGGGAAGTATTATTAAAATATTTTCCTCTTTGGAATTACAAGATTTAAGGCATCAAAATTTTTGTAATAACATAACTACACTGCTTTTTCATACCCAACTCTGAGGGTGACCTAATGAGCCATTCACACCACAAACAGCACTGTCTTCAAAATACTGCACAGGTCAAAAAGCACCAATCACTAAGTCTGTCCATACCTGGCTGGAGCCAACCTACACAGCCTCCACTGATGGCGCTGATGGAGGAAGACTGTATACTGCTAAGGTTATGGGTATGGGCAGTGGAATCAGTCAGACCTGTATTCAGCTCCAGCTCTGTATCTTACTTACTGAATGGCTAGGGAGAGGGAAAACTACTTAATCTTGCTAAACTTTTGTTCTTTATGAAATTAAGACAATAATGCCAAGCTAATAGAGTTGTTGTTTAAATTAAATAGCTAATGAAAAACACATGCTTCATACAATTGTTCTTAATCTTGATTATACAATAGAGTCTTCTCGCAAATGCCAATGTTCAAAGCTCAGTATCGACCAATCACAACAAAAGTTGTGGAGATGGAGTACAGGCATCAATACTTTAAAATTCCCATCCTGCAAGGTGATTCAATGGTTAAAAAAATGAGAAGCACTGTCTTAACACAATACCCTGAAGAAGAGAATAAGGACTCGGTTAATTATAGCTGCTGCTGCTGCTACTATGACTATTCTGCTTGGTTAAACATGAAAGAGCCACCCCACAAAAGGGAGTATTACTTTATTTCATGTCTGCATCTATCTGCTTGGGAAAGAAAAATACAAGTGTATGAAATGTTTATGAAAATAAATTTGCGATGATTATTTTTTCTGAGTTTATTGGTACTTTTGAGGTACACAGTACAGTTGCATTTGTCATTGGGATCTTGTACCTTTATGTGACAGGTCTTGGTTCTCATTTTTTCCCCTTATCCCTGCCCTCTCTTCACCCCTCTTCCCTTCCCTATTTACAATACTTTATTTCTAATTTTTCATTTTCTCAGATTTTTTTTCTTTTCCTTTATTTCCATTCCTCTATCACTTCCTCTACACCTTTAGCCCCTTTCTTCCTATTTCACACTGTTAATTCTACCATTAGGATCTTATGTACAATTATAGTTTTTCACACCAGAGAAACTATTCAGTATTTACACATTTGTAACATTTATTTCACTTAGGAGTATATCCTCAATATGCATCCATTTTCCTATGAATGACTATAATTTCTCATTCTTTATGGCTGAATAGTATTCCATTTTATAGAAAAACCACATCTTCTTTATCCAGTCTCCAACTGAGGGACAAATGGGCTGTTTCCAAGTTTTAGCTATTACAAACTGTGCCACTATAAACAAGGGTGGCATATGTCACTGTGGTATGATTCTTTTCATTCTTTTGGAAAGATACTCAGCTGAGGGATGGCTAGGTCAAATGGAACCTCCAGTCCCAGCTCTTTGAGGTATCTCCATATTGATTCCCATAGTGGTTACACCAGTCTGCACTCTCCCCAACAATGGAGAAGGGTTCCTTTCTCCCCACAACCCCGCCAATATTTGTTATTGATTTCTTGATGGCAGCCATTTTTTGTAGGGTGAGGTGGAATCTCAGTGTTGTTTTCATCTGCATCTCTTGAATGACCAGTGATGTGGAACATTTTTTCATATATTTACTTGCTGCTTTTAGTTCTTTGTCTGAAAAATGTCTCTTCATTTCAGATGCCCATTTTTGAATCAGGTCTTTATATTTGGGGGGGCTGATATTTTGAGTTCTTTACATACTCTAGATAAGAGTTCTTTGTCTGAGGAGCAGCTGGAAAAATTTTTTTCCCACACTGTAGGTCATCTCTTAGTTCTGTTGGTGTTTTCTCTTTCTCTTTCAGTGCAGAAGATTTTTTAAAAGGTGAGATCCCAGTTGGTATTTTATCTGTACAATGGGTCCAATAGTAACTGTATAATTGAAAAGATTGGTTTTTTTTTTTGGTTTTTTGAGACAGGGTCTCCCTATTTAGATGAGACTGACCTGGAACTCACTATGTAGCCCAGGCTGGTGTCGAACTCACAGCAATCCTCCTGCTTCAGCCTCCCGAGTGCTGGGATTACAGGCGTGCACCACCATGCTTGGCTTGTTCATAAAGTCTTTTCCTACACTAATGTCTTCAAGAGTTCTGCCCAACTTATCTTCCATCATGTGATTATTATTTTTAAATGGACTCAAGTCTAATCAGAATTGTTCCATGTATTTGGAACCTTCAGTCCTACTCAGTATCTTTGTTTTGACAAAAACAAAACAAAACAAAACAAAACAAAACAAAACAAAACAAAAACTCCGAATAGCTAGTTGGGGCTTAACCTACTTATTTGACCCTTCCTAATGAGTCAAAGTTTAAAATTAAATGTCCACAAGTAAAACACTAAGATGAAACAAAAATATTAGTAATTGCCTAAAATGACACAAAATAGAAATATTTTCTGCAAAAAGATACAATTGAAGTTTAATTTTCTTTTAAAATTAAATTATAGAAAAGTTTTAGGAATGTGTGTATATCTTTTCACACCTTAACTGAAAAAATGGTTATAGAAATGTTCTAGTTTTTAACCTAAAAAAGTAAGCTTTTCTGGTCTCTATACAATATAATCAGCTATTACCATTTTATATTAAAACTACATTTGTTCTCTCTAACAAAAAGAGAAGAAAAAAAAGAATGCAACAAGATTGACCAATAATATAGATATATGAGGAATTTGTAACCCATGAAGCTATGACTTGACAAAACATAGAAATTTTGGCTGTGGACATGTTACATTTGTAAACCTGCACATATAAAATCTTTCACAGTTACTATTGAAAAAGTTTCCTTTTGTCAGTTCTTACACATAGAATTCTGCTATGATAGTAGCATTTCCCCAAATGTTCATTATTTAGAGTTTTACTATAGTGTGTTCATAAAATTAATCTGTCATTCCCCTTGGATAAAATTATTAATTTCTCAAGAATTATGAACTTCTGCATAGTGCAGTTTTATTAAAAAGCACTGAACGAACTCTATGTTTACTGTTTAAATTGGAATGACGTGTGTGTGTGTGTGTGTGTGTGTGTGTGTGTGTGTATGCCCGCGCGCGTGCGCAAACACACTGGGTTTATTTTGTATAAGAATGACTCACACAAACCTTTGCAAGACAGCAAGTGTGCCTGCATTGACCCGGTGAATGCCATCCAACAGGACCAGTTTGCCTTCCAGAGCAGCATTCACAAGCGGGGAGGACCTCCAGGCAGTGTCTCCATTGGGAAGAGTGTATCTCTGCTGCAGCAGATCACGTGCTGTCATATCCTAAACCAATCCCCACCATGACCACCAAAGAAAATACAAAATTTTAATTTTAGGACATAGATTGCAGCTTAATTAGCTTTATAGACATCTCTGTATGCACATACTATTTCATATAACAACTGGGAAGTCATTCCAAATTCATCAAAGAGAAAAATCTTTAGGTTGAGAAAATGAAAAAATGGAAATAAAGTATTTGTAAATGGGGAAGGGAAGAGGGGTGAAGGGAGGGCAGAGTAAAGGGAAACATGAGAACCAAGACCTGTCATGTAAAGGTGCAAGATCCCAATTGTGAATGTCACTGTACTGTATACCTAAAATGTACCAATAAACTCAATGAGAGAAAAAAAAGAAAGCTTTAAATTTTTTCCTATTCCTCATTCACATAATATAGTAAGAGTAAGAGCTCTCCCTCCCTTTTATTTAGTGTTTTCCTCTTCACTTAAAACATTAATTTAGATAATGGAAATAATTTTCACCTGCTTTTTTAAAAAAATTAATTTTATTGGTAACTTTTAGATATACATAATGATCACAGTAATTATAGGGACTTTATACCTGTATATAATATATCTTGATTCTTCTATTTTTCCTATTTCCCTCTCTTCCATTCAACCTCTACCTGCTTTTAATGGAATTTAACTCAACTTTACTCTTTCAGGGAACAAAATGTGCTGATTCCATTTTAAAATGAGAGGACATACAAACTCAATACTAAAAGATTATTATGGAGAATGTTCATTTTCTTCCAGTTGATGAGTTCTCCTGAAAAGCCACACTAGGGCCCATCACAGTGACTCATATTTAAAGAGGCTTTGGAGTGGAGGAAACTGAAGACAGTCATCAGATGAGATGCCGGAATTGAGAAACTAGCATGGCACTTACAAATGATTTTTCAAAGCATACATACAATAAGCTAGCACTAAATTAATGTAACAGACAAACTATTAATAGTTGTGGTATGTAAAAAAATCTTTCTACTGTAAAAAATGTGGTGCCATGTAATATGAACAATGCTTTTCTTACATGTGGTAAGAGTGTCAAAGATCATGATTTGTTACCATCCTCAGATAAATTTTGTGCCACTTATATAAAATAAAACAAATTTTTATGGTCACTTTTATCTAAAATTTAAGGTATTCTGTAAATTTTTTAACAACCACTCCAAGTTTTAAGCAGACAGGAAACTAATAAATGCACTTAAACTTACAGTAACAATGAATCTGTATTCAAACAGATTAAAATATAAGTTTTACCTCAATGTTCTCCCTATCAAAAGACACTGACTTAGGAAATGCGATACTGAAAACATGTAGAAACAAATTTTTTTAAAAAAGGAAAATAGGCTAGTATTGAGTCATAAAGACATAACAATTATTAAGAAATAGTAATTCAATCTTTCCAGTATAGGGGGATGGTTTTTGACATATTAATTAGAATTTGGTCTAATTCTTTTAATAATTATACTTAATTCTTAATCTACAAATTTAAAATTTTATGTAAACTATATAAGCAGTGTCACTCTCTGCTGCCAGTGACAGTTACAACAGCCAAAACTAAGCTTGTCCCCATCACCAGTGTTTAATGCGAGGGTGCAGTAGAGATGAGCTCATTCCCACTCAGAGCTGTGCTACACACTGCTAAGTGGATTGCTCTAGGCAAAATAGAAAAAATTTTAAAGTTCTGTGAGTCATTTTCACAATCATATTTTAAAAATCATACATATATACACACATATATAATCTTTTAAATGTTAAAACAAGTAAACTATCAGTAGTAATTATTCCAGAAAAATATTCATTACAGAGTTATATAACATATTATCCTAGAAAATTTAAATGGAAACATCTTTCAAATAGTGGCTTAAAATCCAAGATACATATGAGAAATAGCTGGGAAATTTATGGAAAATATATATATGCTTAGGCCTCACTATCCTGAAGGTAGACCTTACTATCCTGCAAGAGTAAGTCCAAACAGCAGTTTTTAAAATTAACATTATGGGCCGGGGATTTAGCTCAGCAGTTTGGTGGCCTGCCTTGCAAGTGCAAGGACCCGAGTTCAATCCCTCGTACCAAAAAAAAAAAAAAAAAATTAACATTATGATAATTCTGATGTGCTTCCCAGGCAGGGCATGCTGTTTTATAAGACATAAAGTGATATGAATCTTTGTCTCATTTATTTGCTCTCCTTATAGGATTTAATGAAATTGCACAAGGATACACAAAATAAACAATGAAATACCGTAATTTAAAAGTAAGGTGAAAAAATAAGGAAAGAGTAGGCTTTGTTTCCTTTACACAGTCCTATTGGAATTCAGAGAGAAAGTAGCATGAGTAGGACATCCCACTGATACTGTATTTGCAAAGAAATAGACAGATTTTTATCGAGTATCCTAGCTCCACAATGAAAACAGATGGAGAAGAGGAATGTCATGACTCTGGCCTAACAGGTTCAGGGTCCTAAGAAGCTGAGGTTAACAAATTTCAATAGAGATTTTTTTTTTTAATTTCAATAGAGAGAATTCTTCATTGTTATAGTAGCATAGCATAAATCACAATTTTGTGCGTGATATGAAAAAGTACTATTTTGTTCGGTCATGCTTCCAAAGTGCTATAATAGTTTGTTAATTCACACAATGTTTACAGTACTTTCCTCATTCAAATAAATAAATGTTTACTAACAGAGGCGATGAGAAAGACAACTAGTACTTGGGCTCCCCTTTTTGAACCTAACAATTAGAAATTCCTTTATATTTACCGGAGAAAAGTGAAATAATTATTTGTTATTAAGCTGTAAGAAATCAATATAGCTCAATGGTGTTAATACCAACTGCAAGTACAGACCAGAAATATTCTTCCTGTTTTTAATTTTCACAAGAATGAAAAATGGAAAATATTTGGTATTTCTTAGACTAGCTCAGTTCAGTTTTACTCTATACACAATGTCTTGTCTTCATTTTTAAAATATCTTATATTAAAATAAAACCCTCCTGAGAGAAAAAGACTTTCCTTTTAATATAAGCTGTTGATTTTCATAAATAAGAACCTATGCTGAAAGAGAAAAAATTTCAGCCTTTCTTTAAAGAGATAGTTGGTTCAATTTCCTCAAATATTAGTTAAAATCAATAGTTCTTTTCAACTGTGTGAAAAATTGCTTTCAATTGTGTGAGAATGCAAGGATATCAAACTAAATCTTCACAAACACACCAGAATATTCAAATGTAATTAACAAAAATTTTTTAGAATAATCTGAATGGGTCAGTGATACATGGGTGTGATTAAAAAAATACAGTGAATATTTTTTAAAATGTATTTCATAAAAGATGCATGCCATTAACCCATATACACACTTAGAACATAGTAACATTCTTTCCACTTTCTAAAGCAGTTCTAGAAGTCCACTTTTCTGAGTCTATTTAATTGAGCTGTCTTAGCCTCGATGTCCTGAAACAATTAAAAATATTTACCTTTTATAGTCATTTTGACTTTGACTTTGGGGAAGAGCCAGAAGTTGCACTGCGTCAGATCTGGTGAACAGGGTGATTGAAGACACACTGTAATGTTTTTATGAGCCTAACTTTATAAATAACAGCAGCATTCATTGTACTTTCACTCATACCTCACAAAGACACTTATGAAAGAGGGCTGGCAGAACTGCTTCAAAAAGTGACAAGACAGGTCCAGAGATTTAGCTCAGTGGTTCCACTGCCTGCCTCACAAGCACAAGGACCCAAGTTTAATCCCCAGTACCAAAAAAAAAAAAAGTGGCAAGATGGTTGGAGAAGTGTGTTTGAAGGGGGAGGGAGTATTTTGAGAGGGATTTGGGACATTTCTTTAATTGTAATTAATTTTTAAAAAATTAAATACTTACCATATATAATTTTTCCTGCCTAAATGCACATCTCTAATAGTAAGTTAAAAAGTAAATACTTTTGCTTTTTTAATAAATGGTTATTTTGAAAGCACACTAGTGAAAATTCAGATAGACGAATGCCTCCATCTTGCATATATTTTTTTGTGGTGGATTGACTAATGGTCAAATTGTAACCCACAGCTGAAGTGAATCAGTGCAGTCTGGGCATGGAGGATCCACCTGAAGATTGTTACCAATGGCCATAAAAAGAGAACTGGAGGGGGAGATCTTGGCCTGTTGATTTTCTAGGAGAAGCATGCTGTAAATGACTTTCCTGGTGCAAACTAGTCTGTTCTCATAGGAGGAGCTCAGGGCGTCACTATCACTGGGAATGGCTGCTGTTTTCATCAGGGGAGTTGTGATCTTTACCAACAGCATCACTTCCGGGCTCCAATGTGGATCCCTCAGCTTGGTGGCACAAATCTTTCATCCCATGAGTGTAGATTTTCTAGTTTCCACCACTGGCCTTTGGGCCTTCCAGGTGCAGATCCTCAATATGGACAAGCAAAAGACACTGCCATGGGCACCGGGCCATTGGCTGGGCTCGAGGAGGACACTGACTCAGACTCTTAAGCCTTTAGCTGGACTTGTGTGGAAGCTGCTGGGATCTAGGCCCTCAGCTGAATCCTTTGGGCTTCGAGTGTGTGGTTAAAATCTTGCACTCCTTTGCATTTGACTTTTTGGGTAAATATCATAAAATAATTTTATAAGCTATGTGTCCTATATTTAATGTATTCCCTTGCAAAATCCTCCTGACTGAAACATTTTCTTATCCCTGAAACCACTGAATTTAAGAGAATAAAAATAGCACTGATATCATACAGCCTGAACCATTTTCTTTCTGCATTTCTTCAAAAAATTTTAAAAAAACATGAAATTTAGCTAGTTTAAAGCTACCACTATCTAACCTTCAATACCTCAAGTTATTAGTATCCCTGTAAAACATATGTACAGTAAAGCTCCTAAGATTAGTTTCTTTTGCAACAAAAGAAACCATACTAAAAATAAAAAATATAGAAGCATAACTGTGTAAAATGTATCAGAGAATACATATTTGAACCATCAAGAAATGTTACCCCTTAAATGTTTTTCAGAACTTCTCAGGGCAGAGGGATACTTGGTATTGAACTCAGGGCCTTCACACTGAGCATCTCCCCAGCCCTATTTTTTATTTTAAAACAGGGTTCATTAAGACACTACACTGCCTGGCCTTGAGCTTGTGATCCTCTTGGCTAAGCCTCCCAGAGTACTGGGATTACAGTCATCTGCCACAATATCTGGCTAGAACTTTTGAATAGCCCAAACAAGATTTTCCTGAGAAATCCAGATATGTCATTAGCTAAACAAAACTGTTTATATAGATTGTGTGTAGGGTGGCTAGAATTAGGTTAGAATTAGTCATAATGTCATTCAGAAAGAAAACTAATATATATTTTAGTACATAAAGAAAGTTTAACTACCACTTTAAAAATATTGATATGAAAGTAAAAATTTGCATTATAATATATACATATAATTTGTCTAGTAAGAAACTAAATGACTGGCAACAGTAGGATACCAAACTGTATACAAACTCTGTCTTCAATCAGGTCTAAAACAATTCATAATTTCATCACATATATGAACTTGGAAGAATTCCATAAAATATTTAAGTTGCCTTACAAAAATATGTTTAATATATGATTAAACATAAATAATAAATAATAAAGAAAACTAAACAAAGGAAGATGAGACCAAGAAAGAAAAAGGTGACATACAAAATGCACACTTTTATGGCTAGGGATTTAGCTCAACGGCACCATGCCTGCCTCACAGTGCAAGGTCATGAGTTCGACCCCTGGCAACAAAAAAAATAAATAAATAAAGGAATATTATAACCAAACAGAGAAACAAATTTCACTAAATGAAATGTTATGAGGAAAGAGTGGGTTTGGATTAATCAATTCATAGACTGTGTGATTAAGAGAAAAATGTACTAATTATACACCTCTGAGGCTAGCTTCACAAATCAACTTGTTATTATACTCTCAATTACCTTCTCTGAGAAGAGTAGTGATTATGCTATTCTATGAAATGACCTCAAATGCAGCTAGTCACCATTACTTTGCAAAGTATCTTTAAATATAGATGTAAAAGATTGAAATAAAAGTGTTTTAATTAATAGTAAGAATATCTCTAGGTGAATATGACTCTTCAGTCTCTTATTTCTAAATTAAAATGTAATCTATGGCATTTAATTTTTTATTGGGGTAAATAAACATTATGATTTTTTTTTCCAATATAAACTAGCTAAAATTCTGTAATAATTCTAAAGAAAGAAAAAAAAAAATCCTAGGGCCAGGGATTTAGCTCAGTGGTGCTGCCACCTGCCTCACAAGCACAAGGTCCCGAATTTGATCCCTGGTACAAAAAAAAAAAAAAAAAAAAAAAAAAAATCCTATCAGTCATATAAATACTGATAAAACCTGGATTTCAGTTTTGTAAGCTAGGAACTTTGCAATGAGGGGTTAATTATGTCCATATCTTTTAAGCACACAGTATTGCATAAATGTCGTACAAAAAAAGAAAGTTAACTTTTTGGTCTTAAAATAGAAACAAAGCCATTATTTACAGAGTCTAAGCATGCTCAGTGAACAGAACATAGGCATGATGCCAACATTCCTCAGTGTCATTTATGTTTGATCTCAGTAAGGCGTCTTGTTTTACATACTGTACATTGTAAAATTATTTGTAAACTCTCCCATGCTTGTCCCTTGTGTTTCTTCTTTTAAAGAACTATTTTTAATCTGTCATATGTAAAATAAATGTTCCCTTTTATGTATATGTTGATGTTACAAGTCTACCATAGTTAAATTACTCTAACATCCATGGGAAGTTAATTTTGAATCATTTATAGCTCTATTCATTATGACTACTAGGGACTATTTCAAAATGGTACGCTCTAAAGATTTGTGAACATAAAACAAAATTGTTCGGTTGAAGCTAGCCAGCCAATCAAATCCATTATCCTATTAACAACCAACTAAACTAAAGGGTGTCTTACTAAATTCTCAAAATAAAATAGTGAAGGTCAGGGTAGGTGGAAATAATGTAATATACAGTTTTATAAATGATGATCTCAAATTAAGTAGCCTCCTTCTATCCTTCCTACACTACAGAGCCAGAAAACTAAAAACATGTTTCTTTCCCCTTTCCCTTCCCCTTCCATTGGCCTCCCTCTCTTCCCCTTCTCCTCTGCTTTCCTTTCTCTTTTTCCTTTTTTCTTAACCACTGGGATTGATGTCACAGACTTCAAACTAAGATACATGCCCAGCCTTTTTTATTTATTTTGAGACAGGGTCTTGCTAAGTCACACAGCTTGAGCTCAAACTTGTAATTATTCTGCCTCAGCCCCCCCAGAGTGCTCGCATTACAGGCTTGCTCAGCTGAAACACTGTCTCTTAATGTCTTTGCAACTAACATTCTGATTGTACCAAGAGTTCTCACATCCAATAGACTGGGAAAATGATAGTGAGTGATGATGAGAGCCATGTGGTAGCCAGCACAAACAAAGCTTTTCTTTTAGGGAGCTATAATGGAAATTCCCTTGGTTCAGTCATTCCTAAATGAGTAAAACGTAAACTCCATTCCTTATCTCTCCCAGAAATGCCATAACCTAGCTAATACTCTGCAATAAAATTTTCTTCATTTTAGATAGCCAAAGTGAATACTATTGTCCACAATGTAAACCAAAACTTAAAGATAAAAATAAAACAGTGAAACAACTTATTAAAGTTTTGGAAGAAAATGTTCACAAAAAAGTAAATATATTAAAAAAGGTAAAAAGAGTTTCAAAAATGAAGGCAAACTGGGTGCAGTGGCAAATGCCTCTGCTTGGGAGGTTGAGGCAGAAGGACTGTGAGTATGAGACTATATAATGAGTTCTTGTCCTGAGCTATATAATGAGTTCTTGGCCAGACTGGACTCTATAGTAAGACCCCAAAAGTCAGGTGACATCACTGCAAATGGCTTGGTGGGTCCAGGACACTTTTTCCCAGGATATTCGAATTGTGATTCGAATGTCAAGAAGCTATGTGAAGATCAGGAAAAGGGTATTCCAAGACAAAAGGAACAGCCTGTGGAAATAACTTTAAGGAGAAAGCAGCTAGATAGATGCATTTAATGCACTAACGGTAGCCAGGGACTAAAATATAATTAGCAGAGTATCCAGTACGGAAGGAAAGGGGTGGTGAATCAATCTTGGGTCAGGTCACGTTGGGCAAGGTTCGTAATACTGGCTGGCTGTTAGAATCTTAAAATACTGAAGTCCAGATCTCACTTCATGACAATTACTTCAGACTTATTCTGGACAGGGAAGGTGCACTCTGGACAGGAATGCTTTACAAAGATCCTTTCGTGGTTATAATAGACAACCTCATTAGTAGAAGGTTCATAATCCAGAAGAGTTTTTAGTTTATTCTAAGCACAATGGAAATCCACTGAGAGGGTGTATGCATGGAAATGATGTGATCTTATTTACATTCTTAAAACATCACTCTTATTGATCCCTAGTGAATAGATTATGGAATGCAACATATTCTAATCAAATATCTACACATATTCAAGTGACATAAGTGGTGTTCTTTAATTTATAAAGTAAAATTCCATACGCCAATGCATTTTGCACCAAAGTTCCATAATGGGATCAGGGATGATGGGTTGGAAATATCCAAGGTTACAATGGATTCTGAAAAATCAAATGATGGAAGACTCATAATTGGCTGTTGAGGTTAAAGAGGATGAGGAAAAGGCCAAGAAACATAACATGTCTTCAATATTTGACAACTCTTTTGATTGCTTTAATGTATACCTTTTGTCACCTTCTTCACAAAACTAAAGTTGCTTTTACCGAATTGTTCCTTCATAGGAGACACTGTGCAGCAGGAAGTCAAACACCTCTTCACTAGGTGTGAAATTTGAAAGCATTGATGGATGTAAGGAGTCATTAAGAAGAAGAAAAGTAGAGTCCTCTGCCTAAGGCAGCAAAGAAAAAGATATGCTAACTTTTAAACAACGAACTGGTTGAGCTAACAGGGCAACCTTTCCAACCTACCTACCTTCCAGCTATGTGACAGCATAATGGGCATCAATCCTCCCCTGTGCAGAGTTCCTGCCTACAGCTACCTAAATTTGGGAGAATTTAAGGGAAATATGCAGGAAATATCACAGGATGGGGCTGGCTAAGGCCCTTCTTCAGGTTGTTATCTTCTAACAGCAGTCAATAGAGTGTAAAATCAGGATTTTAGCAACTTCTTCTGACTCAAGTCCCAAGATATTCAACTGCACATTCCTGGAGGCACCAAATGAGCTGTATAAAACATTGCCCTTTCCCTTCCGTGTTCCAAAGGCTTTTACTTCAAACAGCTCAGAAAGTCCTGTTTCAATTATGAGACTGGCTTTCAAATTAGCAATAATGTTTTATTCAGAAAGTGATATGGATACTGAATGATTGATTTTTATAACAGAAGAACAGAAAAACAAAGCATTTTGGAATCATAAAAGGCAACTAGTTGATAAAACTGAGAAGCATACTGTTACTTCTTATTTTCATAAATGGAATAACTTCACAAAATACATGGTATCTTTAATTATTTGTGAATTTTTAAATTAAATATTCCCCCACAAAAATATCTTTTTATCTAACTTCATCAAGTTCAAAATTGTTTAGCAAATTCCTCCTCCATGTAGCCGTCTTCAATGACTACAGAATCCTAAGGACCCTGAAAGGATTCCTCAAAGAACTTTAATAAAAATTAGTGTAAAGTATATTTAAAGCTAAGGTATTGACTAAGGATCATGACCAAGCATAACTATTGTAACCCATAGTACTACAACTTCATTATACAGTGCCTTATGCTTGCGGTTATTCCACAGATAACACACAACCTTAAAATGCCTTCCAAATTCAAGAGTATGGATACTTAGAAATAGTTACATAAATACCTTTTGAGAATACAGTTCCTTATTTAGTAGAATGGTCACTTTGCTTTTGTTTTCTTTCTTTGGCTAATGGACTTGGCTTTATTTGTAATGTTTATTTTTATACACATGCCCAAAGGCCTTGTAGTGTTTCTATAAATCTAATAAATATCTCATGATACCTAAATTTGTTGAGACAACATAAAGATGATGTCCATTACTAAAAACATACACTGTTTCAATTAAGTAAAGAGTCAAGTGCATACTTTAAAAGTAGTTCAGAGCACCCTGGACTCAGGCACCAGGCCAGCTTCCACAGACTCAGGACCAGGTCCATTCCCAGGGATCCAGATGCTAAGGCTACCCCAAGGGACAGACTGGACCCTGAAGACAGGCTCAAAGCCTGACATGGTACCATGTCAGCTCCTGTGGATCTAGGATCCAGACCCACCTATCCACTGACTCAGGCATCAAGAATTCAAAAGCAAGTCCACCCATGGACCCTACCAGATGGCCCAACCAGAATCTCTGGCTGAATTACTTTTTTTTTCGGCGGGGGGGATACTGGGAATTGAACCCAGGGCCTCATGCTTACCAGGCAGGTACTGTGCCACATAGATACATCCCCAGCCTTGAATTAACTTCTGAAGGGATTTCTCTACCAGCCGGTCTATAATGATTAAAGGAGCCTCCTTCTTAAAACACCAAGACACTGACACAGGACATAAAGATCACAAACAATGAAAGAAAACGTGATTCTATGGGGGAATGGATGAAGGCCATTAACTGATTTTAAAGAAATAGATCTCTACGAACTGTGTGACAAACAATTTGCAATAATTATCTTAAAGTGGTATAGTATCCTCTAGAGAACAGAGAAAGACAGCTATCTGTATTTGGAAAACAATACCCTAAAGTGAAAAGCCCAGCAAAGAGACAGAATCCATATAAAGAACCAAACAAAAGTTGTAGAACTAAAGAAAGACAGGGCTAAATTGTAAATTCAATGCAAAACTTCAACATCAGACTTGATCAAGGAGAAGAAAAGAATCAATGACTAATACATTCATGAAGGGGATGTATTTTGTATGTGTCACTGCCAGACAATTCTGATTTGAATTCCTTCATCTGATATTCAATAGCTAAGCACCAGTAGTTAAAGCCATCTGATGGGACAGTTACACATGGTTCACGCCATCAGGACAGTGTTAAAAAGCATTTGAAATTATAGTCAGAAGAACACAGAGAGAAAAGATTGGGGAAGCGTAAAGAAAGCCTACAAGACTTATGGGACACCACTAAGTAAACAGACATTGTATTACAGTGGTAACATATAAACATAAGAAAGAAGTGAGCAGAAAGCTTATTTTTAAAAAAGAAAAATATCTCTGCAATCCAAAGACAGAAATGAAGATCCAAGATCCATAAACTCCAAAGAAGCCAGAGATTATATATAAATTGTCATCAGACAAAATATAATTGAATTAATAAAAGTCAAAGACAGAGATTTCAAAAGCAGAAAGACAAGGCAGGGGGCATCACAATTCCCAATGTGAAATTATACTACAAAGGTACTATGATAAAAATAGCTTGTTACTGTCAAAGAAACAGACCTGAGAATCAGTGAAAGAAATTGCAGACATAGTCAGCCACTTCATCTTTGACAAAGAAGCCTAACACCCTCAATGGAGGAAAGACAGCCTCTTTAATAAATGGTGCTGGAAAAATTGGGTTTCAACTTGCCAAAAATTAAAACTAGACCCCTACCTTTCACCATGCACTAAACTAAAATTGAAATGGATCAAAGATCTAAATATTAAAAAACAGAAACACTAAACCAGCTGGAAGAGAGGTTAGGTATAACTCTTGAAGACATTGGCATAAGATTTCATGAACAAAAACCTCAGTTGCACGTGAACTACCACAAAGAATCAACAACTGGGTTCTCATCTTTTTAAAAACCTTCTGCACAGCAAGAGAAATCACCATCAGTGTGAAGAGACAATCCACAATGTGGGAAAAAAACTTTTACCAGCTGTTCCTCCAATAAAGCGCTACTATCTAGAATATTTAAAGAACTTACAAAAATCAGACCTCCCAAATTTATAGACCCAATCCAAAAATGGACATCTGAAATGAACAGACATTTCTCAGAAAAAGAAGTAGAAATAGCAAATAAACATATGAAAAAAATGTTCAACATCATTGGTAATTCCAGAGATGCAGATGAAAACAATGCTGATTCCTCCTTACTCCAGAAAGAATAGCTGCAATCAAGAAATCAACTGCCAGGGGTTTAGCTCCGTGTTGCTGCTGCCTGCCTCGCAAGTGCAAGGACCTGTTCCCCGGTAACAAAAAAAAAAAAAAAAAAAAAAAAGAAAAGTAAAGAAATCAACCAATAACAAATGCTGGTGGGGTTGTGAGGAAAAAGGAACACTTCTCCACTGTAGGTAGGAGTGTAGATTGGTGCAACCACTGTGGAAATCAGTATGAAGATACCTCAAAAACTAGATTAGAGGTCCCATTAGAATCCAGCTATTCCTTTTGGGTATTTTCCAAAAGAATTAAAAGAATCGTATCACAGTGCTATATGTGCACCCATGTTCATAGTGGCACAGTTTGTTAAAGCTAAAAACTTGGAAACACCCCAATTACCCATCAACTGGTAACTAGATAAAGAAGATGTGGGTTTTTCTTAAAATGGAGTACTACTCGGCCATAAAGAATGAGAAACTAGAGACATTTATAGCTAAATAATGCACATTGAGGCTATACTCTCAAGTGAAATAAATAGGATACACATGTGTAAATAAGAAATAGTTTCTCTGGTATGAAAAACTGAAAGTGTAAATGAGGATCAAAATGTATAATAGATAATGTGAAATAGGAAGAAAAGAGGCAATGGGGAAGGGGAAGTGGGAGGGGTAGAGGTAAGGAAAGAAGGGAAAGGAATAAATATGAAAAAAGGGAAAAAAAGTCTTTGTAAATAGGGAGGGGTAGAGGGGTTGAAGGGTGGGTATCGGAATGGGGAAAATAATAAGAAGCAAGATATATCATGTAAAGGTACAAATTCCCAATGATGAACATCATCATACTGTATACCTAAAATGCACCAATAAACTTAATGAATATAAAAAAAGCAGAAAGAAAAAAGTAATTTATTACAAGGCAACCAGCTAAAACATAAGCAGATTTCTCAACACAAACTGTGCAGGCCAGAAGAGGGTGAAATGAGTGAAGAAAGAAAACAACTGCTTCGACAGTTACTCTTGCTGACTTGATTGTCTTGAGGGATGTCTAGGAGACTACTAAAGCACACTTCTGGGTATGTTCAAGTGTGTCATGGGAGCATGACCTGGGCACTATCTGGTCCCTGGCTCCTCCTTCGTTGGCTCTTCCCTTGCTCTCTACTTCCTGACTCCCATGAGGTGTTGCGCAGCTTTCCTACCATGCCTTTTTGCCCCGATGTTTCTGCCTCAGAACTACCCAATCTATGACTCAAACTTTTAAAACCATGAGTTACAATAAACCTCCCTTCCTTTAAGTTCTGGGTGTCAGGGATTTTGTCCCAGCAACCAAAAGCTGAGTAATAACATTCACTGACCAAGAATGCTATGGCCAGTAAGGCACACCACGGGCAGTGAAGGGAATGTAAAGATGTCCTGACAAGAACAAAAGCTTTGAGTCATCACCACCAAACCTACTAGATAAATGTTAAAAGGAAATGAAACAAAAGGTCACTGTTAACAACACGAAAACATGTGAAAGTACAAGACTTACTGCAAAGGTAATATAACTAAATTCAGAATATCCTAGGATTGGAAGGGTGATACAAAAATCACTTTTAAGCCTAGAATGAACTAAATACACCAGTATTTAAGAAGAACTCCAGTTACAGTAACTGGCTAATAGACATACAAAATATAAAGACATCAATAAAACCAAATGTGAGGGAAGGAGAAAGAAGTTAATGTGCAAAGTTTTTGTATGTGGTTGAAATCAGGTCATATGTAGCATAAAATAAACTTATAAGACATTTTATTTATCATAGTAACTACAAAGAAAAAACTTGTAGGCCGGGGATTTAGCTCAGTGGTTCGGTGGCCTGCCTTGCAAGCGCAAGGACCCGAGTTCAATCCCAGGTATCAAAAAAAAAGAAAAGACTTGTAGTAGACACACAAAAAATAAAAATAAAAAGAATCAATATATCCTTACTGTAAATCACATCCTAAAGACAGACAGCAAGAAAGGAAGCAAGAAGAAAGGATGCATAAAACATACCAATGGATGCCAGAAAATCATTAGCAAATGGGTATAGTAAGTCCTTGCCTATTCAAAAACTCTAAAAGTAAATGGATTAAGTTATATAATTAGAAGTTTTAGCATTACTGAATAGATTTTTTGAAAAAGATCAAACTATATGCTCCTTACAGAAGGTTCACATTAGCTTTAAAGAAACACATAAGATGAATGGAAAAGGATGAAAAAAGTGTCAAACTGAAAATGGCAACCAAACAATACAAGGGAAGTCTACATTTATATAAAGAAAAATAAACTTTAAGTTTAAAGCTCATAAGAGAAAATAAGGTCATTATTTAATAACAAAGAAGTTATTTTGTCAACTGGATATAACAACTGCAAATATATATGTTATTTATATATATATATATATATATAAATATGTCAACATTGAAGCATCTAACTTATAAAGCAAATTAAAAATAGGCTGGAAAATAGAAGAAGGCAGCAATAAAGTAACAGAAGGGGATTTCAATATACCACTTTAAAAAAATGGATACATTCATATAGGCAGAAAATCAATATGAAAAGAGACAACTTGAACAACACTATAGACCAAATAAACCTAAAAGAACTTCCCATACAACAGCTACAGCCTATACGTTGCTTTCAAGGATATGTACGCATGGAACATTCTCCAGGATGAATCCTATGTTAAGTCACAAAACCAGTTTCAATAAATTCGTAAGACAAAAATCATATTAAGTATCTTTTCTGACCAATACGGTAGGAACCTAGAAATCAAAACCTGGAAAATGTTGGAAATTACACAACATAGTCCTAAACAACCAGTAGGTCAAAGAGAACTCTAAAGTGAAATAAAAAATATTTTGGGACAAACAAAAAAGAACATATAGCATACCAAAACTTCTGAGTTGCAGTAAAAGAGGAAATTACAATTATAAGAGGAAAACTAATATCAATAAATGCCTAAAATAAGAAAAATGACTAGCATGAGTGTGCTAGCACATGCCAGGAATCTCAGCACTCTGGGAGGAGGAAGATCGCAAATGTGAGCACAGCCAGTGCTACACAGCAACTAGCAAAATCCTGTCTCAAAATAAAAAATAAAAAGGGCTCCGTAGTAGAGTATTCTTGGGTTCAACCTCCACTGCCACGCCCACCAAAACTTAATATTAGACATCAAGGCACTAAAAAAGAACAAACTAAATCCTGCGTTAACAAAGTAAGTTATTAGGATCGTAACAGAAATAAATAATATAGAAGGTAAAAACCAAGAGAAAAGATAAAGGTACGTAGAGGTGCTTTTTGAAAAATAATAAAATTGACAAACTTTTACCTAGATCAAGAATGAAAAAAAAAAAAGCAATCGGACTCAACAGACAAAAGTGAAGAAACCATGCTGATAACATAGATATACAAGGAGCCCTACAAGACTACTATGCATAATTATATGCCAACAAATCGGATAAACTAAAAGGATAAATTTCTAGAAATATAAATTTACCAAGTTTAACTCATGAAGAAACAGAAAATTGGAACAAAGCTGTAATGGGCAATGAAATTAACTCAGTATCTAAAAATCTGTCAACAGAGAAACACATAGTACCTGACGGCTTCACTGATAAATACTTCCAATCATTTAAAGAAGAACTAACACCAAATCCTTCTCAAATCCTTTCAAAAAATTGAATAGAGAATACTTCTGTCTTAGTTACTTTTCTTGTTACTGGGACAAAATACCCAACACCCACAAATTAAAGGAGGACAGGTTTATTTAAGCTCACAAATTTTTGGCTGGCTCCAAGGAAGGGCAGCATAGCAGAGGGGCATCACAGAGCATAGTTTATGGTGTGGCAGCAGAAGGCAGCAAGTACCAAGCAGCCCTCCTACCTTTCCTTTTTATCCCCATCCAGGCTACCAGCCTTTTCGGTGGTGCCACTCAGAACTATGTTAATTCCAACAATGGATTGATATAGTATGACACAACCTTAATCCCAGTATCACATGTCCCAGGTCCAGTCAGCTCCAAAAAGCCCCACCTATAATCACAGGAGTCTTTAGAGGGACATGCAGATATAAACCATAACAACTTCCAAAGTACTTTACAAGGCCAGTACTACTCTGATATCAAAATCAAGACAGGAACACCACACACACAAAAAAAATTTAGAGTCCAATGTCCTTGATACAATTAAATGCAAAATCCTCAAGAAAATACTTGCAACTAAATTTAACTGCACTTTAAAAGGATTAAAAAATATGATCAAGGAGAATTTATCCCTGTGGTACATTTGTATATGGCTCAACATACACAAATCAGTAAATGTGACATAGCACATTAATAGAAAGATAAAAATCATATAATCATCTCAATAGATGATGAGAAAGTATTGATAAAATTCAATATCTTTTCATAACAATATTCCACTTTATTTTGTTGAAAGAGATATATGACAAGCCTATATCTAGTATCATACTCAGTGGTGAAAGGCTAATTGTTTTCCGAGACCTAGGGCAAAGGTTCCTATTCCCTAGTCAATAAGGAATTGGAAGTCCTAGCCAGAGCAACTAGGCAATAAAAGAAAGAAAAGGTATCTACACCTGAAAGAAGAATATGTGCACCCGTGTTCATAGAAGCAAACTTTGTAATAGCTAAAACTTGGAAGCAGCCCAATTGCCCATCAACGGGAGACTGATAAAGATGTAGTTTTTTAAATAAAATGGAATACTACTCAGCCATTAAAAATGAGTAACTGGAGACATTTATAGCTAAATGGATGCACATTGAGGCCATACTCTTAAGTGAAATAAATAGCATACACACGTGTAAATATCGAATAGTTTCTCTAGTGTGAGAAACTTAAAGTGTAAATGAAGACTAAAAGGTATAACAGATAATGTAAAATAGGAAGAAAAGTGACAAAGGAAGGGGAAATGGGAGGGGTAAGGGAAAGGAAAGAGGGGAATGGAATTAATCTGAGATAATGAAAAGTAATGGTAACAAAGTCTTTGTAGATAGGCAGGGAGGGAGGGGCTGAAGAGAGGGAAGGGGACTGGGGAAAAAATAAGAACCGAAATTGATTATGTAAAGGTACAAATTTCTAACAGTGAATGTTATTATATGGCATACATTAAATGTACCGATAAAATTAATTTTTTGAAAAAGACTAGTGTATTTTATGCATCAAATACCCTAAAATTAACTTTCAAATATTCACAGAAGTACTTGCTTTCTAATTTGATTGATGTTTCAGTTATATATCTACGTCAAAGATTCAAGCCAGGCATGTCACATGCCTATAATCCCAGGACTCACAGGCTGAGACAGCAAGATCACAAGTTTGAACTTAGCCTGGGTAATTTAACAATTTAGCAGGATTTTTCTCAAAATAAAATATAAAAAAATAAAGAGCTAAGGACTAAGGATGGGTTCAATCCCCAATATTACACACACAAAAAAACTCAATAGGGCATAATGTTAATAGGGATAAAACATATATGCTTATAGTCCAAGAGCTATAACTGAACACTGTACCTGATACAGCATAATAGGCTCTATGTCGTATCCTAAAGTAACAGCAAAGTTCTTAGCGATGACTGTTTTTCCACAACCCTACAAATGGAAATACAATCATTCAAAGGATGAATCAAAACATCCAAAAGTCTGAAAACAGAATTTTGCAATGAAGTTGCTTCTCTTACCTTTCCTCCAATTAAACATATGTCCTTAACCATATGAGACTGCATCATTTCAGCCAACAACTGCTTATGACTTACAGTCGGTATAAAGTGCTCTGATGTAAAAGGTTGACCTAAGGGTCTGGTCCCAGCTCGCACCTATAATTAAAAGAGAGGTGAACCAAATAGTATATGCTGTTCTCAAAATATTAGTAACCTGAAACACATAACTGCCACTTAGCCCTTCTCTTGTTTCTTTCTTTTTTTTATTATTCATTAATTTTATTGGTACATTTTAGCTATACAGTATGATAATGTTCATCATTGGGAATTTGTAACTAAACATGATATATCTTGACTGTTATTTTCCCCCTTTCCCCTTGCCCACTCTTCAACCCCTCGAGCCCTCCCTATTCACAAAGACCTTGTTTCCAGTTTTTCCTTTTTCATATTTATTCCTCTCCCTTCTTTCATTTCCTACCCCTCCCACTTCCCCTTCCCCTTCCCCTTTGGACCTTTTCTTCCTATTTCATATTATCTATTACACATTTTGGTCCTTATTTATACTTTCAGTTTCTCACACCAGAGAAACTATTCGGTATTTACATATGTGTGCCCTATTTATTTCACTTAAGAGTATGGCCTCAATGTGCATCCATTTAGCTACAAATGATTTCTCATTCTTTATGAAATACCTAGGAATCAACCTAATGAAAGAAATCAAAGAACTTTATTCTGAAAACTACAGCACTCTGAGAAAAGAGATCAGAGAGATACCAGAAAATGGAAAGAATTCCTTTCTCCTGGGTAGGAAGAACCAGTATAGTGAAAATGGCATAGTTCAGAAACTGCTATTCAGATCTAATGCATTCCCAATTGAAATTCCAACAGCATACTTCACAGAAAGAGGAAAACAATCAAAAATTCATTTGGAACAAGAGACCTAGAAAAGCAAAAGCAATTCTAGGCAACAAAGAAAAGGTAGGGGGCATCACAATCCCCAATTTGAAACTATATTACAAAGCTACTGTTATAAAAATAGCACAGTACTGGCAAAAAAAACAGACACAAGGATCAGTGGAACAGATTATATGATGCAGAAACAACTCAGACACATTCAGCTACTTTATCTTTGACAAAGGAGCCACTGGAGGAAAGGTAACCTCTTTAATAAATGGAGCTAGAGGGCCGGGGATTTAGCTCAGTGGTGCCACTGCCTGCCTCACAAGTGCAAAATCCTTTGTTTGATCCCCAGTACAAGAAACAAAGAAGGAAGGAAGGAAGGAAGGAAGGAAGGAAGGATTTTGAAGGAAGGAAGGAAAGAAAGAAAGAAAGAAAGAAAGAAAGAAAGAAAGAAAGAAAGAAAGAAAGAAAGGAGGAAGGGCGGGAAGAGAGAGAGAAAGGAAGGAAGGAAGAAAGGAAGAGAAAGAAAGAAAGAAAAAGAAAGAAAGAAAGAAAGAAAGGAAAGAAATAAAGAAAGAAAGAAAGAAAGAAAGAAAGAAAGAAAGAAAGAAAGAAAGAAAGAAAGAAAGAAAGAAAGAAAGAAGGAAAAAGAAAGAAAGAAAGGAAGGAAGAAAAAGATGAGGCAGGTTGAAATTTTTTTTTTTTTTTTGGTACTGGGGATCGAACTTGGGACCTTGTGTTTGTGCGGCAGGTGGCAACACCACTGAGCTAAACTCCGGACTCAGGCATTAATTTCTTGCTCAACTCAATTCTTGAGTTTTTGATATTTTCATTGAGCAGAAAGTACTTCCTCATTCACAGATCCAATGAACATCATTAAATTTCCAAATTAACATTTCTCTAAAATCAAAGTCCTATTCTGTCAAATATTTGTAAGAATAATGTCATTTTTATGCTCTTTGTAATTTTTAATTTATAAAATCTCAACTAAATAGTGAAGTTTTTTCTCAACTTTCATCTATGAACACAAAATTTAAAATGAGCCCATACTAGAAATTCCAAAGTCATCAGTAACCTCCTGATTTCTAGGAGCCACTGTCCATAAATCCTCTTCATTCTTAACTTGGTTTACCACTCAGAAGCATTTATCCATAAAAATTTCACCTCCCATCTTTCACAGCTACTTATCCTTTTATTTTATTTTATTTTTTATACTAGGGATCAAACTCAGGACCTTCCTCTTGTGAGGCTGGCAGCAGCACCACTGAGCTAAATCACAGCCCCTCCCTTTTATCTGATTTTAAGTTGTTCTTGCTTTCTTTACTCTTGGGCTCTAGATTTATTAGGTTTTAGTTGTTGGTTTTCTTTCTTTTCTTGGTACATTCTCTTAAAAAATAAAATTTACTTTCTAAATGATATATAAAATATGCATATTAATAAGGGACTATCTAATATTGACAGATGTATACATTGTGTAATAGGCTAAATTTATCTCAAACTTTTGTCATTTCTTTACAATAAAAACATTGAAAAATTCTTTCTTTTAGCTTTTTATCTATAGTCATCCTATCATGCAATAGCACACGAGAACTGACATAGTATCCATTAATCAGCCTTTCTCCACCCCTCCCTTCCCCTTATTCTCCCCAGCCTCTATAACCGCCACATATGTTCAACTTCTACGAGATCAACTTTTTTAGACTTGTCATATGAGTGGAATTATAATATTGTATTTTTTTATCCTCTCCTTAGTCTCCTGGGGACCATGTTCTGGCAAGGACTTGATTTAATCAGATTATATGCAACATGAGTCCTAAAAAATTGTTAAGTTTGGAAGTGATAATATCAGATCTGCTTTTAAGAAAGAGTATCCTGGCACTAACATAGAAAGCTAACTAGAAGGAACAGGAGGAATGAGGTTAGAGAGTCATTATCAAACAGTGAAGAATGCTTCATGCCTCCTGATTCTGAACACTGCTAAAACTACCCAAAATGTCACTACATTTCCACTTTTGAGTCACTGGAATAAACTCTATGCCATTCTTCAAGATTTAACTTATACTCTACCTACTCTCTGAAGCTTTCCCTACCCCTCGGGAATCCCAGTATTCCTTCCTTTTCTAGATCCCTGCTGACATTAATTTCAATGCATCCTTACTCATCCACTTCTATCCTACAATGTCAGAAGTCATTCATCTGACACTGTGGTACAAAGTGACCCTGCCTAGAAATCCCAATGGTGCCACTTCCTAGCTGGTGACCATGAGTGAACCAATTAATCATTGTACATCTCAGTTGTCTAATCTATAAAACAGTGATAATAAAAGTCACCTCCAGGACTACTGGGGGATATAAATGGCCTATGCAAGGAGGCAAATATAGTGACTCGTATCTAATAAACACTCAAGAAAGACATGTGTACTCATGGTACACATAGTATTGATGTTTTACTTCAATGTGTAGGAACATGACTATTAATAATACATTAAAACAAAATTTTATCATGAAAGCTTCTCTGCCACAACATATGAAAACAAGCATTTACATACACTCAATGAATATTTTTCAAGCTGTGTTTCCCAGTTTCCTGTAACATTTTTGGGTTCTCAGGGTACTAAACACAAGGGTTAGAGAGAGGGCAGGTAGACGGAATTCTGTGATCAAATAAAAACTTTTCAACCAAAGCAGAGCTCCTCTTGTCACTGTTCCACGTGTTAGAACATAATTTTGTTTGATTATAGGGTTCTCCAGTAGCTAAAATATTTGAAAACATTATTTCTTACCAAGGACTATAGCACCTAATGTTTTCATTAATTAACACTCGACTTGATTTTTCCAGAGGTAAATTTTGAATTTTTGAAGAAAGGCTACCCTTGTTCTTTCCCAAACTTTTTCTACTTACAAGCACATAAATACACAGATGTACAAAACATATATAGAGAGTTTAAAAAAGCTTATAAGGGGATCATTCACCTAATTTAGACCAGAATAAAACACATCTTAGGATGAATAAATCTGTGGTTCATTACCTTAATAGTTACTTCCTTTCCTGCAACTTGGATAGTCACACAAGCTTGGGAGACATAGTTTTCAGACATCCTCTGCACACTTACAATCTCTTTAGGAAGCACAGAGCTTCCTGAATCTTGGAGTTCAAAGCGCTATAAAATTAAAAGAAAGTCATATAATTTACTTTTCATTTTAGAATGTCTGGAAGAGTCCACCTAATTAGAACTGAAATCATTCTATGAGAAGTTTAAAAAGTTAATGAATTCGATCCCTGGTAACAAAAAAAATTTATGAAAATTATTTCTAATAATACCATTCTACTTAAAGCAACTATTAAAGGTGATATTAAAATAGTCCCTACAATTTACTAAGTGACAGAAAATAGAAATGCTTAATTTCTGGCACTGTAGAAGTCCATAGCCTACATTTCTTGAAAATGAAATGTTCTAATCTGCTAGAAAGGGATGGTGAAACTCTTGAAAACCTGCTGAAGTAAAACAAGGCCTGTGTCAGTTGATTCTTTAAATCATCATTAAGTTAATGTGGTTACTGCAATTCACACAAACAGAATTTTTGAACCCAGTTTTGCAGTCTGCTTATAGGGATACCTTAGCTGATTAAAATAAATTATAACAACCTTCCACAGCATCTGGCAAAGTACCTCCTACACTCTAGACTTCTCAATATTTGTCAAACTAGACTTAAAAGGCCAGGATCATAGATTCTTTCTAGATCTGAGCCAATTAACAAAAGTATCCTCCTTCTAAACTATCCTCCAAAAATCTTAACACTAATTTTGGAACATTAGCACTACAGAGAAACAGTTGCAAATCAATGAGAGAACATATTCTATGCATTTAACAGAATGACAGAACTCTAGGAAACTGAAGTTTTTAGAGAAAAAAATCATGTTAACCTCAACATTATAATGAAGTCTTCATTTTGGTATTGTAAGTTTTCAAGACAATCACTAACTGCTTTCCCTAAATATAGGAATAATTATCCATTTGTGCTATTACAAAAATATGAGTTCTACATTTTATACAATTTATATAAGCAAATCTCCAGTGTATTACATAATTTTGTAAGAATTGCTTTTACATTATAGAAAGAAAGAAAATATTGACAAAATAAGTTTCATGCCCCCCCACAAAAAAACACTATACTATATATCTTAAGGAAGAGTTAACAAAAAAGAAGTAAGGCCTAGGGCCAGGGATTTAGCTCAGTGGCACCAAACCTGCCTTGCAAGTACAAGGTCCTGAGTTCAATCCATGGTACAAAAAAAAAATGAAAAAAAGAAAGAAGGCCTAATCAAATAATCATTAGAATTTAAAACCAAGAATCAGACTGGAGATTCAGCTCACTGGTTCCGCCACCTGCCTTGCAAGTTCAAAGACCCAAGTTTGATCCCCGGTATCAAAAAAATAAAAAATTAAAAATAAATAAAACAAGAATCATTAATTTCTTTTTTTTTTTTTTTTTTTTTTTTTTTGTACCAGGGATTGAACTCTGGACCTTGTACATACAAGGCAGGCAGCACAACCACAGAACTAAATTCCTGGCCAAGAATCACTAATTTCTATGAAAAAAAAAATGAGCTGAAAGGTATGTTTTTACCCGAGCTACAGTAGTGTCATTTGAAGTTGATAAAGGATTGATGTCAGAATACTCATATTCCAGAAATGACAACAAATGTACTGAATCATTGCTATACTGGTTATATGCTTATAAATAATTCATGTTAAAATACTTCAGCAGAATAAAAATAGCAGGCTAGATTACACTAAGATAGTAAAAGAACTGAAGTTGCAAAGTGAATTACCATTTGCCAGTATAAGAAATTTAGAGATCTGTTAATCAGAAAGGTAATTCAGGTGTAAAATAGACATATAATTGCTTCAAATCACACACCAGCAGGATGTAGAGGATGAGAATTTATTTACTTTACTACTTTATAGGTTTTTCCAAGAATTCTTGAATTTCAATTAAACAAACAGAACATTTTATGACATACTTTCCCTAGAATTATATTAAACTGTAATTTATAATTACATAAACTGATGCATAAATCACACAGATGTTGGTCTATATGGCATCTGTATGTGTCCTCATGATTCCTAATCCTGTCTCACCACACTATCTATTTTCTTCCTTTTAGTAGGCTGATTAGCACTAAAAGAGAAATTCTCCAGCCCACGCTGACTAGCTGCTAAAGAGATATGTGGTCCCAGTGTCTCCTGAGCTCTTTCCCCAAAGCTCTTCACTTAATACAAGCCATTATTATTCTCCCAAGGAGGCCGTCTGAGCCTATGTACCTCCCTCAAGGCAGGCAAGATGGCTGACTCCTCCACTCAAAACCTATACTCCTCCATGCCTCTCTAGATGTAAATCCCTCTAGGCAAACAGTAAATGTGTCTATTTGGCTCGCTCCCAAACCTCCAGAACCTAGACACACACATGGATCATAATCAGTTGTCAGTTAAGATTTGTTCAATGAACAATTACAAATTTTCTTTTATCCTTAAAAGCATTTGTTTTCATCAATCTTCTATTACTGTCTCAATTTAAAAAGGGGGTGGGGGGTTCTGCCTTAAGTATGAGTAGATGAAAAGCCACCAGAAGTCTGTCTCCATTCCAAATTATAACAAGTCCATCATTCTAGTTCATGGGTGGAAATCATTATGAACCAAGATACAATGGTGCTCTGGAACTGTCCTTTTACCAAGTTACATTTTCCATGCAATCCATAAATTTTACCCTTTTTCCCTATAATGATGTTTTCCAATCCAAGAAATAAATAGTTATTTTTAATTCTGTATCATCTGTTAGTATATTTCATATTTTTGCTTCTCATCCCCATTGCAAGAAGTATATAATCACTGGTTCATCTTTGTCGAAATTTGCTTTTTATATCTAGGAACTTTTGACTTACATTCCCACATAACACTGCTTTTGGTAAGTCCACCAATAATATTCTAATTGTCAATTTTAATAAATTCTTTTTTCTTATATTTCACTGAATTATCCTTCCAAGCCTTTTTTGCAAGTTCTCTTTCCTTTTCCTAACCAGTGAACATTAGGGTATTTCAGAAGCGAACAATTTGATAGATATAAACTGAAAGAATATAGGGTACATTGTGGGCTTTCAAAGAATGTGAGAAATAAAAAATACCCATAAATCAGGCCAGGGATTTACCTCAGCAGTGCACCTTGCAAGCATGAGGTCCCAAGTTCAATCCCCAGTACAAAAAAAAAAAAAAATCCTAGCTTGGAAAAGTAAGAAGACCCAGACACCATTAATTAATGTAAGACAGTGCAAAGAAGCAGCACATGGTGGGTGGATGCTAAATAACTGCCCTTTGAATTTGGGGTTTCCAGGTAAATTTAGGTGCACTGTCCATCGATGTTCACTTTTTAAATAATCTCATCCAGTTGCATGATTTTACAAGCCATCTAGGTGTTCATCTCCAGTTTCTCCTGAATTCCTAACTTGTACATGCAAATGCCTCGTTGACTTTTCCATTTAGATAGCTAAGACACATCTCCGGTCAAACATATCCAATATTCAAGTCTTCATATTCCCTCAGTGTTCTCTATTTCCAAAATTTCTCAGTCCAAAAAGCCTAAAATCATCCTTAACTCATTGTCTCAACTCTATTTCCAAACCTTCAGCAAATCATATTAACTCTACCATCATAATATAACCCCATCCCATTATATCTTACCAATCTTACAGCTGGTTAAAGCCGCTATAATCTTTCAACTAGATTATTACAACAATCTACTAACTAACTTGTTTTTCTCTGCTTTCACCCTTATCTTCCACAGTGTATTCATTACCCAGCAAACAGAATGAAGAATCAGACGAGACATTCCTCAAAAATCTTCTAATGGTATTGCATCTCACTCAAACTGAAAGCAGAAATCTTTTGAACGTCCTACAGAGCACCTCATGATCTGAGTGCCTTTAACTTCTGACATTACCTCCTACTCACCTGTTCTTCATTCACTGCCCCCTTACATTGTCCTTTGCCGTTCCTAGGATACTCCAGGTGTTCTCCTGCTCAGGGCTTTTACAATGGCTATAACCTCTGTCTGAGATGTTTTCCCCCCTAGCACTCTTTCTCTTCAGATTTTATTCAAATGTTACCTTCTCAGTGGCAGTATCAATTCCTCCGTTGATATATTACAGAACTTACTTATTCATGTAACTAACTAAATGATTGATACCCTTCACTAAAAAGTAAGCTCCACGAAATTGGAAACTCTTGTTTTGATGAATGCTACACCACCTTTAAAATGCTGCCTGGCTGACTGTGTAGAGTTTACTGATTGTGAGGAAGCATGGATGCAATAAATGATGCCTTTTGAATAAATAATCTAAGTCTTCATTCAACAAGACATTTTTGCCACATTGGAAACAATTGTTATTACTTTCCTCTCAGAAGTCTCTCCTAACACTACATAAGAATATTTTCTTCTGTGATTGTTCTTCCTCTGCCTAATTTGAAAGTTATTTTGCACCATCCAATCCTTAAATGTTGGTGTTTCCACAGTTCCAATACTCAGCCTGTTTTTCTCCTCACTGTAGTCGTTCCCTGGGTTCTTTCATCCATTATGAATTCCACTAATACCTACACATTAGTGACTCCCAAGTATTTATCTTTAGCATTAAAATAGTTCCAAAACCAGATCCATGGTTTCAAGTCTGCTAAACAACCCCCCTGGAAAGTTCAAATTCAAAAGGATCTTCCAATATGAAATTATTTAAAATCAAACTAATTGTTTCCTCTCTCATTCTCACAGTAATTAAAGTCATCTCTGTCTACCCACTTTTCCAAACTACTATTTACAGACATTCTTCATTTCTCACCTTCTCTCCTGGCTCCCACAAACCATCCTAGATTTTATTAGCTGATCACATTTACATTCTTACCTCTGAGACATTTCTCATGACCACTTATTTCCTATTTTCACGGACCTACTTTACTTTATTGCTTTGACCACAGCTATTTGTTACATTATAATGCTATGGAATAGCATTATAACAGTATCTTGGTGCATGCCTGTAACCTCAGATCTCGGGAGGCTGAGGCAGGAGGATCGCTGTGAGTTCAAGACCAGCCTTGGCTACACAGTGAGTTCCAGGTCAGCCTCAACTACATAGTGAGACCCTGTCTCAAAAAAATACTATTTATTGGGGTTTTTTTGTTGTTGTTGTTGTTGTTTTTGGTACCAGGGATCAAACTTGGAACCTTGCACTTGTGAGGCAGGTGGTGGAACCACAGAGCTAAATCCCTGGCCCAAAATAATATCTATTGGAATGCCTAATACTCCAAGCAAATCATAAGTTCCTCAGAAGCAAAGATCATATACTATCCATTTCTGAATACCTACACTTCTGTATAATATCATCATTTGTCAAATAGTGAGCATGTAAATAGTGCTGTTGAACTGGATGAAAACAATGATAAATACTTTCAGGTTTCTCAGCAAAAAACTATAGTTCAGACTATATACCAATGAATAAGTAGCAGCACATACTTTCTAAACCAATAAAGGACTTACTGATTTAACTTCTGATATTATTTCTATGATAGAGATCTCCTTAAGTAAGACTGAAGCAACAACATGTTATGGAATTTTTTTGTTACTAAACTCTGACAAAACATACCATTCTCAAAATGTGGTATATTCAGAATGAGAGCATTTTCTTTAAGACATCCTTAAGTAAAAGTGATAAGTAATTTTTATGACTACAAAAATATGTTTTTAGAGCATTCACATCATCAGACAAGCACCATCTGGGGAATGAAAGTTATTCCAGCCATTTTTAAGGTTAGTTCAGAAAAAAAGGTGTTTTGAATTTTAGTTGACTGCATTTTCAGAGAGTAATGATTTTCTTTAAAAAATGTAGTCTAAGTGATTACACTAAAATTCAAATAGTTGTCTAACTCAAATGCAACCATTCATTAATTTCTATGACCATCTAGGACAGAAAATAATTATCCTTTATGAAGAAAGTGTGTGTGTGTACACACAAATACACAACCTTCTTGACTTTATTATAACAGATATTTTTATTCCTTAAACATTTTTTCCAAATTCAACATTTTAGCTCTCTTATCAAAAGTATTGAGGATATATAAAATTTTGTGCATCTATGAGCATGAATTTAAGATAATGCTTTAAAAAATTAAACTTAGGATAACAAACAGGTCATGCAAAGTGACCCAGAACACATCATAAACAATTATACCAATGAGTAGACTCTTCCATTCTGAAGGAAAAATATGTAATGCTCTTGCATGTCTATCAACACATACATCAGTGTATGTAACAATCTTACCAAAAAAAGTTCTTTAAGTTCAGATGAGTTCAGAACAATGAATTAATGATCAAAGATAATTAAAGTGAGAGAGGACAACCACACTTTTTCTTCTCTTATCTAAATTATACAAATAGTTTTTTTCTTTTTTTAGAAACCTGTACAATTAAATTGAAACCATTTGTTCATAAGATGAACCCAATCACTTTCTGTTTCCCTTAATTATGAAGATCAAAATAAAGAGCATATAAAATGAAGCAACACTATTTACTTTCTTCAGAAAACCCAACTCTTCAAAAGTATTTTATAACTTTATTATATAATTTGTATGAATAGTTTTGAAATTAGAGACTAGAAACACATCAAAGTGGTTTCTTTGTAAAGAAAACAGACATTTTTTCATACCTGACTTATGTAGACAGTATCTTTCTTCGATTGTATCATTAAAACAAACAAACAAAAACATTACACTGCTTAACTTTATCAGGACAGAACTTTCCAGGACAGTCTCTTCCTCCCTAACTATGTGCCCTTGTTCTCAAGCCACAGCATTGTGTGGAGGGCACTAAGGAAGCTCATCTGGAAGCAAAGAAGTCTTTGATCTTTAACATCAGATGCTTCAGTGACCAATGCAAAGGCAGCTTGGGTGATGACTGGTAAAAGATAAGTTTCAGTTCTCGTCTTTTTCTAGCACCTAGAACAAATCTAAAAGTGAACTACATAGTCAGAAGATGGCAGTTTCCCGACACCTGAGCCTATGAATAAATTTTCCCATTTTCAAATGGTTCTTAATATCATCTCTCTTCCTCCTTTCCTTTCTTCCTCCTCTTCCTTCCTTGTCTCCTTCCTCTTCCTTTCCCTTCTCCTTTTCCTTCTCCCTCTCCTCTCCTCCCTTCCTCTGCCATCCCCCTTCCCTCCCCCCCACCCCCTTACACACACAGAGCACACCTCTTCTTGCTCTTTCATCAATGGTTGCCATTTCACTGCTTCATTCTGTTTCTATTCTCTGCTGTCGCATCTGCTTTCCTTTGTCTCTTTATTGGCCATTGTCTTCTCTGTGCTTTTTCATCATTTTCTCCTTAACCCCTTTTTACATTTTTATTTTATTGTTGTTGTTGATGTCACCAATTAGTGAAAATACCATTTCTTCCAGTTCGTTGGCTAACTTGACAAAAATTTCACTGAAGCCATCTAGAATGTACTGTCCCACTCTCTTGAGTTCTACTACTAGATGCATATGGGGTACTTCTGTACCCTCAAAACCTACATGGAGATTTGAGGATAAGGAAAAACAAATCCCATTCTATTTTCTTGCTGAAGGTTTTCAAGTCTTGGCCTCCAGAAAATGTAGATACAGATATATTCCATAACAGTTTAGTGTTCACATTCTACCTATCTTTAGCCAGACTGTGTAAGAAAAGCAAAAACTCCTTCATAAGAGGGAACTAATTTTGGGAATAAATAAATCTTTAGTAAGGGTCAACTTTGGTAAATAGATAGCTATGAGATGCCATATAATGTAACTGGCACTTTAGAAAACAATACTGTTAACTATACACCAAGGAAATGATGTCATATATTTTTTGTTGTTGTTTTTTTGGGGGGGTACCGGGGATTGAACTCTAAGTCCTTGTGCTTGCAATGCAGGTGGTGGCACCACTGAGCTAAAGCCCTGACCCATGCCAAATGTATTTTAAAAGAAAACCATGTTCCATGTATTATAAACCACCTGTGACAAAAGTGAGAGCATGGGAATGAGTACAGGGCGAAGGTTAAGGGGAGAGGATGAGGAAATAAGTAGAGTGAAAATGTTCCAAGTACAAGGTCCTAATAACCTCAATGACTGTAGACATTATATGCCATAAAGATGAACTAAGATTAATAACAATATCAAGAACAAAAAAGAAGAAGGGAGAACTAGAAAAGGAGGGAAGGAGGGGCAGAGAAGGAGATTTTTAAAAAGAAACAAACTATATTATGTACATGTACCAACTTCCCGAGATAATGGTAAAATGAATGTATTACAAACATGTATTAATAAAATAAAAAGTTTTTAAAAGAAAGAAAAAAAGCAAGAGCATTAAATGGTAGGATATAGGGCAATTTCCAGAGCTAAATATGAAATGCACGCTTCTCAAGTTACTTTAAGTTATAGGTAGATAACTTTTAATTTAGTGTTATATGACATATTTCCTTCCCATTTTATTTTTACATGTTATATTGAATGTATACTTAAAAATTTTTAATTTGAAATCACTTCAATCTTATAAGAAAATTACAAGACCCAGTAGTACTGAAAAGCTATTTCACCTTCACCAAGATCCCTAATGGTTAACAAATTAGCATTATTTTTCTCCCCCTTTACTCCCCACATACATGGACACATGTATACACAAACACACATATGCACATAATCACTGATTATTTTCTGAACATTTTCAGAGCAAGCTGTATATTCCCTAGAGATGATGCTCTCTTCAGCAGAACACCTGGGAGGCCCACAACATCCATCCATCCCACCTGGGCAAGTTGGTGTTTCTGTAACAATGCCATTTTCCTTTTGTCCAGGCAAGTGAGTATTTCGTAGGGATATTTTCTGAAGTTCTGTCAGTATCCTGTTCCTCATGAATGCACCACTCATCCACTTTAACATCCTTTATTGACACATTCCTATTTTTCCAGTTATATAATTTCTTACATACTTATTAGTAAGCATTCTACATTAAGAGACTTTTCTCTTCCATATTTAAAAAATGTGTTTATATCAGTAGAGACTAATGAATTCCTATTTCATATAATAAGTTAGCAATTACTATCATTATTTGTATCTCATGCTCAAATTGTCATTTTGCCTGTCATTTTGATAAGTTAACATCGTTGCTATTAAAAACTTGAACATTTGTTTACTCTCTGGCACATAAAATGTTCCTGGTTTATCTTGAAGATTTCTCAGTCCAATCCCTGCATCAGTCCTACATCTAATGAGTTTTGATGCTGCTTGGAGAGTTGTGACATTTAGAAACCAGTGTTCAGGCATATCTTTTAGGGTCTCTTAGGAGACAGAGCTAGAAAATATGTGTATGCAAATGCACATACACTAACAATCTTTACTATACTGTATATTAATCTATTTAATTTTTAAAAACACAATTTACAATATCCCCAATTTCAAATCAACACCTCAGGGTTTTTTCATGCCTTCCCACTTTCTATGTTTATAAATTCCTTCTGCAACAATAAGAAGCACAGCTCCCATTATCCTTAATGTATGCACTCCTTTGCTAAGTCAATTTACTTGATTGCTCAATGTAATAAATCTCTCAGCCACACAGGCTCTCTGTGCTGGCTCCCCCATCCCTTTTTTCTTGTCACTGGTATCCAATAGTTACTTCCATGCCCAGAAAGAAGGAAAGGAAAGCAAATGGGGGGAGAGAAAGACAAAAAATGAGAGGATGGGAAGAAACTGGATAGGAAGACAAGGAACACAGGAAAGGAAAGGGAAGGAAAGAAAACAGATACTCACTTTTAAAACACCTTCCACAGCCATCTTCCCTTCACTTCCTAGTAAAACAGTGTATGGATAAATCCACTGGATTGCATGTTTGATTGACATCATAGGAAAGGAATCCTATTTAAGAGAAAAAATATATAGGATGAAGCAACATCCAAAATAATCATAGAAGTATTACCTGAGATGTATATATGCCATTAAAATTGTCTTACAAAAATAACCACCATATTCAGGAAGTGTAAAACAGCAAATAGTATTCCCTCTTTTCTTTCTGTTCTCCACCTTCCTTTGGGTAAACTCCTGCACTTCAATCTTTTATATATGTCGTGATGGTTCTTAAAAGTCATACACTTAGGCATTTAAGAGAGTATCATGCAGTTCACTTCCAAGAAGTTTGGCAGGGGGACTTGCAAGCAAATCTGGCAATATGTCAACAATTGATGTTTCTAGATGAAAAGGTTATGAGTGTTGTTTGCTTTACTATTCTAAACAAAAGGTTTTGAGCAAATAAGAATGAAAGTACATGACTTGATAAACAGTTGAAGAAATGTGGTTCTACATGTATATAACGAAGTAAACACCTAACTCTGACGCACTATACACATTTGAAAAAGCAATAAATATTTAAAAATAAGAGTATCTACCAGGCACGGTGGTGCACACTTACAATCCCAGCACTCTCGGAGGCTGAGGCAGTAGGATTATAAGTCTGACTCCAACCTCTACAACCTAGTAAGACCCTGTCTCAAGTAAAACAATTTTTAAAAAGGGCTGGGGATATAGCTCAGTTAAAAAGCCCTGGTTTAATACCCAATACCCTAAAAAGATAAAAATTAAAAGAATCTCTTGCCAAGGACTGAGATGGCCTGCTACTTAAGAAGATGGTCTCCTCAGCACTGTCTCACTAAATGTTCAAACACCCTCCTATTTGAGCCCTGCATCCAGTCTCTCCAGGTCTCTTGCCATCAACGGAGGTGTCTTCCTCTAAAATACCTCTGATCACTTTATATCCACCCATTTCATAATGCCAGCTGAGCCACTTCCTCATCATAAAATCAATGCAACTTTCCAGGAAAATTTCTTCACAATATTATTCTAACCTCAATATGATTCTGATCACAATATGATTCTCCACCACACACACACTTCCCCTATAGAAATAACTTACTCTCGTTCTTCAAATATACCAGGTCCTTTTGAGACTGAACAGTTTTTGTGTGTCCTCTGCCTGGAAGGCCTTTCCATCACTCCAGACAGGACTGACACCCTTTTATGAAAGAGTAGTAGACAATATCTACTCTGAACCAAGTCGCTCAGGTCAGGTCCTTCTCCAAAGTTATAAACTTTATACAGACTCATAACATAGCCTTAGTCTCCACTCTTTACTGCATTGCATGGCAAATCAATCTCAGGCCTTTTATAGAAGTATTTTTGGTAGTGGGGATTGAACTCAGCCCTTGCACTTGCAAGGCAGGCAGCTGAACCACTGAGCTAAATTTCCGGCAATAGAAGAATGTCATAAGGCAACATGCAGTGATTAATCCCAATGATTAACTTTCATATTTTCTTTGCTACATTTGGGTATATCAGTCATTAATTTATTTAATACATACCAGGATTTGAACTGCAGCTGGTAAGCTATCTAAAGGAAAATCTGGAAGTCCAAGAGTAGAAGATTCTTGGGAACAGAGAGTTGTGGCAAAGGACAAAAGCTGAGAAACCCTATGTGGGGAAAAAGGTCTTTTATTCTATAGGTTTTAAAATATAAAGTGCAGAAGTATGTTAACTATAAAAGAGGAAGACCAGTTTAATTAATTTAAAATGTCCTACTAATTTTAAAGAACAATAACTCCATATCCCAATATTTCATTTAGGAGTGATTAGTGCCAGATATACATTATTTCCTAAATCCATCAAACTATATGAGGTTTTTTTCACAACCTAATCCATATCTATACTTCCTGCCTCCTCTCTCACCTTTTTCAATCCCAGACCAAAGCTTTAGCCACTAAGAACTTTTTATAGGCCTAGGCACAAAGGATAAACTCTCATATCTTATATTTTCAGAAAAATCCCTTAGAATTCCTTGATTCCATTCTCTATTTGTCAAAAGCCTTTTCATTCTTTAGGACTCACTGCAAATACTAATAACCCTGTGAATACTTTATAAAATTTCAACTACAAATAGTCCCAATATTTTGAATGACACTGTATACTGTTATATTAATGTTATTCACACATCTGTCAACTCTACTAGATCTTGAGCTTCTTGCTATACAAGTTCTTTTTTTTTTTTTGGTACTGGGGATTGAACTCAGGTCCTTGTGTTTGCAAGGCAGGAGCCAGAACCACTGAGCTAAATCCCTGGCCCTACAAATTCATATTTTAATAACTTTATCACCAGCACTTAACCAAACCTCTTAATACTAAAAATATTCTTCAAAGAATAGTTATTGAATAAATTCACCATCAATCAACCAATGAACAGGTAAAACAAATTTATAAAACTACACTTACTTCTCAGTAGGAACATTGGCTCCAAGTGAATACAATAGTTTAAGTTGGTCCTAAAATAATAAACATATAAAATCAATTAATAAATAATGGAATCAATTAAATAAAAATTCCACAGATACAATTTAACTTTTTAATTTGCTAATGCATAGGAGAAAATTCATTTCTTCATATTTTAATCTTTAAAAATTTTTCAGACAAATAGTGCCACAATAAATTTTCTTCGTAGTTTTCACAGATTTTCTTCATCCTATATCTTTCTTTCTATTATCTACAGAGAAGTACATTTAAAACACAGTAACATTTTTATAGAATCGAATTTCTTATTGTACAAAAAACTTTTTAAAAATTAATTATTCTTGGTCTACTTACCTTGAAGGGTAGAAAATAAATATCTCTCGCTTGAAATCGAGAACGGAGAGGGGGGTCTAATGGGTTTCCAGAGTACCTGGGCACTGGCAAGCCCAAAGCAATCACTCGGAAATTTTCACTAACTCGGACAATCTTCCAAGCATCCAACTCTGCTTTAGTATGATCCTAAGAACATGTGAGATAAAAAAACAAAAATTATAGCCTACCAGCATTTGGGAGGTGGAGGCAGAAAGACTGCCTCAAGTTTGAGGCCAGCCTGAACTATGTAATGAGACCCTATCTGAAAAATCCAAAATTAGAAAAGTACAACCTAAGTGATACAGACTAAAACTCTAAGAGCTGCCAGGCCAAGAAGCTGAGGCCCTGACTGTTAATAGAACTGTGTATGAGAATTCTCCAAACAGAACCGTCAAGGAACAAAAGTAAGATCAGGATCAGGATGACAGGGAAAATACACAACTGAGGACTAGTGATGGAAAGAAAAGGCGGTTCACATACCAAGGAACAAAGGAGACCTGGGTCAGAAGGTTGAGCTTTAATTAGTAACACAGGAATAGTTAGGAGGGTAAGAGAAATATATGACAAGAAGCTGTATTTTTTTTTAAAAAAAAGGAATATTAGGATAGACCATTAGCATGTAAAGTCGGTTCATAGACCTTAAACAGGTAATTTTGTTTATGAGTATATTTCTACCAAGGCATATTAAACAATAAATAACATGCTTTGAAAATTTACTACCTGCTAAGCACTTTCCATGAGTTTTTTTCCTCATTTAAGTTTCACCAGAATCCAAATAGAGACTTAGTCTCTTTATTAAATTAATTTAAAAACTGAAGTACAAAGGAGTTATATTATTTACCTATGGTTCTGTATATGGTAGGACTGAGGGGATGAAAAATATATAAGTTTGGAATCACAAAACAAAACGCAGGTCTCAATTACTTGATACATTTTAGCTAAATGTCTAAGGGCATGTCATATTTCCCTCAAAATTTTACCCTTCTTGTCTATATAATAGAAACAATGTCATCTACATTATTACGATGCTAGGAAAATTAAACATGAGCATGTTATGTGAGAGCAACTGATCCACAGCAGGTACTTTCCTGCTCTGCCTAAATCTATCAATGGTTCTTCAAAGCCTAACCCATAGGCTCCATGGGACTTACACAGTTTATATAAATGTGCATATGTACATTTTGAGAGAAAAGCCCACAGTTTTCAGTAGATCTTCATAGAGTACAGGCCACAAAACAGCATTCAACCTTTTGGCATGGCACTCAAAGCCTCTCTCCTGGCAGGATTTGTGTCTGATTTTTCCCATCTCAGCCCCCTCACCTAGCGTGATCCTGTGCTCTAACCTGTCCTACAGCTGTAACTTTCTACACATACCATGCCTCATCACACTGCTCCATTTGGACTGGAACACCTTTCACACTGCATCACATCAACACAAATACCACTTAAAGCTCAGAAGAGACGTCACCTTCCTAAGAACTGCCCTTTTCCTTATGCTATTTCAGAATAGAACTACTTTTGTACCCCTACCTTGTAGCCATTGCAAGTTTTCATCATTTTACATTCATTCATTTGCTTCTATACAAGACTCTCATGCTAAATCCAAGCTCTTGAGAGGTCTCACTGCCTCTAGTACATAATAGGGAGAGTCTTTTAAATGACTGAATTAATGTTAAAAATAATTTTAATCAAAATCACAAATCATACATTATTAGAATGATATTATGATGCTATGTCACACATTCTAGAAAACAAGAAACAAGATCAAGCCCATTCTGAAAACCAAGAATACTTGGTTTCTTCAGAAACCAAGTATTTCTATTTTTCATTTACCTGAAACTGATAATTAGAATATAAAGTTCACACAAACTGTTTATTTCTATAATATCAAAATTCTACAGAAACCAATAAATTTTTGAGATATCAAAATTCAGTATGTTGAATCCAGCTAGAAATAAGTGGGACTTAAATTATAGTGTGTAATCTTCTTACCATAAAAATTGTCCTAAGATGAAACTGTTTTATAAAGGAATCTTGTCTGTATTTTGTGAGTTTCTTACAAGACAGATTTCATAAATACAGAAATAACATTTACTAATAAGATGTATTTATACTGATATCCACTTCAGAGAAAAAATGAGAAATTTTTATGGACCCTCATATATCCCAAATTCCTATCCAAAGTAATATGGTCCAGTAGCTTTGTACACAAATCTAACATAAGAATAAGGAATATATCAAACACATTATCATTAAGTAACACTTATGCTTTAAAGAATGATTACACATTCTGAGTAATATTATTTTCCAAAGCATTTACTAAATCTGGTGAGTAAGTAATATAATACCTAGGTGGAAATGGTTATTTTGCAATTAGAACGTGTTGAAGATAAATATTTTATATAATATCCATCTACTTTTAAAGACAAATAATAAAAATTACTTTCATAAGAAAATGAAGTGAATTTAACTTTTTCTTATTCATTAAATTTTCAATTATTCCCTTCTAATTACATTAGAATGAAATGATCTTTAGCCAAATCTGTAAGAAAATTACTGTACTACACAAATAGAAAAGAAAAACACCATCAACAAACTCCCACAGATAATAAAGAGATACTGCTAAAAGGGCTTCAAGATGGTTACAGTGAAATTCATCTTGTAGGAATCAGAAAGGTGTCCCTGGCTCTGTCAGCCACAAAGCACCAGTTCAATCAGACCCTCTGGTGTTAGCATCTATTATTTAGTGCCTGGTGTGCTCTAGGCTTGTATCAGCACCCTGGGAGCAAGATCAAAAGGTGTAAGACAAAGATCTCACTCTTGAGCATTTCGCAACAGACCTGAGGTGGTAAAACTAGTGCATATGTAAATGTACTGAACAGGTATGAGAAAGACGCCAAAGTCATACAGTGTCAATACAGAGGAATAAGTCACAGAAGGCTTGTAGCAGCAGGCATGGTGGCACACAGCTGTAATACTACCATTTGAGCCCTTGGGAGGCTGATGCAGGAAGATCACCATGAGTCTGAGGCCAGCCTGGGCTGCACAGTGAGTTTGAGGCCAGCCTAAACTACACAGCAAGACCCTGTCTAAAAGAAAAAAAAAAAAAAATCAAGCAAAAAGCTTGTAACTACAGAAGCCCCACTGTGGTACAGCTTGAACTAAATGAAAAAGGACTAATTATCTTCTTGTCATTTGTGACGTTAAATGACCCATCTACAAAGCCTTTGAAGGGCTCCATATTCCACAATTGTTACCCCCTATATAGATATGTATCACAGCATTTAACCATTCTGGTGCACTTATTCATTCAAGAGATAATTACTGAATGTGTATGCATTGTTCAAGGTGTTGAGATAACAGCAGGGGGAAATATCTCTGCCTGTGTGAAGTTTATGTTCTAGTAGAGGGAGGCAGACAATGAATTAAAAACATAATTGAGTTACAAAGGATAGTAGAAGAGAAAATGGAAAAAGCTGGAGAATAAAGGCTTACAATGGAAAAGAGAGAACAGACTACAGACTGCAATTTTAAGTAGAAGGAACAAGGGAAGCCTCATTTATAATGTAACATTCAAGCAAAGACTTGAAGGAAGTACGGGAGTGAACCAAGCAAAAATTGGGAGAAAATCACTCCAGGAAGAGAGAAATGCCATGCACAGGCTAGAAGGTAAGAGAATGCTTACTTACCAGGATTAAGGTAAGAGTACCAGCAGCGGGAGTGGAGGAATAGAGGACAGAGTAGAACAGGTAAGGGGTAGTAAGAGCCCACATTGTACTCCACTGAAAAGACTTCGGGTTTTACTCTGAGTGGAACAGGAAACTGGTGAAAATACAGAGTGACCCAATCTGCTACAAATTTTAAAGCAATCACTCACTTCTCTGTTGACAACAGCGCAGGACGGAAGAAGAGAATCCAGCTAGAGGCCAGGCATAAGATGCTGGTGGCTTGGGCCATCAGATACCTTAAATATCTCACTCATTTCAGTCAATACCTATTCAGCTTTGTGCTTCACCAGGCTAAGAACTGGACTTCATTCAGCTTTGTATCCCTGATGCCAGCACTGTTTAGGCTTTTAATAAATGGTTATTGAGAGAAGGAAGAGAAGGGAAAAAAAGAAAAATGAAACTGAACTAAAAAAAGTAGAAATGTGGAAGGTTTCTGACATGATCTGCAAACAGGATGACTTTGTAAAACTGCAAACTCATGACTTTATCTCAGCAACTTGCCAAAGTCAAGCATCATCTCAACATATGCCCTGACTCTAAGAGGATATGTTTTATACAGTCAGGATCACTACATAAAGTTGCACAGCAAAAATAGGGCAGCCATATTTTTCTTCTTACTTTGAGAAGTTTGTCATAATGTTCAGCAGACATCAGGAAGCGTCCATCTTCAAGCTGCATCTCTCTGTTTTCCAGCAAGTTGTTCAATACAGGGAGAACATTCCTCTCTGCCTTTTCCAGGCCTTCCAAAATAAGAGTTCTGCCTTCTGTGGCAGCACGAACTGCACACTATCCAAGAAACAGAAAAGCAAAATGAAAATATTAAAGAAAGCACAGCACGGCCCAATTTTACTTGCAGTGCAAACTAAACTTGTATGTCTTCTTATAGGGACCTTGAGAATTAGGAAAGCTGAGTTCCAATCTTAATTTTGTTTTGGTTTTCTGCTTCTTCAGTTGCTTTTACCTTTTTGGGTCTGTTTATTCATCTGTAAAATGAAGAGATTAAAAGAGACATCTCTAGGGTTCCTTTCAGCATTAACTTAGATTATATACCCAATGAAACAGAAGGCTAACAGCTATCTGTGAATAGGTAATATAATTAAACAAAGGGACAGATTCCTTAATTAGAAAAGGGAAATAAAGATAATCTGCCTATCTATCCCACAAGTTTCTTGTGATGATCAAATAAAAGCTAGGTGAGAGGCATTACAATAATATTTGTAAATAAGTTGTCATCAAAATGAATTTAGGTTCAGTGTGATGCTTGATGCTGACAAAATTATACAATTGGCTAAAAGGATTTTTACAGCAGCGTATAACAGACTAACTTATAGAACTACAGACTTATAACTATGTCTTCTAATACAATTAACAACTGAGAAAAGTAGAAAATAAAGTAAATCTCCAAGGAAGGGATAAGAAAACTAAAATACAAAAACATTCCTAAAGATATTTTTTAAATACTCTTTAACTGACAGGTCCTGATCATCAAAAAGAGAGGAAGAAAAAATCCTTTTCAGCAAAATCCTTGAAAATCAGTTCATGAAAGGAAAACCTCAGTCATGTTTCTCCTGCATATTCAACAACAGACAGGATTAATTGTGCTAAATTTATATTACTATTCCCTCCTTATAAATCTTTTTTCTTTGGCCTCATAACATTGCATTCTCCTATTTTTTTTTTCCTGCCTTTCCGCCAAAAATAGAAGGTATCTAGAATCAAGTCCTTAACTCACAGCTTTTGCTGCTCTCTCAGGTCGTTTCTGAGTAATCTCAATCACATAGCTCCAAACATCAGTTCTGTTTGAATGACTCTCCAGTCTCAAGCTCCTCCAATACAGCAGTTGCATCACATAGTGTCTCCAACCATACACCATAAGTACCTCACACACCCCATACAACACTGATCGCACCTCTTCTTCCCCAAAGCTGCTTGAGGTGTGAATGTCACTCACCCATGACTGGATCCTGCATTATTCTCTCACCTCATACATTCAATTTGTCTCCATGCTCTGATGATTTGACCTCCTTAATATTTCTTGAACTCATCCCTTTTTTACCCCTCCTCTAGTTCAGGCCCTCCTTGACCCATAAATTTCTACCCCAGTACTCCAAGTTCTTTTGACATATAAATCTATATAATATAGACTTCCAATACCTTAGTATTGGCATTTCCTGGCCTAGGCTGTCTCACATGTGGTCTTTTTTTTTTTAAAGTAAACATTGTAATTTCCCCCACTCATGCACATATAAAACAACTTTATTAGAAAATGTCTTTATGTAGCAGTGATTTCTTTACATAAAATTATATTTTCTCTTTAGTAATTAGCCCAAAGAAAGAGCCAAACATTTAAAGGGAGAAACCTTATTTGTTTGCTTATTCACTCATTCATTTTACTTAATGACCAAGGATATTTTTAGACTAGTAGAGCATTGATTTTTCAAGGCTAGAAGAAAACAGAAATTGCTTGATCAAACTTGCATACCATTTCCTTTTAATAAACTGCTAAGTTTTATACTATATAAACAGAGTATAGTTTATTTCAGTTATTTATATACTATTGGAAGAGAATAAGATTTTATGAGGCCATATTAAACTAAAGATAATCCTCCCATTTTAAAACTAAGAGCAATTTCAAATCTATCATTACTTGATAGAGTTTGACTGTCTTCTACAAAACTGACCATCGGCCAGGGATGTAGCTCAGTGGTGCTGGCACCTGCCTGGCAAGTGCAAGGTCCTGATTTCGATCCCTGGTACCAAAAAAAACAAAACAAAAACTGACCTTCATGTCATGGTTGATTGGTTTATTTATTTTGGTATTGGGGATGGACTTTAGGACCTCACACTTACTAGGTTGACTGCACCACTGGGCTAAATCCCCAGCCCAATTTATTCATTTTTTTTAAACACATGGATAAAAGTAACTTAGTAGCTCCAAGCGAACATATAAAAAAGAATCCCACAGAAATATTTTCTGAGACTTTAACAGAAGCTACTTTCTTACAAAAAATGCTGTTTTGCAGCCCATTTGCCCATCAGTTGGAAACTGGATAAAGAAGATATGGTTTTTCTATAAAACAGAATACTACTCAGCCATAAACAATGAGAAATTAGACTCATTCATAGGAACATGGATGCATATTGAGGATATACTCCTAAGTGAAATAAATAAGTCACACATGTAAATACCAAATAGTTTCTCTGGTGTGAAAAACTATAAATGTAAATAAGATCCTCATGGTACAATTCACAATGTGAAATAGGAAGAAAAGGGCTAAAGGTGTAGGGGAAGTGGGAAGGGTAGGGGAAAGGGAATAAGGGAAAGAAAAAACTATGAGAAAATGAAAAAATGGAAATAAAGTGTTTGTGAATGAGGAGGGGAGGAGGGGGTGAAAGGAGGGGAGGGATAAGGGGAAAAAATGAGAACCAGGACCTGTCATGTAAAGGTACAAGATCCCAATGATGAATGTAATTGTACTGTATACCTAAAATGTACTAATAGACTCAATGAGAAAAAAAAACCCTGCTGTTTCAGGTAAGAAGTTTTCTTTCAAAAGAATCTACTTACTTCATGAAAGTATATCTCAGAATAAAAATAAAAAATAGGATATCAGAGCATGGTGGGCTGGGGATGTAGCTCAGTGATGCTGCCACCTGCTTCGCAAGAGCAAGGTCCAAGTTTGAGCCCCAGTACAAAAAAAAAGTTATCAGAGCCTGTAACAATATTTTGAAAAGTTAAAATTTTTATCAATTTTTAATAAGACACACTAAATGTTGCATTTGATTTTTTCAAACATCACAAGGATGAAAATTCGTATTCTCTGAGATAAACTTAGAAATACTCAGATCAAAATTTAGTGATTCACCAACTGCAGGTGAGGGAAAACAAAGTCTTAACAATACAGGAGAACAGCAAATACTCCAGCTCTGCTTTTATTCATCTCAGGTATATTCTGGTCTTCTACACACTGAATCTTTTCAGAAGTATTCAGAATAAGCCAGGTAGAGATATCAGAAACAGCCAAATGTACATAGGTTTTTTTTCATCTACTCTAATGGAAATATTGAGACTAGAGAGCTCAGAAAGCAGTGGGAGACTAAAAAAAAAAAGTAACATCTAAAAATTTATTTAAAATCTGCTGCACCTCTCCTCCCAACTAAAATGCATAGAGACATTTGTATATAGTGATAATCTCAAGTTAAGAGCATCTATTACTAAAGAATCAGAGAATAGAAATCAATATGGACATACCTCAAAGAGCTGGGACTAGAGCTTCCATTTGACCCAGCCATCCCTCTGCTGGGTATCTTTCCAAAAGAATTAAAACAATCATATCACAATGATATATTCACACCCATATTTACAGTGGCACAGTTTGTAATAGCTAAAACTTGGAAACAGCCCATTTGTCCCTCAGTTGGAGACTGGATAAAGATGTGGTTTTTCTATAAAATGGAAAACTATTCAGCCATAAAGAATGATAAGTTAGATTCATGCATAGGAAAATGGATACATATTGAGGATATACTCCTAAGTGAAATAAATAAGTCACACATGTGTAAATACCGAATAGTTTCTTTGGTGTGAAAAACTATAATAGTACATAAGATCCTAATGAAATAATTGACAATGTGAAATAGGAACAAAAGGGATAAAGGTGTAGGGAAAATGGAAAGGGTAAGGGAAAGGTAATAAGGGAAAGGAAAAAAATATGAAAAAATGAAAAAATGGAACTAAAATGTTTGTAAATGGGGAGGGGAGGAGGGGGTGAAGGGAGGGCAGGGACAAGGGGAAAAAATGAGAACCAAGACCTGTCATGTAGAGGTACAAGATCCCAATGATGAATGTAATTGTACTGTATACCTAAAATGTACCAATAAACTCGATGAGAAAAAAAATAAATGAAAAATTAAAAATAAGAATCAGAGAAAGAGAATGTTGACCACAGTAACAATTATGGCAGGCATAAATCATCAATGGATGGCAAAATTAGTGGGTAAAGGTATGAGAAACAGGATATTTGTATAGAATCAAAGTATCTTCCAATGAAATATGGTACTATAAGTCACAAAGTGAAAAACAATGCAACACTGGAGGGCCTTGCCAGATACCAGTTTGACCAAGTGATGAAAATTAATGTTATGAGTAATGAGATACAACAATTCCAAACACTAGCATTCCAATGATGCCATGAGATGGACACAATACCACTGCTATTGTAGTCTTCCTAAAATTGCATAATTTAAAACTATACAAAACTATCAGACAAAACCAAATTGAGCAACATTCTACAATATAACTGGCCATAAAGAGAAGACAGAAGTCTGCTACAGAAATTGGGTTAGGGACAGAGTGGGTAGTGGCAGTTAGTTTTTGAATGATTCAAAGACTTTAGCATCTTCAAATAATAAGGAGAAGATAGAGAAGCACAGAAGACAATGGATAATTACTAAGTGAAACTTATGAAATTGCTATGTGAAGTTGGAGGAAGTCATTTGTAAAGTTTCTTCCAGTAATAAGATCCATGAGTGTATAATTTACCTCAACTTTATTAGGAATATTTTAAAAAATCAAAACAGCTAGGTGTGGTGATATAGGTCTGTCATCCTAGTTCTCTGAGAGGCTGAAGCAGGACGATCAAAAATTCAAGCCTACCCTTGGCAATTTACCAATTTAGCCAGGTCTTGCCGAAAAATTAAAAATTAAAAAGAGGCTCAAAAAAAAAAAAAAAGCCTGGAATGGTGGCGCATTCCTGTAATCCCAGCATTCGGGAGGATGAGGCAGGAGGATTGCTGTGAGTTCTAGACCAGCCAGGGCTACATAGTGTGTTCAAATAAGTCTCAACTACATAATGAGACCCTGTCTCAAAGAAACAAAAAAATGGGGGGGATGCTGGGGATGTAGTTTGGTGTGAGGACACAGCATTCAATCTTAGGACTGGGGAAAAAAAAACTCTCCAACATTTTTTTCTTATTAGTTCAACATAAGTTATTTATTAATTTTATGTACAATCTAAGAAAGCAATGAGAATGGATGCATTACAGCACAATTGGATACAAAAATAAGAGCACAAAAAGAGGATTACAAACGTATGTGAAGCCCAAAGTATAAAAAATGGGATAGGGGATGAATGGTAGAAAGTAGGGACATCTTTTTCAGATGGAAGCAAATGAGGAGTAAAGGGGGTACATAAGTGGTTGGGGAAAAGGAACTGAAGGAAAAAAATGGAAATAAAGATTTGCAAATAGGAAGGGGACTGAGAATTAGAGGAACAGAGCAGGATGGGAGGAGTAGTCGACAAAGAAAGAAGGGGAATGTGGCATCTGCCTATACCAACTCCCCATGATAAATGTGGTCATTATACTGTAAACATGTACTAATAAATGTATAGTGGAGCGAGGAAGGTGACTTGGGAAGGCCTCTCCGAGATCTGCTCTCCCTCCAGCGGGCATGGGCCCATACGGAGGAACTGGAAGCCACACCCTTCCCTGCCTGTGCCACCTTCAGCTTTAGCAAGGAAGGTAAATGCGCAGGTACCCCTGAAACACGCCCCCAGACCTCCTGATTGGGCCAGTCCTTGGACCCACTCTGCAGAGGCATAGGTGGCCATAAAGGGGATTTTTCTGAGCTCCCAACTTTGAACATCTTCAAAGAAAGGGCAGGGGAAACCTATGATAGAACAGCGCAGAGTTCAACCCTGCAGGGTTGGAGAAATCAATCTGGGCCTTGTGGCCTGAGGTCAGTCTAAGTAGCGGAGATATGCCATTAGCTAGCTGAGATCAGGGGACTTGCTTTTGCACAGGGCTGCGCATGTTATATATTATGCCAGCAGAGATATAGTCTGAAAGAGGCCCTTCAAATCCATTTTTTTCATTTCCCTCAATCCACTCTTTTCTGTCCTCTTTCTCCAAATCAGTCTCTTGCTCCACTATATTATCCCGCATCTCCCTTTCTTTTTGTGCACCCACCCTAACTCATACTTCTTTTATCCTTTTTCCTTTTTTCTTTATGATCTTCTCTTATTTTACCTCACTCATGGGTCACTAGTTTCAAGGGAAAGTGAGCCCCTATTACTGTTAAGGGGATATATTCTTGTCCTTACTCTTGTACTCTGTCTATCCCTTCTAAATTTAATAGTTTTGAAAAGATTCTATGGTCATTCTATGTCCTCTGGCTTCACATGAAACCTTCTCCAATTCTTTCACTTATCTACTCCTCTCATCCTAACTCTGTCTAAGCCCCCATACACAATGATAAAGATGCTATATTGAAAAATATATTCACTGCAACATATTTTAGGCTGCTTCTTGATTTTAATTTAATTCACATAGTTTAAAGGTGATAGATTAATGACTATCAGAAGTGGTCAATTTGCAAGTTGTGCTTGATCCTATTGTGTTGCTGATTGTATCAATTGGGATAAAGGATTGTGATTGATTTAATGAGTTGTTTTCTATGATATTATGAAAATGAGAATGTCTCTGAGTCATTAGAGACTCAAAAGCTAAAGCACAACTATATCAGGAAGATTTAATAACCCAGAAATTAAACCAAGGACAGCCCAAAGACAAATATAAAAATGAGAAAACACTTAAGCAAGACACAATGACAGACTCCCAGTTCACCAATGGCAAACAGTAGGGCAAAGGAGGATGAAAAGTCTAATAGTGAACCAGCAGGACACCCTGAACCCATAGCACAGGAAGTAACAAAACAGATCAATCAGGCGCTAGAAAAATTCAAAACAGAAATAATTTCCCAGATAACCATAGAGATGGTGAGCAAAATGGAAGTCATGATTCGAGACTGTAGAACAGAAACTGAAAAAAAAAAAAAATATGAGCTCAGGACCATGATAGAAGCCATGAAGGCCCAGCATAAGAAAGAAATGGAAACAATGAATTTGCAACAGAGCAAAGACATGGAATCCATAAAACAGATTCAAATAGATATCCAGGAGATTAAAAACTCTACTGAAAGTGTACACAACAGAATAAAAGAATGCAAAGATACAATCTCAGATATAGCAGATATGATAGCAGTCACTGACCATGAAAAGAGAGGTCTCTTAAAAACAGTAAGGGATCTTGAGAAATCGATCTGACAACTCCTAGATGATGCAAAGAAGAATAACATAAGACTGATAGGAATCCATGAAGTAGCAGGAGAAAATACAAGTGACTTTAAAAAGCTGGTCACAGAATTAATGACAGAAAACTTCCCAAAGGGGAAGATTTTGACATACAGATAAGTGAGGCATATAGGACCCCAACTAGCTACAATAAAAAAAAATCTACACCTAGACATATAATAATCAAGATCCCAGAAACCCAATAGAAGAACAAAATACTATAAGCAGTAAGAGAAAAGAAACAAATCACATGCAAAGGAAAGCTCATCAGAATTACAGCAGACTTTTCAACACAAAACCTCAGGTCAGGGAGAGCCCGGAATGAGGTATTTCAAGTCCTAAAAGAAAACGACCTCCAACCTAGACTGATATATCCTGCAAAACTCTCTTTCAAAATGGATGGGGAAATAAGATACTTCCATGACAAAGAACACCTGAGAAACTACATGAACACCAAACCAGCACTGCAAGGAATTCTAAACAATATCCTACAAAAAGACAATGAAGGTCACAACACCATAAGGCCAAACAGACCAAATTAAATAGACAAGGAAAGAAACTAAAAGGAGAGGGGGAAAAAGTAAAAAGATAGTAACATGACAATACTAAGTCAGTACATATCAATTATAACCATCAATGTCAATATCCTCAATTCACCAATCAAGAGAAACAGACTGGCAAAATAGATTAAGAAGCAAAATCCAACAATATGCTCTATACAAAAAATACACCTAGTGCAAAAAGAAGCTCATAGACTGAAAGTGAAAGGATGGAAAACAATTCTCCATGAAACAGGAGCCCAGAAAAAAGCAGGGGTAGCAATCTTATTCACAGACAAAGTAAGTTTCAAACCAAAACTGATTAAGAGAGACAAAGAAGGCCACTACATCCTTGTAAAGGGAACAATTTGATAGGAAGACATGACAATCATAAACATATATGCACCAAATATTAATGCCCCCAACTATATAAAACAAATATTAAGTAACATGAAAAACCAAATAAGCAGTAATACAACTATAGCGGGGAAATTAAATACCCCACTATCACAAACAGACAGATCATCTAGGCAGAAAATCAACAATGAAATACTAGAACTCAACCAAGCTTTTGAGCACATGGACTTAATAGATGTCAATAGAGTGTTCCACCCCATAAAATCAGAATATACATTCTTTTTGGCTGCATATGGGTCACTCTCTAAGATAAACCAAATACTAGCTCACAGAACAGGACTGAATAAATGCAAAACAATTGAAGTTATCCCTTGTATATTATCAGATCATAGTGCAATCAAAATGGAGATCAACAGCATAAGAAACCATAGGAACTTCACAAACACACGGAAATTAAACAACACTCTCCAGAACAATCAATGGATCACAGAGGAAATTAAAGAAGATGTTAGACAGTTTTTACAAATAAATGGAAATGCCAATAAAACATACAGGAATCTATAGGACACAATGAAAGCAGTTCTATGTGGAAAATTCATAGCACTGAATGGCCACAATAGGAAAACAGAGAGAGCTCAAATAAACAACCTAATGATGAATCTTAGACTACTAGAAAAACAAGAGCAAGAAAAACACAAAGCTCGAACAAGAGGGGAAATTATAAAGATTAGAGCAGAAATCAATGCAATGGAAACTAAGAAAATGTTGCAAAAATAAATGAATCAAAGAGTTGGTTTTTCGAAAGAATAAATAAAATCGATAAACCCTTAGCTAACCTCATCAAAAAAAGGAAAGAAAAGGCTCAAATTCATGCAATCAGGAATGAAAAAGGTGAAGTCACAACATATTGAACAGAAATCCAGAGGTTCATTAATACCTACTTTGAGAACCTGTACTCTAATAAAATGGAAAACACAGAAGAAATGGACAGATTTTTAGATACTTACAAATTACCAAAGTTGGACAAAGAAGATAAAAACATTTTAAACACCACAATTACAATCAGTGAAATTGAAAATGTAATAAAAAATTTACCAACAAAGAAAAGCCCAGGTCCTGATGGATATACTGCTGAATTTTATAAGACATTTAAAGAAGAACTACTGCCTTTACTCTTTAAACTTTTCAATGAAATTGAAAGGGAAACAATACTTCCAAATTCATTCCTGGAAGCAAGTATCACTTTGATTCCCAAACCAGGGAAAGAAGCAACTATAAAAGAGAACTACAGGCCAATCTCCTTAATGAATATAGATGCAAAAATCCTTAATAAGATACTAGCAAACAGAATACAGAGGATCATCAAGAAGATCATACATCCTGACCAAGTTGGATTTATTCCAGGGATGCAAGGATGGTTCAACATACGTAAATCAATAAATGTAATACACTATATTAACAAAGTCAAGGACAAAAAACCATATAATCCTCTCGATACATGCAGAAAAAGCATTTGACAAAATTCAACATCCATTCATGATAAAAATCCTGTAAAAAATTGGAATAGATGGTCTATATCTCAATTTAATAAAGGATATCTATGAAAAACCAACAGCCAACATCATACTAAATGGCCAAAAACTGAAAACCTTCACATTAAAATCCGGAACAAGACAAGGATGCCCACTATCACCACTCCTCTTCAATATAGTTCTGGAAACATTAGCCATAGCAATTAGACAAGAGAAAGAAATTAAAGCAATAAAGATAGGAAAGAAAGACGTTAAATTGTCATTATTTGCTGACGATATGATACTCTACATTGAGGACCCAAAAAACTCTACCAAAAAGACTTCTAGACTTAATTGACACTTTTAGCAGAGTAGCTGGATACAAGGACAACACTCAAAAATCAATAGCCTTCTTATACGCAAATAACAGAGTCACTGAGAGAGAAATTATGGAAACAGTTCCTTTCAGAATAGCATTCAAAAAAATGAAGTATCTAGGAATCAATCTAACAAAAGAAGAAAAGATCTCTACACTGAAAACTACAGCACTCTGAAAAAAGAGATCAAAGAAGATATAAGAAAATGGAAAGATATTCCCTGCTCCTGGGTAGGAAGAATCAACATAGTGAAAATGGCCTTAATACCAAAACTGCTATACAGATTCAATGCAATGCCAATTGAAATGCTAACACTATATTTCACAGAACTAGAAAAAAGAATCCAAAAATTCATTTGGAAACATAAGAGACCTAGAATAGCAAAAGCTGTCCTAGGCAACAGAGACATGGTAGTAGGTATAACAATTCCCAATTTGAAGCTACACTACAAAGCCACTGTGATAAAAACAGCATAGTGCTGGCAAAGAAACAGATCTGAGGATTAGTGGAAAAGACTGGAAGACACAAAAACAAATCCAGATGTACTCAGCTATGTCATCTTTGACAAAGGAGCCAACCATCCTCAGTGGAGGAAATATAGCTTCTTTAATAAATGGTGTTGGAAAAACTGGATCTCAACCTGCCAAAGATTAAAACTAGACCCTTATCTTTCACCATTCACTAAATTAAAATCCAAGTGGATTAAAGATCTAAATATTAAAACAGAAACACTAAACTTGCTAGAAGAAAAGTTAGGCGGAACTCTTGAAGACATTGGCATAGGAAAAGATTTTATGAATAAATCCTCAGTAGCATGGGAACTAGCAGAAGGAATCAACAACTGGGATCTCATCTTACTAAAAAGCTTTTGTACTGCAAAAGAAACCATCAACAGAACTAAGAGACAACCTAAAATGTGGGAAAAAAATTTTACCAGCTGCTCCTCAGACAAAGGACTATTATCTAGAATATATAAAGAATTCAAAACAACCAGCCCCCTCCAAATATAAGGATTCAATTAAAAAATGGGCATCTGCAATGAACAGACATTTCTCAGGCAAAGAAATAAAAATAGCAAGTAAATATATGAAAAAATATTCCACATGACTGGTCATTCGAGAGATGCAGATGAAAACAACACTGAGAGTCCACCTTACCCCACAAAGAATAGCTGCCATCAAGAAATCAACCAATAACAAATGTTGGCAGGGTTGTGGGGAGAAAGGAACCCTTTTCCATTGTTGGTGGGAGTGCAGACTGGTGCAACTACTATGGAAATACCTCAAAAAGCTGGGAGTAGAGGTTCCATTTGACCCAGCCATCCCTCTGCTGGGTATCTTTCCAGAAGAATTAAAAGAAGCATATCACAGAGATATATGTGCACCTATGTTTATAGAAGCACAGTTTGTAATAGCTAAAACTTGGAAACAGCCCATTTGCCCATCAGTTGGAAGCTGGATAAAGAAGATGTGGTTTTTCTATAAAATGGAATACTACTGAGCCATAAAGAATGAGAAATGAGATTCATTCATAGGAAAATGGATACATATTGAGGATATACTCCTAAGTGAAATAAATAAGTCACACGTGTAAATACCGAATAGTTTCTCTGGTGTGATAAACTATAATAGTACATAAGATCCTAATGATATAATGGACAATGTGAAATAGGAAGGAAAGGGCTAAACGTGTACGGAAAGTGGGAAGGGTAGGGGAAAGATAATAAGGGAAAAAATTGGAAAAAATTAAAAAATGGAAATGAAGTGTTTGTAAAGGGGGAGGGCAGGAGGGGGTGAAGGGAGGGCAGGGACAAGGGGAAAAAATGAGAACCAAGACTTGTCATGTAAAGGTGCAAGATCCCAATAATGAATGTAACTGTATTGTATACCTAAAATATACCAATACTCAATTTTAAAAAAATGTATAGTGGTAAATTTTTAGGGAAAAAAATTGACAAGCAATTATTCAAGATTTTTAACTTTGGACCAGGGATTTAGCTCAGTGGTTCCGCTGCCTGCCTCACAAGTGCAAGGGCCCAAGTTCAGTCTCTGGTACCAAATAAATAAATAAATAAATAATAGTAATTTTAACTTTCCTCTTTATTTGCCCTTTCTTTGGATGGTTGTTGGGCTACAGCATATGTAACTCAAAAATTTTAATGTGAGCAGAATTACATACAAGCTAAAAGAGAGAAATATTAAACAGATTCTCTTTTTTAACAAAATCTGAAATACTTAATTTATAGAACTAGTATTAGGTAGCTATTATTTCAGTATCAACTCACCTGGTTCTCCCATAAAATAGTCTACAAAATTACTAAAATCCTCATTACTACCAAACTTTATCAACATAATTGGATTACATTTCGAAGTGAAGAAAATAAAATTTTTAAATAAGAAAATATTGGAATAGAGAAAATATTGAGTCCATCAACTACAATAATATATTCATACTGTATCAATTACACATCCATAAATCTTAATGAATTGGAAAGAAGAAAAGTGATGCATTTCACCCCAGTATAGTTCCAAGCATCTTGCACTCCCTGCATCGATGCCCTCTTCAATCCTGTTTGCTCAGCGCTCTGTGTGGAGCCTCAACATTAAACTTTTCCTGTTCTCTCACACACATTTCATTGCCCTAGCAGGGTTCAGAGGTCTTTGCAGGATAAGAATCCTAATTTTCATGGCATCCTAGTACAAAAGTGGCTCACAGTAGACTTTTAGCATTCATGAAATAAAAATGCAACTACTCTATTAGAAGTTGTCTTTATGTAAATTTAGGAAGACTCTTTCTATAAAGAATGATAGTTATCTATGCCAATGGTGTTGTAATAAGAGAAAAGAACAAGTTCAACTATCAGCATAAGAATATTTAATCTATATGTTTTGAAATTTTTCTATATAGATGGTTAAATAACTATAATATAAAATTTTCCCTGAAATCTTTACAATAAAAAGGAGGAATGCACATATATTTTTTAAATCTAGAAGGACTAGTCATGACAGTTCCTCAAAGTAAAAATTAACTAAGGTAGGAAGATCACAATTTTGAGGATAGCCAGGAAAATTTAGTGACACCTTGCCTCAATTAAAAAAAAAAAGTAGCCGGGTGGGGTGGCACACGCCTGTAATCCTAGCATTTGGGAGGCTGAGGCAGGAGGATTGCTGTGAGTTTGAGACCAGTCTGGGCTCCATAGTAAGTTCCAGGTCAGTCTCAACTACACAGTGAGACCCTGTCTCAAAAAGCCAAAAAGCCAAAAAAAAAAAAAAAAAAGAAAAGAAAAAGAAAACCAAAAACAATCAAAAAAATAGCCCAATGCTCCTAGGTTCAATCCCTAGTCCAAAAATCCTAATTCTTATTTCAAATAAAAATAAAGGGAAAAAATTCAGTAAGATCCTTCTGGTCTAGCATCTCATATCACAGCTTTAACAACCCAAGAAATGGACAGGAAGAATCTCCAAATAAAAGCAGGTACATGACCTAAAATCAAAACCTACCTATGCCGTGTTCTAGATTTTGTTCTGATTTGACCTAAGAATTTAGCAGGCAATTAATCTGGATGTCTGCGTCCTCATTAACTAAGAAAAATGTTCTCAACGAGTATGGTACAATGTCACAATTTAAAAACCAAAGTGGTACTAGACAGAAACTTAAAGCTACTGAATCTATTAAAATGTAATTTATTATTCATACAGTGTAATCTATTATTCAAGAAAAACAGATTTCAAAGAGCTTCAAATTCAAATCTATTTAAAAGAGCTACAGTGTAAAAATACTGAGGAAGCAAAAAAAAGTTTTAAATTAATTTTAAATTGTTTATTTTAAAATATGGGTAGGGTAAGAGTAAAAAGGGAAAAGAAAAAAAGGTGAGAGAATGAAAAGATGAAAATAAAGTGTGTGTAGATGGGGAGGGGAGGAGGGGGTGAAGGGAGGGCAGAGGTAAGGGGAAAAAATGAGAATCAAGACTTGTCATGTAGAGGTACAAGATCCCAATAATGAATGTAACTGTACTGTACCCCTAAAATGTACCAATAAACTCAATTAAAGCTGAAAAAAAGATATCAGAATAGGGGGCTGGGGATTTAGCTCAGTGGTTCTGCAGCTTGCCTCGCAAACACAAGGACCTGAGTTTGATCCCTGGTACCAAAAAAAAACAACAACAAAAAACAAACCACAAATGAAATATCAGAACAGGATCAGCATGATTTTTTGTTGCTGCTATAGTTTCAATTCCCCAAAATTCATGTGTTGAAAGCGTAAGTCCTAAAGCAATAGTGTTAAAAGGTGGGACCTTAAAGAGCTAATTAGGTCACGAGTGCTGTCCTCATCTTCAGTATGAATTAGTTACTGTGAGAGTGCGCTCTTGATCAAGGATGAGTTTAGTCTCTCTTCTACTTCCCCTCTGTCTCCCTCTCCTCTCCTACCTCTCTTCTTCCCCTCCTACTCTTGCATTCTGCCATAGGATGATACAGAAAAAAAAAAAAGCCTTCCCCAGATATATACTCCTTGATCTCAAACTTCCAGCCTCTAGGTCCATTAGTCAAATAAATTTCTGACCATTATACATTATATCTGGTCTGAGATGTTTTGTTACAGCAATCTGTACCAGTTACTTGTTATGAATGATTTAGCTTAGACACTTTACCTCTCAGAGCCTCTATTTATTTCTAAAGCTAAGATCATTATACTACTTAACTCATAGACTTTATTAAAGATTGAATGGGGTAACTTCTGACATATGGTACATTGTTTTAAAAAAAAAGCAACTCAGGGCCAGGGATTTAGCTCAGCGGTTCGGCGGCCTGCCTTGCAAGCACAAGGACCCGAGTTAAATACCCAGTACCAAAAAAAAAAAAAAAAAAGCCACTCAAATAGAGTATTTGTAGTCTTTAAAAAGAATAGAATTCTTTCATTTGAGAGAAGAAGCATAAAACTAGAAAATATTTTAGGCAACATAAGCCAGGCAGAGAAAGAAAAGTACTGCACTGTCTAAACTTTTTTGTTGTTGTTGTTACTAGGGATCAAACTCGGGTCCTTGCCCTTGCAAGGCAGGCAGCAGAGCCACTAAGCTAAGTCCCCAGCCCCCGCATTGTATAATCTTACTCACATATGGAATCTAAAATTTGATCTCATAGAAACTGAGGATAGAATAGTAGTTACCAGAGGCTGGGAAGAGAAAGGCAAAGGGAGCTATGGGGAAAAGTTGAGAAATGAGCACTAAGTTGCTGTTAGACAAAAATAAGAAGTTCTGATGTGTTATGGCAGGGTATGGTAACTATACTCATAGATAATAATGATGTACTGTATATATCAAAAAGCTAAGAGAAAAGACTGTGAATGTCTTCTCCATATACAAGTGTATGGAATTTTGTTTTTGTATCTGTAGCTTTATTCCTGGGGCCAGAATAGGAATATGTACATAATGTGCACCACTAATATGTTTACGAACAGTTCCTCTTTTTTAGAAAAAAAAAGGATAACCAACATTGCTAAGAATAGTTTGTAGCAGGAAGGTCCCTAAGTAAAATAATAGCTGCATATGCATGCACCTATGGCCCTCTCATTAGAATTGTGACCCAGTCAAGCAAGCCAATTGGCTTACTTTTACAGTTACAAATCACATTCATTTTGCCTTGATTATAACATCGAACCCAAATAAACTGTGAATATATAATTATATGGCATTGACAGTCAGTTATTGCTATCATTTAATGAAAATAAAAACCAGCTAATATTCTTTTTTCTAATTTTCTGGTGGTGTTATCATTAGTATCATCGCCACTGGGCGCTCACTGTAGTCATCAATGTGATCATTACGATAACCATCTTGCTTTTTGAGGAGGTAACATAACATGGTAGAAAGAACCTGAGCTTTGGAATTGTACAGCACCTGTTTCAATCTCACCTCTGATTTATTGGTTATGTGACCATTGCCATTATAAAATGGGGAAATCATCTCCTTCGTAGAAGTGTACTGTGGGTTAAATGCAATAATATAAAACACCTCACACAATATAGAGCCCCTCAAATTAAAGCTGCTTTTTTATCACTTTATTTTTAAAATGAATTATGTAAATCTGCCAGTCAGCACTGTGGAAGTAGGCAAGAGCTGTTCTGAGTATGACAGGAACATAAAAAGCCAAGGCCTGCACTCTAATACAGAGGCCAGAGTAAAATGCAGAGATCTCCAGCTGACCAAGTAGTACTTAGGACACTAACAATGTAGTTGCAAGTCGTCTGGTACAAGTACCAAAATTTGGCTCTTCTCTCTAGCCTTATTTCTATAGAGAGATATGTACCAAATTCCAGATAATCATTTATGAATGAATTTCTAAACACAACTTTGAAATTCAACACTGATTACATATGGAAAGTAGCTTCAGCATTCACAAATGAGACGAAGTTTACAAGTAAGTGGTTTTCCTTATTTGCTAGTGTAAACAAAAAGCAGTTAGGTAAGATAAAAATCTTATTTTCTGATTAATTATGCTATGTTATTTAATTATTTAAGAGATGCTTTTGATAACCTGAAATATTTAGGTGATTCTTTTTAAGTTTTGGCACTTTTCCATTAATAATGGGATTCAAGAATAATCCAAAATAGAAGAGAATATATTAAAATATTATACAATTGTTTAATATGCATACTTGTACTTCATATTAAATATGTATTTTACCTATTAGTGAACTTCACGTGTAAAAAAAATTAACAAGACTCTGATCCTGGATTAGAAAGACTTAAAGAAAATCATTCAAACATATCCATTTGGCATCCTACTGCCCAAATTATATTGAGAGTAAAGAGTACCTTTTCTGTACTAGGCAGAAAACCTAAATGAAATTTATTTGTAGTTCAACTCTTTTGATTGACTTAGTTATACGTGACTTATATTTGAATACTGCAAGCAATTATATAAGTCTTTTCCTTACAAAGCAACTGTGCAAGCAATTATACAAGTCTTTGCCTTACATATTGTTTAGTAAGTCATCTTTCTTAGTTCTTTGGAGTCACGTGACAACAAAGAGAATTAATGTAATGTCAGTAAGTTCTTAATAAAATAAAGACAGTAACAGATTTTTTAAATCTTTAGTGATGTAGAATCTTTTTCAGATTACTTCATCTTCTAGGGCAAATGAAAGTCAATGTTATAGCAAAATATCTTGATTAGTCTGTATTTTCCCATGGGTATCAAAATAACACTAATAAATGTTCATACTTTCTGCTTATAACCAATTTTTTAAAGTTTAATTTGTAAACTAAGGAATAAGCAAAACAATTAAACAAATTGTAAGCAAAGAATTCCAAAAAATGAGTGGATTATATTTGCATGACCCAGAATAGTGTAAATTTTTACATTTTCTTTCATTGGTTTTTCTTTCCCTTTACACATTATTCCACTTACTGACATATAGAAGCAATAGCCAATAAATACAAAAAGGATACAGCCTGCTTAATAATTTTCAATACAAATTAACACCTATCAATTTGTCAAAGTATATACATACTCAATATTGACAAGATACCCTAAGACAATCACTCACATTGTTCTGGTGAGGGTGTAAGTTGGTATACCCTTCTGGAAAGCATTTTGTCAGTAAATACCAAGACTCTTAGAAATGTCTAAATTTGTTTTGCTTTGTTTTTTGTTTTTTTTAGAAAAGTCTAGATTTTTTGACTAGCAATAATACTTCCAAGCTTCAAATCTAAATAAGTCATCAGAGACAATAAGACATAGGGACACTGATATTCATGAAATGTTATGTATAACAATCAAAAGTTAAAAATGAACAACATCTTATGTTACAGAGAGATGCTCCTAAAATTTTTAGGTATCAAAAAAAACCTCAAAGTTTATACATATATCATTTTTGTTAAAATTATTCATTTAGGTAATTTAGTTACCTAAAAAATTCAATTTCTAAAAGCCAAAGTTTTAGGCTGTCTTTAAAATAATAAACATAAAAATCCCTTATAGAAAATTACTAGCAATAGCTGTTATCTATTGGCATTTGTAGGCAACATAAATGACCATAAATAGTTCTTATACAAAATAAGAATATTTTACAATGTATTTATGTGTTTCATTCAAAAAAGAACTACTTTTTAATTGTGGGAAATCTGAACTTCCCAGGTTTTCCTACTAAATGATGCTGTTTGACCACCATCAAAGGACAGACTGTAAGTACAATTTATTTTGTAATTGATAAACAATTCTTAAGACTATATGAATATTCCATTCCCAAAAACCTTTCACTTAAATATTTTTAAATAATTATACATTTTTAATTATAAATTAACCTGCATCATCTTCTGTTGTCATCAGCAGCAATGCTGTTTCCTCATCCCTTCCTCTTTATCAATACAGGATATTAGTGAATTCTTTAACTTTTACTAATTTAAGAGATGAAAGAAAAATAGCTCCTGGAGTTTTAATTTTTACAAACAAGAAAGCCAATTGTCTTTCTATGACTTTATGGGATATTTGCATTTTTCCTATAAATGCATTATTTATGATCTGTATCTTATTTTCTAAGAAAAATATATAATATTTTAATCAATGTATTTGAAGAAATGTTTAAGTTTCAATATCATATTTAAAAATATTATTTTAGTTGGTAATCTGCACCCTATAAACAAGCGAGATCCTTGCAGCAGATATTTAATCTCATTCCCTTTACCCACGTTGACCTAACTAACTTTTAGACTGGGGATGATTAATAGGCTAGATAATCTATATTAAAATATCCTTGATTCACTTAAGAATATCAAACTTCTATAGATGAGTAGTTAGGAAGCAAATGAAAACTAAGAAATTGAGCTGAGTAAGGGCGCATAGAGACCTATAACCCCAGCACTCTAAAAGGCTGAGGCATGAGGATCAACAGTTCAAGCCCAGACTGGGCAATTCAGCCATTTAATGAGACCCTATCTCAAAATGTATAAATTTCAGATGAGTCTGGGAATGTAGGTCAGTGTGAAGGCCTAGGGTGTTCAATCTCTGGCATCACCAAAAAAAAAAAAGACAAGCGATATTGATCTTTAACTGACACTGGAACCATTCATTTAATCTGGGGTTTCTCCTTTAGTACTATACCAAGAAGACATTTCCAAGAACAGGGAAACCAAAAATCTAAATTAAATCTGTCTAGAGAGAATACCCTTCACTTTTAGTGAGCTACTCTGTTTCTACTTTAAAAATCAATTCTGCATAACCCTGGAGTACACAGTCACAGCCTGGAGTGGATAAGAAAGCACCTGATCAATGTAAAAAGCTGTGCCTGCGCGAATCTCTCGTCGCTGTTTGAGATCAGTTTCAGTGGTGTCCCTGGACAAAGCGATGTATTCAACCTCTTGTTTGGTCAGTTCCTATAAAGCAGAGGCAAGTTATTCCAAAACAAAATCAAACTACCAACATATAATTTGGACCAAATTATTTGGTGATATCACTGCCCTAGGGAACAACATTTGAAATGTAATTACAAATTAATATCTTTTGAATCTTATTTTTGAGAAAAATACAGTACATTGAATATTAATCAAAATGTAGGGCCAAGGATTTAGCTCAGTGGTTCCATCACCTTCCTCGCGAGCACAAGGTCCTGAGTTCAATCCCCAGCACCAAAAAAGCAAACAAACAAAATGTGTATATATCTCTTAGAGCTCTATTTGTACTGTGCTCAATCTTACTACTAAAGCAATAATAATAAAAATTATATCTCACAAATCTTAATTTCTCCTATAGAACTCTTTAAAAATATTGTAACTAACAATGCGGTATATTTCTATGTGGTTTTTATAAAAACTATAGGAATTTCTGTAAGTAATGTTATCTTTTTTAAAGGCAGCTTAAATCAGTTAATTCCACTGACCATATTTACCAGATGTTTACAGTATGTTAGGTACTTTAACAATTGTGGCAGAAGGTACATGCCAATAGTCAGGTCAAGAGAAGAGAGATACACATGCACCACTGAAGGAGATGAAAGAAGAGAAGGAGACCAAGAAGGAGGAAAAAAAAAGAGGGAAGAGAAAAATGAGGATGAAGAGGGGGGAAATGTCATTTCATACACAAAAAAATTACGTCACTTGGAGAACCATCCAGAAGTCATTTCTTTCAAAACAATTTATCCATTCTTAAAGTCATTTTGTCCTACATGTAACAGCCATGTAAAAATTTGTTTAAATTATCTTTGATTTTATGATTTTTAAGAACAGTGATATTCTCTAATCAAATAAGACATATAATAAGTTTTTATTAAACAGGGAAAACAAATTAACTTACTGAAACAAGAAAAAAGTTGTGTAGCCTAAAAGGAAAATTTCACGCATGGGTTTTTTTTTCCTGCATTTTACCTCTATTTTAAATTGATAAGAAATACTTTATTATTGCCATTCAGTGTTTTTAAATATACTTGTTCCAATGTTGTCATAAGCTTATTTGTATATGGAAAGGATGAAAAAATTTTAAATAGACAATACATACAGCATTGTGGTGAAGATGTGGTAATATTGATGCTTTGCTAAATACAATGAATTGTCTGTATGAGGCAATTCTGCAATAAATAGCAGTTTCTCTTTTAAGAGAGACCCCCTTCCTGCCTCTGGAACACATCACTAGCACCTTCATGCCTGTGCCTTTGGTTGGCTGAATGTGATCTCCCTCACCAAATACCCTGTCATTTACAATGGTTGACAAAGCCTCTTACTGTTAAACTGCACCACAGTTGAGGCTTGAGGGCAATGTTAGCATTATCTTCAGTCTTGACAGCTTTGTTGGACTCTGGTTCCAGTATCCTGGATACTTCTTCATGAAAGAGGAATAAGCAAACCTGTATTCAGAACCAGGAGGAGGTGGCAGTAATCTGCTGTTTTGGGCTTGTTTTTGAATAATTTACAAACCTCCTTTTGAGTTACATGTCAAATAAAGACAACTATTAAATGATTTCTTTTTAGTTTAGTTTATCTTTGGTGTAGCATGCTTGTCCCCAAATTTTTGTTGTTTTGTTTGGTGGTAGTGAGGACTGAACCCAGGTAGCAACATTCCCATCCATTCTTCTTTAATATTGAGGCAGCCTATAGCTACATCAGCTCTATTTAACAATGTAAATTTGGCTGTGATTGTTGTTCTGGTTGCTTTTAAAGATACAGACTTCACATTTATAGACCTGTGTTTTGAACTAACAAGCCCTGTATATTCTCCTAGCTCTTCTCATTCCACAATTTGAGCAAGCTTCAAAATCTTGCCAGAAACAAAATCTCAGGAAGATTGTGTGGTCTTTAAAATAAGCAGGACATAGGGGTACACAACTAAAAATTTAAAATATTCTCAACTGGGGGTTCTCAATAGCTGAGTCCCCATTTGCAGGCAAAATTTTTTTTGCCTTTTGTATTAATAAAGTGAAGATAATCCTACAATGGCATGTTATAACTCACGGACTGATTCCAGAGATAAATAAAAGATATAAAAGGTATGGCTAATGAAAATTAGTTCTGATGTTTCCATTGTATTTTTGTCATTACTGCCTTATAAGCTTTTTAAAGCACCAAAGTAAATTCACCACTGACTTACAAAAGAGTATATAAAGTAGATTTCAATAGCATAGAAATAATCCAAATAGTTAAGAAGTTTTGGGTTTTTTGTTGTTGTTGTTGTTGTTGTTGTTTTTGGTACCAGGGATCAAACTCAGGTCCTAGTGCTTACGAGGCAGGTGGCAGAACTACTGAGCTAAGTCCCCAGCCTAGTAAAAGAAGTTTTAAACAAGAATTTTCTCCTCGTACTAAGAAATTTTTTTAGGATACCACTTCACCTGATAGTGTTCTTCCTTAAATCACTAGAGCAATGCCTATTAGTGCCTGAAAAATAGTACAAAATCTCATAACTTTTCTCATGTGAACTGAATTGTGAACATTTCAATTTACTTAACAACAGCTCTCAAAGAATGGCTACCATTTTAAGAGGCTAACATGTCAGAAAAGGGAAACAACGTAAGACCTGAAGTTTAGCTCTATCATTTACTAGCTGATTGAAGATAGAGTGAGTTATTTAACTTCACTTAACTTCTTTTCTCATCTATTTAAAGAAAAAAGGGCGAGCACATAACATTAAACAAATGCTCTATAAACCACATCTCTCAAAAGACTGTATGACCTCAGAGACAAGGAAATTATTTGCTTTTTTTTCATGTGAGCCTGAGATAAGGAAAAGTTTATTCAGTCATATCAAACTACGTTTTGTTTTTTAATTTCAGGGTTGCTGATTCTAGCTACCACTCACTGTCTGATGTATATTTCTTTTCTACTGGAAGTAAAAAACTTGCTGGGGACAGCAAAAGTCATCTAAAGCTATGAAAGGCAAATGTGTACTGTGCTTTCCAAATAACTTTTGCTAAACCCTTTATAAACAAAGCACCTTTGATGTTAGCATTTATTTCAAGTAGTGACTAATTTTGATAATATCATAAATTTTGAAATTTCATTTATTTTATTACATAGCTTATCAAAGTCAAGACCCTCAGGAATTGACGAGAACTGATTGCTCACCAAGTACTGCATAGCAATAGAGCGTCGAAGAGGTCCAGGAGGTCCTATTAGAAAAATATCTTGCCCCAAAAGATCCTTCTGCATTATCCATCTTAGATGCTGAACCACGGATTGAGCCAGAGGTTCTGAAACTTTAAAGAAAAAAGAAAATGAAATGAAAATTGAACTGTTACTAATAATATAAATCTCAAAGCAATGCAGATTTTATGTTTTAAAATATATGTGTACAAACACAAACATTTCTGCTTTCAAAGAATATATTATATATATGTATGTGTATACACACACACACACACACACAAAGGGGAAAGAGAATGAAAGAGAAAGAGAGGGAGGGAAAGAAGTAGAGAGTGAGAGAGAGAGAGAAAGAGAGAGACTCTATATACCTGGTAAACTTACTGTTTCACAATAGAATTATAATACTATTATCAATACTAAGACAGAAAGGCATGGAGTTAAAGCTGGAGCCCTGGGATTTGTGTATAGGCCTGTGAATGTTTATGGATCTCTACTTTATCATGATACTCACTTGTTTTGCAAACAACTGGCCTGGTAAAGATCTGACAATTTTCAATAGTCCCTTCATTTAGTCTTACCACTCTACAGTGGTTCTTAACTAGTGACAGTTCAACTCTTATCCTATGCCTGCCAGAGGCGTTTGGAAATGACTGGGGATACTTTTGTTTGTTGCAAAGCTTTGGGGAAATGTGGGATAATTTGGTACCCTATTGATATATATTGGTGTTAAATATAATGTCTAAGACATTCCCACCCTGCCCAATAGCTCATCAGTACCCTAGTTGAGAAAGCCTATGTGTACACAATTTTTCCTCAAGGCCTCTGTTGCTTTCACACTACAAAGAAGTTATTTTTAATTAGCTATATATAGTTAAGCCCAAAGAAACAGGTCCTCTCAGCTTCCCCTTCCTTCTACAGGATGAAATTTTTAGGGAGGCAAGTCAGCAGCAAATAAATTCTTCCTTTATATTGAGCCTACTGGAGATGACAAGGCTGTCATCATCACTACATTTCAATTCTGTGTAGCTTCTGAATCTTGTGATTGACCTGGTAGTCTGTGGTACACCTTCATGAGGACCAGGCCTTATCCCTAACTTTATCTTCCTTCTCTAATGGTAGTAATAATATTCATAATATATTGCATTACCATCCAATAACAGTTGAAAATTAAAATGATTTTTATACTGTATTACATTTAGATCTCAATTACCATGGAAGGCAGCAAACTAAGTGTCCACAAACACACACTGGAGCTGGACTGAGTTCAGCTCCCACTGTGATATTTACTAGTCATGTCACTTTTATCAAGTTAAACTCTCTGTGCTCAGTTCCCCCATTTGTATCATGGATATGATAATCATAATTATAGAATTGTTGTGAAAGTTAAACACAGCACAGGATTCAGTAATTTGAAGTGCTGTGTATTTGTTATATCCCAGTCATTCTGTCCTATAGCTGTCTCCAAAAGCTTTCTGATAGCCATCTACCTTCAAGTTCAAGACTTTCCCCACAAAACTGTTGCCATAAAAATATTGAGTAAACTTCCTGTTCTGGACATTAGATTTATTTTTCTGTTAAGATTTCAAAGTCATTTTGGTATGTACATTCTGTTATCAGAATTCTCACTTCTTTATAGAACTGCTATACTCCTTATTCACATTTTATTATAGTGTGGTCTGTTTTTTAAAAAAAGTACCTCCATATCTAATTTGTTGAGAAATTGCATTAAACTACTAAAAGAAAACATTATGTAGTGCTATGTGATATCTATGATGTATTTCACATTAATGCTTGAAATTTGCTATATTTTTAGGATGGCCTCAAGAAAACATGAGTCATACTTACAAGCACACCAGAAATAGAAATAAGACTTAAGACTGTGCATTATGAACATCTGCAGAACAAACTACCAAACTGCCAGGCATAACCTAAAATAAAAACAACCCAGTGCATGAGATAAATCCCCAACTTTGTTTTTAGACCTAAGATGCTACCTTCCAGTAGTCCATTAATAATAAATTGATGTCAAAAAGATAATAATAATAATAATAATAATAATGATAAAGTGATATCAAAACAATACCAAGGAGCTTCATCCTATATCCTGTGATTTCCTCTTCTATGTAAAAACAAAACATCTACTTCATGTTGAGCTAAATTCCTACCCAGTACATCCAAAGAAATTAATTTACTGTTTCTACATCATATTCGGAGGCTTTAAAATAATTATATTAGAGTAACCCAAATTACTGTATATCTTTCTCCCTTTACAAACTCTAATTTCTTACATATATCAATATAAAAATCAAAACTTCAGAAAATTAAGCATATAGTTCAAATTCCCTTTTAGGAAGGCTTTCAAAACTAGTGATGTTTTCTTAGTAACCCAAAAGATAATGTAATATAATGTAAAGAAAGAACCTTTTCCATCCCTATCTTATCTCTGTTCTTAAGCATTTTGACCATTCTGGGTCTAAGTTTCCTTATATTCAAAATAAAGGAAATAATATTTGTCAAGTGAGTTTACTATGAAGATGGTCAAGTGAGGTCCAGACCCTCAGCCAGTGAGAACAAAGTACTATATAGAAGGAGCTACCTTCACCTACAAAGTCCTCTCTTTGGTGTGCATCCTGGATAGCAGGGTTTATTTACATTATAGAGTAGTGGATATGACTGGGCTTCTGGGTTAATATTCAAATTACCAGCTGGGCCTACACATCATTCTGAAGTAATAATGGAAAAAGGAACCTAGTATGTACTACATCCTAAGAAACACAGCCTGTGTCAGGTACTCTTCCATATCATTTTATTTTAATCAACATAATCATGCCACAAAACTGCTCAGAGAGGTATAACAGGCCCATCTCACTTCTCTGAAACTGGTCTTCTACCACATCACAATGCAAGATTTCAAAAGAAGCACAGCTAATGTCTCATGGAAACTGCATGCTCTTCTAATTTATCTACACACATCATTCTGTAGGTGAATGTAGTAGATATCAGGCAGGGGAAAAAGGGGACAGGTAACACAATACACTGTATTTAGAACAAAGTCTTCATTATTTACAGCATGGGCTGTCCTAAGTTACCTTCATGTTACTGGGACAAAAAAAACCAATACCCAAAATTTAAAGGTGGAAAGGTCTATTTTGATTCATGGTTTCTTTTTCTTTTCTTTTTTTTTTTTTTTT
>NW_022900950.1:54174156-54211837 GCF_012274545.1 Fukomys damarensis | reverse complement strand
GGTTTTTTTTTCTTTTCTTTTTTTTTTTTTTTTTGACTCATGATTTCAATCCATGCATGGTCAGCTAGCTCCAAGGCAGAAACATCACGGTGGAAGGGCAAGGCAGAGGAGAGCTGCTCTGCCTAAAGCAGCCAAAAAGCAGAGAATGTCACTACTGGAGACAAGAATATACTTTTCTAGGTCACACCCCCAGTGACCCACCTGTTGAGAACAATTTCTCAACATGTATCTTTTATATTATTTTTATTTGTGAACCACATATATTAATATTATCCTTACTATCCCCAAAAAGTTACTTTGCTTACATAAAGCTTTAGAAAATGGATCCCTATGAGTTTGAGGTCGCCTGGACTACATAGTGAATTCAAGACCAACCTGAATTAAATAGTGAGACTCTTGTCTCAAAAAAGCAAACAAACAAAAATATGCTTTATATGAAAAGATTTCCACAATGTGTTACTTTTTGAAGATGATCACAAAATAGTATAAATGTTTTCTTATATGGTAAATGTATATAACAATATAGTTACTTTTAAAACAATAGATATTTTTATAAAGATTCAAATCATCAAAATATGTTCTCTGACCAAAATTAAATTAGAAGCTAATAAGAGAAATAGCTTTAGAAAATCTCCAATTTAGAGACTAAATGATATACAATGGACCCTTAACTTATGAACTTGATCAGTTCCCGAGGGCTGGTTATAACTCAAGTTAGATGTTAAGTCAATAAAGCTAAGATCTGGATGTTTACCAAGGCTCAAGCCACAGCAATGCTCTGCCACTCCTGGGTCCTTGCTACTGCTGCCACTGGTCACACAATGCCAAGTTTACTGCTAGTCTCACTACTTCAAGGTCTATGGTCACCACTCCCTTGTATCTCACCTGCCAGGACCTATCCAAGATGCCAATGTGTCCTATCGGCTCTAGATCCCAAATTACAATTGTACCCTCCTTAGTACCTCATTTTCCCCAGAGACACAGCAGTGCTGTGTCCTTCCCTATGTGATCAAAGCACAGCTATATCATGCCTGTTGGATATGAGCTGATAGAGGATGACTCAGAAAAACAGACCACCACTTTGTGGGAGAAAGATATCTACCCTGGTCTTTGAGAATGGACCAACTTCAAGTTCTAGTGCTATTGCAGTTTATAAGACACTGGGTCCAGGAGCCTGGCTCCACAACACTAATGCCCTGGGTCCCAGTGCCACAATGACTGTCTATAGGCTGTATCAGACCCGATGCTAAGAGAGATCCTCTTACCTAAGATTCTGCACTGTGGAAAAGCCAAAAATAGGAGAATCTTAAAAGCCCTTGCCACTGAGACTTTTAATGTCCAATGCTGCTATTATTACTGCCACAATCTCTAGTAACCTAGACCACTGAGGTACCACAGTTATCACTGATATGATCAAAACCAAAGACTGCGTGGACACTATATCACTGTATCCACCCAGAACCAGAAGTACTGGACCCTACTCTAACCAACTTTCATGCCCATCTACAGGTGACAGTCTTCCTCTTTGACTGCTCCAACAGATACACAAAAAACAATGCAGGAATACAAGAAACATGAAAAATCAAGGAAACATGATACCTCCAAAGAATACAATGATTAGCCAGGCATGGTGGCACACGCCTGTAATCCCAGCACTTGGGAGGCTGAGGCAGGAGGATCGCTGAGTTTGAGATAGAATACAATGATTAGCCAGGCATGGTGGCACACGCCTGTAATCCCAGCACTTGGGAGGCTGAGGCAGGAGGATCGCTGTGAGTTTGAGACCAGCCTGGGCTACATAGTGAGTTCCAGGTCGGTCCCACTACATAAGTGAGATCCTGTCTCAAAAAACAAACAAAAAACAACAACAACAAAACAAAACAAAAAAAGAATACAATGATTGTCCAATAACCAACCCTAAAGAAATGGATATTTACCAAATGCCCAAAACTAAATGTTAGGGAAATTCAGTGAGACACAAGAAAATACAAACAATGAAACTGGGAAAAAGGGGCCATGATCTGAATAAAAAATTCAACAAAGAGGTAGATATCACAAAAAAGAAGAAAACAGAAATGCTGCAGCTGCTTTTTCTATGAAAAATAATACATATACAGAACTTCAATAAAAGACTAGAGGATGTACAAGATCTGTGAACTTGGAGATAGGACTTTGAAATTACACAATGAGAAGGGGGCGGGATGAAAACAAAAGTAAAGAAAATGCAGTTCTTACAGGACACCATTAATCAAACAAACATAGTATAGGAATTTTAAAGGGAACAGAAAAAGAGAGAAAGCTTATTTAATAAAACAACTGCTGAAGATGTCCCAAGTTTTAGAAGAAATGTGGATGTTCAAACCCATGAAGCCCCAAGATTCACAAATTGTTTAACATAAGAGGTTCTCTCTGAGGCACATTAGAATTAATTATCAAAGACAGAATTTAGCATCAAATCACTTAGAAAGGTATACCTATAGGAGTATTACTGAATTTTTAAGCAGAAACCTCAAAGAGAGAAAGGGATGACAGGTGCTGAAAGAAAAACACTGCCAGACAAAAATATTACACCTAGTAAAGATACCTTTCAGAAAGTGAGAAATAGTTTCCCTCAAGAAGCAAAACTTAAGGGAATTTGTTACCAGTAAACCAGTTTTAAAAGGAATGCTTAAAGTTGTTCAACAAAAAGAAACAAAATATGTACAGAAGCCTTTAAAAAAAACACTGGTAGATGTAAACCAAGAATCAAATCCAGGCGCCAGGGATTTAGCTCAGTGGCATGATGCCTGCATCACAAGCTCAAGGTCCTGAGTTTGATCCCGGATACCCCCCCAAAAAAGAAGAATAAAATCCAGACTACTCCAATATCATAATGTTGACATGTAAACACACATATCTGTGGGATGGAAGTGAAAAATCAGCTACAGTAAGTTTCTAAGATTGTACACAATATAAAAAGATGTGAAATGCACATTAAAACATAATTTGGAGAAGACTAGAAGTCCAGACTTTTTGACTATGACAGAAAGACAACATAGGCCGGAAGTGAAGAGATGGAAAACATATCCTATGCAAATGGTAACTTAAGGAGAACAGGAGTGGCTATACTTACACCAGATAAATAAATTAAATAAACAGGATCACAAGAGACACAGAGGTTATTATTTAAAAATAAGGGGGTCAATACACCAAGAGGAAATGTATGCATAAATATATATTTACTCAACACTGGAGCATCTAAATGTATAAAGCAAATATTAATGGACAAGAATGGAGAATGGTAAATGGTCACACAGTAATAAGGGTACTACAATAATAGTAATAAAATAAGGGGCTTCTATACAATAATTTCAACAATAGAACGAACCAACATAAAATTAATAATGAATACTGAACTTAAATTGCACAATAGACAAAATGGACTTAACAAACATATACAGAATACCAAACTGCAGAAGAATACCTTTTTTTTTTTCCTCTATCATGCATGAAGCATTCTACAAGATAGACCATATATAAGGCCAAAAGTAAGTCTCATGAAATTTTTTAATAAGTGTTATTTCAGTCTAGAATGGTATGAAATTAGAGGTCAATACCAGGAAGAACTTTGGAAAACTCACAAAGATGTAGATATCAAGCATATGCTGCAAAAAACAACAGGTCAATCAAAGAAAAAATTAAATAAAAAGTTTTAAAATAAATATCTTGAGACAACCAGCAATAGAAACACAACACACTAAAACCTGCAGAAAGTTTATAACAATGTTTTTAAAGGAAAAGTTTATAACAAAGAATGCCTATATTAAAAAAAAGTAATGCTCTCAAATAGATTGTCCAATATTATGCTGCAAGGAACTAGAAAACAGCAAACTGAATCCAAAGTTAGCAGAAAGAGGAAAATAAGACAAATAAATCAAGAAGAAAATGGAAAAATCACAGATAGAATCAATTTGTTTTAAAAAAATAAACATCAGAAAACCCTTATACTTTAACTGGGGAAGATAAGGAGGGAGGGAGGGAGAGAGAGAGAGAGAGAGAGAGATCAAGTAAATAAAATGTAAAAATTGCCAGGGTGTGGTGGAACACACCTGCAATCCCAGCACTTGGGAGGCTGAGGCAGGAGGATCACTGTGAGTTTGAGACCAGTCTGGGCTACACAGTGAGTTCCAGGTCAGTCTCAACTACATTGAGAAACCCTGTCTCAAAAAAATAAAAAAGAAGACAAAACCAAACCAAAAAAAAAAAAAAAAAAAAAAAAAAAAAAAAAAAAAAAAAAAAAAAAATCAAAGCAAAAATGCCTCAGAAAGGAAAGGATTCATATGGGACTACTGTAAATAATTATGTCCCAACAAATTATATAATCCACAGGAAATAGTTCCCAGAGAAATACAACCTACCAAGACAAAAATCAATAAGAAACAGAAAGCCTGACAGACCAATATAACAAAAGATTGACATAGCCAAACCTTCCAATAAAGAAAAACCCAGGACCAGATGATTTCATGGCTGAATTCTACCAAATATTCAGTGAACTAATGCTAACAGTTCTTCAACTTCTCTTAAATACCAAGCTAGAAAAAAATAATTCCAAATACATTTTATGAAGTAAGCATCACCTTAACATCTAAGCCAAGGACATCACAAGAAAAGAAAACTACAAGACAAATTATCAGGTGAAGATTTTACAATATCCTCAATAAAATATCAGCAAACTGAATTCAACAACATATCTAAAAGATTACACATTAGAACCAAGGAGGACTTATCCCTGGTATGCAGAATACATAAAGAAATAGAAAAACAAAACGGAAACAGCAGAACTCAAAAGATCACAAACACTACCCCTCCCTAAAAAAAGTCAGCAAAAGATTTGAACAAAAACCTCATCAAAGATACACAGACAGCAAATAAGCATATAACTAGATACTTAACATCATTAGTCACTGAGAAATGCAAATTAAAATCACTGTGAGACACCCAGAATAAAATTCGAAGGACTAACCATACCAAGCCTTGGCAAGGATGTGGAAACTGTGATGCCTTGCTGTTGGAAATGTAAAATGATACAATCATTTTTGAATACAGAATGGCAGTTTCTTGGAAAGTTAAACACCTACTATGTGATATCAGTGCTTATCTATGTATACTAAGTATATACACAAGGAAAGCAAATGTATATAAAAAGACTTATACATGATGTTCAGAATGCAAAATGGTAATAATTCAAATGTCCATTAACAAGTGAATAAACAGATTTAGCAAAAATAATAATTATGTTAAGTTTTGGAAGTAACCAGAATAGTTTACATGATTCCATTTACATAGAACTTTTAAAAATTCAAATAAATCTGTAAAGCAGACTAGTGATTCTCAAGATATGGAGGAAGAGTCAGGGGTATAAGTAAGCTTTATAAAGGGATAAATTTATCTGACCCGTATTCTTACTATAATGATGTTTCCTGGTTGAAACTTACCAAATTTGCACCCTTTATATATATAAAAATACATACATTTATTGTATATAACTTATACCTAGTAGGGGCCCGGGATTTAGATCAGTGGTTCCACTGCCTGCCTCACAAGCACAAGATCCTGAGTTTGACCCCTGGTACAAAAAAAAAAAACAAAAAACTAGTCACACAATATTTCAAAACATTAAAATGAAAAATTAAAATTTTACATGTCTATAGGTTTATGGATCATATGGGTGTTAAGACTTTTTTTCAGTGTTTCCTCAGTTTTCGGTATTAATCACATTTGATTTTTTTTAATAGGAATAAAAAGGGCTTTTTTTGAAAACCATATTATAAAATAATAACAAGTATAATGAAAGGACAAAGTGTGAAACAAAGAAAGGAGCAATATGACAGGTTACATATATAAGAACATTTTGATGAATCAATAAATCACAATTTAGTACACAATTTCAATTTACAATTCATTCTCCTAAAGAGCTTATCTAGGAAGTGTTGTTAAATTATCATAATTTACTGGAGATATTTGTTGGTCTATTAAGACCAACTAGTCATGTTCGTATCAAGACAATATCAAGACAATAACAACCCAAAACATAAAATAAAGCCAAGCAATTAAATTTGGTTATGAGCACATCTCCCAGTAACCAAGAACTTTCAGGTCCTACCAAATGAGCCCTCAATTCTTAAATACAAAGCACAAACTTTTAGGACTTTGGCTGCTAAAAAAGCAGTTACAACTTACATCAGATCTCAACAGAAAAACTCTTTATTTTAATACGTTTGACTTTTTTGTTTGTTTGTTTTTGAGACAGGATCTCGCTACGCAGTTCAGGTTGGTGTTAAACTCATTTCTTGTCCAGGCTAGCCTCGAACTCATGGAAATCCTCCTGCCTAGGACTCTTAAGGGCTGGATTACAGGTATGTACCTCCATGCCCTGCAAAAGTTTGATTTTAAACATGGGGGCTTTATTAGTTATTGTTTTATATTACACATCAAATATATGCTAAGACAAAGAAAAACCTCAAAATTATAAAAAAGAAAAAAATAAATGATCTCTTGATTTCTTCCATTCCCAATACCTTACTTATTGAACATCTGTATTTCCTCTTTCATGGTGCCCTACTTAAATCCTTTGCTTATTTTCTACCAAATCACATGATTTTCTCATCAGTTTGTAAGATACATTTGTATATTAATTATATAACCTTATTACATGTGTTATATATGCATTAAATGTGATTTTTAACTTAGGGGATTATTATTTGAATTGATTTACTCATTTGAACAGGGTTAATTATGGCTACATTCTGAGATGGACCCAAAGAAGCCTGTTTAACATATTAGACTGCTTAAAAATTATACATCTAAGTGAAGAAGGCATTTGAAAGATATTGGTTAAAGGACATAAAATTTCAATTTAACAGGAGGAATAAGTTCAAATAGTAATCTACACCATGCTGACTATAGTTAATGACAATATATTATATACTTTAAAATTGCTAAAAGGATAAATTTTGTTTTTCTCATTGAGTTTATTGGTACATTTTAGGGATAAAGTACAGTTACATTCATCATTGGGATCTTGTACCTTTACATGACAGGTCTTGGTTCTCATTTTTCCCCCTTGTCCCTGCCCTCCCTTCACCTCTCCTGCCTTCCCCCTTTACAAATACTTCATTTAGTTTTTTCATTTTTCCTATTTTTTTCCTTTCCATTATTACCTTGCCCCTACCCTTTCCACTTTCCCTACACCTTTAGCCCTTTCCTTCCTATTTCACACTGTCAATTATATCATTAGGATCTTATGTACTATTATAGTTTATTCATACCAGAGAAACTATTCGGTATTTACACATGTCTGACTTATTTATTTCACTTAGGAGTATATCCTCAATATGTATCCATTTTCCTATGAATGAGTCTAATTTCTCATTCTTTATGGCTCAGTAGTATTCCATTTTACAGAAAAACCACATCTTCTTTATCCAGTTTCCAACTGATGGGCAAATGGGCTGTTTCCAGGTTTTAGCTATTAAAAACTGTGCTGCTATAAACATAAGTGCACATATATCTCTGTGATATGATTCTTTTAATTATTTTGGAAAGATACCCAGCAGAGGGATGGCTGGGTCAAATGGAACCTCTAGTCCCAGCTCTTTGAGGTATCTCCATATTGATTTCCATAGTGGTTGCACCAGTCTGCACTCCCACCAACAATGGAGAAGGGTTCCTTTCTCCCCACAGCCCTGCCAACATTTGTTATTGGTTGATTTCTTGATGGCAGCCATTCCTGGTGGGGTAAGGTGGACTTTCAGTGTTGTTTTCATCTGTATCTTTCGAATGAGCAGTCATGTGGAACATTTTTTCATATATTTACTTGTTATTTTTATTTCTTTGCCTGAGAAATGTCTGTTCATTGCAGATGTCCATTTTTGAATTGAATCCTTATATTTGGGGGTGCTGGTTGTTTTGCGTTCTTTTTATATTCTAGATAAGAGTCCTTTGTCTGAGGAGCAGCTGGTAAAAAGTTTTTCCCACATTTTAGGTTGTCTCTTAGTTCTGTTGATGTTTTCTTTTGCAGTGCAGAAGCTTTTTAATAAGATGAGACCCCAGTTGTTGATTCTTTCTGCTAGTTCCTGTGCTACTGAGGATTTGTTCAAAAAGTCTTTTCCTATGCCAGTGTCTTCAAAAGTTCTGCCTAACTTATCTTCCAGCAAGTTTAGCGTTTCTGTTTTAATATTTAGATCTTTAATCCACTTGGATTTTAATTTAGTGCATGGTGAAAGATAAGGGTCTAGTTTTAATCTTTGGCAGGTTGAGATCCAGTTTTCCAACACCATTCATTAAAGAGGCTATCTTTCCTCCAGTGGGGATGGTCAGCTCCTTTGTCAAAGATGACATAGCTGAGTACTTGTGGAGTTGTTTAAAAGGGTAGCCTTTAAGGTTTTTACCACATACACGCAAGCATTTGTGCATGTACACACACACACAAAGGAATAAACTTGTAAGGTAATGGAGATGTCATTTTTGACGTACTCATTCTACAACACGCACATCAAGACATCATGACATCATATACAATTTTATTTATTTTTAATGTTTTTATAAATTGTACATCTGCAATACAAGTTACAGAAACAACAAGGTAAGTTAAATGAAAATAAACTGTAATAAAATGCATCAAATCCTATAGAGACTCTAGGAGAGACTTTAGGACATAGTCAAGGAATTTAAATGCTGATGGGACCCTTCATTTTGAGAGCTATAGCCTTAAAAATACGTCTAAAGAAATCTCAGAGATAATTCTTAAAGTAAATCCTTATGTAATAAGACACAATTATTGCAACTATTAAAAACAAATCAGATCTTAAGTATTTGGGGCCTTGTTTATTTCTTTTTCTTTCTGTCTTTTTATTGAGTTTATTGGTACATGCTAGGTATATAATACATTTACATTCATTATTGGGATCTTGTACCTCTACATGACAGGTCTTGGTTCTCATTTTTCCCCTTGTCCCTGCCCTCCCTTCACACCCTCCTCCTCTCCCCATTCACAAACAGTTTATGGCCTTGTTTCTGATACAGTTTATCAAACTGACTCTAGTAAGTAAAAGAATCTTTGGTATTATGGTACTTCGCCCCAAACTGTCACTAATCTACTAAAATAGACAAATAGCTGCAATGCTTGTTCTATTATCTATACTGACCCCCCAAAAAAGTCTGTACATGCTATTCTTTCAATTTATGACACTGATGAATTTCTCAAACAAAAAAAAATATTTTTAAACTAAATAAAAATTCCTGTGTTCCTTTTTAAGAGCACTATATTGTAATTCTTGCAGAAAATCTTTATGGGCCATACCTGCATGAATTAAAGTTCATGTGTGCAGTTAACCTTAAATGACCTCATGTATAATTGGTCTACTGACTGCAACAAAAATATCACATGATGAAGCAGAATATAACTCTGAGGTCAGATTTAAAGTTACCTACTGAAAACTTGCAGCACTGGAGCACTACCTCGTAAGACAATTCCTGGGAGAAATACCTACTTTGATACAATACACTTTAACTTCAAGCACAAAAATATCAAAGAATCTTTTTTAAAAACTGACAAGCCTTGAGATTCAGTTTTCACACAAAAAAAGCAAAAAAGCTTCAAATATCCACTTCAACACTTGCAGGTGAGAGATCTGGGACTAAGATGATAAGAAAGTTATAATGATCAAGGCAGGAGGTAACAAGACCTAGATTGCTGAGAACAGTACAGAGAAGGATACAAGGCCGGGGAGAGCAGCAGGACATGAAGAAAAGATGACAAAGAGACCAAGATTATTCTTGAAGTTTGGGACCAGGTGGAACCATAACTTGTCCAGAGCTAATGGCCACCTGGAGCAACACGCACTCTTTATAGTGGAAGGCAAACAGGAAGAGAAGGTGGGGCAAATAGTGCTACCCAGCCTAGGCGGGAATGTAGCGCCATTGTTTCTTAACCCCGGCAGGAAGAGGAAGAAAACAGGGAAGGATACACAATGTAGCTGTCTCCTGGGGCTGTGCCATCCACAGTCTGCAATCTATGGAGGAGAAAGGGAACAGGGAGGGGAAAGGGAGCAGGGAGGAGATGAAGGACATATTCAAGGCTCCTGGTACTAGATTAAAAAAAAAAACAACTAAAGAGTGATCCTCTATGATGTGACAGGTGCTGGTCTAGGTGCTGAAGCTAGAAAGACATCCTGCTGTGCTCAACACTCTGAAGCCAGAAACAGTTCAAATGGGAAGTTGACAACTGACTATAGAATATAAGCATTCATTATCCTGGGTGGTAAATGAATTAAACAACTTTACTTAATGAAATAGTATTGTTTTCATGCCATTGTTCATTGAATTTTAGATTTCCACATAAAAATATGTCTCATCATCTCTTCTGCTCTAAAGGCCAATGTCACTCCATCACAGGCTCGGTTAGTTATCCTGTGACTTTCGGGGTGGGAGCTCCAAAGGAAGAACACTGGAAACCCTGGAAGCCCAAAGTGAAGCCTGCAGTCTCCTTGAGAATTAGCCCATATTGGCTGGCATCTGGAGGATGAGATGTCAAAGGAGAGAGAACTGAGATGGACTAGTTTATAGCCACTTCACCCTCAGAAGATGCCACCCTGTCAAACATCAGGTGCTGAGAGATACCTAGGAAGGAAGCTTGACAACCCTCACTTCCCACCTAGCAGTCAAAAAATGGCCTATCTCTAAGCCATATTTGGTTCCCCTTCTGGAGCAAATCTAAAAGCCTTGGATTGTGAAAAGTCAACAGACAGCAGCCATACAGCCAACACAGCATGAGGATGGAAACTGAGGAATCATCAGCAAGAGGCATGTGACTTCCTGTAGTAAAGAAAGGAGTACTACCAAACTCATTGCTTGAAGCTAGCATTACCCTGATACAAAAAACGAAAAAGGAATTAACAAAAAAAGACTATCAGCAAATTTCCTTAATCAAACATAGAAAGATCTTCAATAATATTGATGCTGGTAAAGGGAATGCAACAAATCATTAAAAAAATCATACATTGTGACAAAGTTAGTTTCATCCCAGAGATGCAAGGATAGTTCTAGATATGCAAATTAACAAATATAACACATAAATAGAAAGAAGGTCAAATGTCACATGATCATCTCAAGAGAAGCTGAAAATCCATTGATAATGTCCAACATTGATTCATAATAAAACCCTGAAGAAAACAGGTATAAAAGGCCCGTATCTCAACTTGATAGAAGCCATTTATGACAAAACCACTACAAACATCATACCGAATGGAGAAAAGCTAAAAGCTCTTCCTCTAAAACCAGGAACAAGACAAGGTGTCTACTCTCACCAGTCTTACTCAATACAGTATTCAAAATCTCACCTAGGGCAATCAAGCAAGAAAAATAAGTAAAAGAAATACCAAAGTAAAGGAGGAAGTCAAATTATGTTTATCCACAGATGACATGATCCTCATCACAGATGACAGGATCCTACACATAGAAGACCAAAAAACAAAAAAACAAAAAAAACTTCCATCTCAGACTCCAGGAACTAATACACAAATTTACCAAAGCAACAAGATACAAAATAATCACAAAAAAATCAATAGCATTCTTCTACACTAACAACAAACACACCAAGAAAGAAATTAAGAAAACAAGAACATTCACTATAGCTTCAAAAATAAATTAAATACTTAGGAATTAACCTAAAAATGAAAGTGAAAGACTGCATAATTAAAATATCATATTCTGAAAAAAGAGATTAAAGAGAACATCAGAAAATGGAAAAACCATCCCTTGTTCTGGGATAGGCAGAACCAATATTGTCCAAATAACCATATTACCAAAAATGATATAGAGACTTAATGCAATCCCAATCAAAATACTAACATTATTTTCCACAGAACTAGAATAAACACTAAAATTTATTTGGAATGGAAGAGAACTTGAATAGCAAAAACAATCTTGGGCAACAAGACAAAAGCAAAAGGCATTATAATCTTGTATATCAAATTAAATTACAAAGCTACAATGATTTAAAAACAAAAACAGACATGCAGATCAATGGAATAGAAGATTCATAAAAAACCTCAAGCGCATTCAACTATCTATCTTTCACAAAGGGACCAAAAACATATACTGCAGAAAAGATAGGCTTTTTCAGAAATGAGAAAACTGGTTTATCCACGCACTGAAGATTATATCTAGAAACATATCTCTCACCTTGTACTAAAAAAAAAAAAAAGAAGAAGAAGAAGAAGAAGAAGGAACAAAGATCTAGGCCCTAAAACAGAAACAATCTAATACAAGATAAAAATGGGAAGTCGCTTGAAAACATAGGCATAGGCAAGCACTTTCTCAACTAGAAGCCCTACTGCACAAGAAAACACTAAGAATCAACAAATGGGTTCATTCAAATTTAAAAGCTTCTGCACAGCAAAGGAAACATCAACACAGTGAAGAGACAACCTAAAAAGAGATAAAACATCTTTGCCAAGTACTTCTCAGACAGAAGAACCAATATTTTGAATATAGAAAGAACGCCAAAAAAAAAAAAAAAAATTCGATCCTTCAAAATAAAAGGCCAGATCAAAAATTGGGCAATTAAAATGAATAGAGATTTCTCAGAAGAAAAAATAAAAATGACAATAAGTATATAAAAACATGTTCAGCATCTCTGAACATTATAGAAATGTAAATGAAAACAGTACTTGATTCCATCTTACTCCAGTAAGAAAGGTTTTCAACAAGAACTCAAATAGCATATCTTAGTGAGGTGGGGGATGAGTGGTGGGGGAGGAACCTTGCTACACTGTTGGTGGGAACAGAAACTAATACAACTGATATAAGAAATGATATCAGAACTTCTAAATACAATATGAAAGAAATATTGTAACTCTTAACCTGTTAGATGTCTGGTGTGCCAAGTTTGTGTTCTCCAAAATCAAAGAATGAATTCTACGAACAACCAAGGTTAAGACGGGTTAATATTTATTGAGGGGAAAGGTACAGATCATGAGAAGCAGAAGAGGGCCTGAAGGTGGGCGGCCAAAGACCCCACTTCTCAGGGAAAGTTTTATAGAGCACAAAAATATGGGTATAACATGGGTTACAGCTATGCTCAATCTATAAAGTTGTAATTATAGTTGCTTGGGTAATATTGATCCAATAGGGAAACAAGTCACATAGTAAGTATATGTGGAAGGAACAAAGAATTTTTTAGGAAAGGATGAGTCCAAGGGTCTTGGTCACCTGCCAAGGTGACTGATGTCTATCTAGACTTCATTAGACCAGGTGTTACTACTGATCTTAGGCCTGGTCATTCTGTCTTCATCTTGAGACCTGTTCTCTAATACATGTGCCTCATCATAGCTATAATGTGTTTTTACCTTTGCCCTGACTCTCTCAAGAGCCCAGCCCTGTCTGGCTGCCTATGACACCTTCACTGTCTATAATACAACCACTATGGAAGTCAGTATGGAGATTCTTCAAAAAACTAAAAATAGAATTTCCATTTGACCCACTATCTCCTTTCTGGGTATTTTTGCAAAAGAATTAAAAATACCATATTACAAGTGATACATGCATAGCCATATTTACAGCAGTACAATTTACAATAGCTAAATCTTGGAAACAACCTATATGTCCATCAACAGTTGGATTTTAAAACTGTGATATGTATATATGGAGTACTACTAATTATAAAGAAGGATAGCTGGGTGTGGTGGCGCACACCTGTAATCCCAGCACTCCAGAGGCTGAGGCAGGAGGATCGCTGTGAGTTCAAGACCAGCCTTGGCTACACAGTGAGCTCCAGGTCAGTCTCAACTATACAGTGAGGGGGCCAGGGATTTAGCTCAGTGGTTCCGCTACCTGCCTCACAAGTGCCAGGACCTGAGTTTGATCCCCGGTACCAAAAAAAAAAAAAAAAAAAGAAATCCCACTTCTAAGGGAAGATATATTTTGCTGGGCATGGTGGCACATGCCTGTAATCGCAGCACTCAGGAGGCTGAGGCATAAGGATCACTGGTAGTTCGAGACCAGCCTGGGCTATATAATGAGTTTCAGGTCAGTCTCAACTACATAGTGAGACCCTGTCTAAAAAATAAAGAAAGAAAGAAAGAAAGAAGGATAAATGTGAATCATTTTTAGGAAAATGGATGCACCTTAAGACCATAGTGCTAAACAAGATAAAGAGACAGAGGTTAAATTTTGCATGATTTCTTTTACATGAGAAACCCAAACCATAAAGTATAAAATAAAAGACTATAGGAAATAGGGATCTAGGGATGCAAGGAGAGGGAAAAGGTAGGAGAAGATAGATAGATAGATAGATAGACAGACAGACAGACAGATATTGATACCAATATAGATTTATAGATATAGATATATATGTAGATAAATAGAGATCACATTGTGACACATAATGAATATATTCATTGTGAGGAATTGCATGCCCCAGATACAATTTCTATCATTGTATAAAACATATGTTAAGTATGAGAATCAGAGTTCATATCATCAACACTGTGATACTTATTTTTTCTTTGCTATAAAACAGTAGTAATTTTAAGTGCTCTAATCACTGATAAGAAAAAAATAAAATAGGGCCAAGGATTTAGCTCAGTGGCACTGTGCCTGCCTGGCAAGTGCAAGGTCCTGAGTTCAATCCCCAGTACCGAAAGAAAAAGAAAGAAAGAAAGAAAGAAGGGAGGGAAGAAAATAACATTGCCGTTCTTCAACTAATACAGTATTTTTTGATAATCTTTCAGACTTCTAAATTTCAAAAGAATTTTCTAACATATAATTCTTGTTTCCATTTCAAGGTTAATTCTAAAGAAAATCAGGAATAGCTTTTAAGTTGCTATGAACATTATGGCAGGCTGTAAAAGGAAAACCAAAGTGATGTCAAGAAATCTAGGTTTCAATACTAATTGTCTTCTAATCTCTTTGTTCTACTCTAGTCCTAGTCCTACTTTCCTGGCTATTAAATACTTTTAGAGACAATAAAAATTGCTAAAGTTCCTTTGTTCAACAAAGTCTATCATTTTATATTACATATCTCATTTGAAAATATCAAATATTCAAAATTCAAGAGGTTTTTTAGAATGAGCTCAGATGAGGAATAAATACAGGAAAGAAAGTTATAACATATCAAACTTCAACAATATACTTTCCAACGAAATACCTTCCAAAGTATTTAAAAATGTTTTTCCAAACTCCAAAAGAAAAACAATCAATCAAAATTCCCTTACAATCTCTTTTTGTGGAGGAGAAGAGATATTAGGGATTGAACCCAGCACCTTATACTGAGCTACATTCCTAGCCCTATTTAATTTTATTTTGACTCAAGCTAATAACTCCCTTAGGCTGGCTTCAACCCCATGCTTTTCCTGCCTCAGGTTCCTAGCTGACTAGAATTATGGGATTACCACCCAAGAACCATAATCTCTAATCAATTTTGTTATAGCAACAGGGAACTGTCATTCTGGAAATATTCCCTGAGAAAGGGAGAGAAAGTTCAACAAATACAACAGTTGAATATAATATAACAAACAGATGCACAAAAAATATGTTGGATAGTGAAATATATTTTATCTGTCCAGTCCATATGAAGAAACAACCTCATGTTTATTCACATACATAAGATTTTGCTTGACTTGGCCACTTCCATTGGAAATTAAACTTCTAACAGTCTTTTTCTCACAAATGGACACAGCTGTTCATAAACAAAGACAATGTAATCATTTACTACTGCATAAAACATAAAATACCATCATCTTGATACATGAAACATAATCAAGGAAATTGTGACAATTGAAGGAAAAATGATAGATGAATAGCATAAGAAAATACCAATTCAGACCTACAGACTATTCAACTCCTTTCAATATATACTCTTCAAGCAAATTTCAAAAAGATCCTAATAACATAAAATGAAAATTCACTTTGACTATATAAGGGATACATGAAAATAATAATAAAAATTCAAAGTATAAAAATAAAACATTGTAGTGTTGTAGTGGTTGTTTTGTAGTTGCTGTTTTAGCTTCTGTAAGTTTTTTATGATAATTTATGATAGTTCAGATATAGAGATACAGAGATAAATGTAGAACTGATGAATGTAGAATTGACTGATTGACTTTAGCAGTACTAGAGATTGAATCCAGAGTCTTCACAATGAGCTATGTCTCTAGTCCTTTTCTATTTTGACACAGTATCTCACTAAAAGGTGCTAATTGCCCAGGCTGACATCAAATTTAGAATTCCCCCATGTCAGCCTCCCAGAGTACTGGGATTATATGCCACCATGCCTGGCTAACTTCTGATGTATTTAGAAACTTTTACACTTTGAGGCTTAATGTCAACCAGCCATTTAATGTCTCTCAGTCATTTGCAAAATATGAAAATATATTCATTCAAAGGATCTGATTACAAATTTTAAAATACACATCCTTGCTAAAATCCACTGAACCCTTAAAGCTAAGGTAGTACAGATACTTTTATGGATTATTTCACTTAATAAGAAGATTTTAAAAATGATTACAAATTTGGGACTACAACAAAGTATTTCAACTGACCCCAGACAGGGGATTATGTCATCTTAGATTTAAAAAAGAAAGTGGGAAGAGTAGGGGAAGGGAAATAAGGGAAAAGAAAATAATATGAGAAAAATGAAAAAATGGAAATAAAGTATTTGTAAATAGGGAAAGGAGGAGGGGGTGAAGGGAGGGCAGGGATAAGGGGAAAAAATGAGAACCAAGACCTGTCATGTAAAGGTACAAGATCCCAATGATGAATGTAACTGTACTGTATACCTAAAATGTGCCAATAAACTCAATGAGAAAAAAAAGAGAGAAGCAGATATTGCTACTATTCATTGACAGCTGTCAGGTATTACCTTGTTTTATGTCTGAGATGAACTTGTTTTTCTATATTGTAAAGAACTTTGATCACTGAAAGAAAACTGAAATTTATTTGAGGCACCTGGTGCCATTTGTAGTCCTACAAACAATCTAGCTGAGGGCAAATATAAAATCATATCTAGATGAAATGTATACCAGGTTCACTTTTTAAGGGAAAGACTGATTAAATCTAAACTGTTTTTAGCACATTTCTCAAGCACAATTACAGTAGCCTTAAATTATCCTCATACCCAACACTGTTACTCGCAGGTATGAAATAATGGGAAATGAAAGGTAGGAAGAATCAAAACACTAAGGGAATGGTTTCAGAGCACTTCTTACTGAGTAGTCAGGTACTGTCCTACACATTTCACTTATGCTATTTGATTTAATCTATATAACATATCCATGTGGTTGAAATAATCCCCTACAGTCAAGGATATCAAGCAGTTAAATTACATAATGAAATTCATACAACTAGAAAGTAGTACAGCCACATTTTTAAATATAATTTCTACCTCAGCAGTCATTTTGCTATAAAACTCAAACTAAATAAAAGTTTTCCTATGGTCTATCAAGAGCTGATATTACTCCTTACCCCTGATATTTAATATAAAAAGCTAGCTACAATCAAAAGACCCAGAAATCAGGGAGTAACTCCCCTTTTAAAAAATTTTTTCATGTACTCATCACTTATAAAGTATTATAAATCTATTTTGTTAATTTTCCTCTAGACAAGTATAACGACTTATTGGAGAATTTATGTCACCAGTCTTACCCCCAGGAAAGAAAAACTGTCTATTACAATAATATGCTTAGACATAACCATTAAATAATGAACATTAAAAATAAATGTTCCTGACTCCCACTTCTAGTTAGGATACAGAGACTTGCAAGAGAATTTCACTTCAAACCTAACAACCAGAACAAACCGGTTAATCTGTAAAAATTATAATCTCTGCAAACTCAACATAGAGCTAAGAATACAAAGAAACCTAAATTAACAAAATGCTAGAAAGTAATATGCCCTTTCAAAAAGGAATACAGACTCATAAGCTTCCATCACCAGTGGAGATGGAAGCTTCCATTAAGAATTAATTCTTCCATTAAGAATCTGTCATAAAGGTTTCAAGAAACAAGCTGGGGCCAGGGACTTATCTCAGTGGCACCATGCCGGCCTTGTGAGCACAAGGTCCTGTGTTTGATCCTCAGCACCAAAAAAAAAAAAAAAAAAGCACTTAGATTGGAGACACACAAACTGAACTTTCAACAAACTTAAAATTGACCACACATAAACTAGTATGAGGATCTGATATTCTGAGCAGTCTCCACCACAGAGAAAACCTGCACCTACCCACCTACTCTTTCCACCAGCCATCACCAAGTGCAAGTGCACATCAGGGCAGGAGCTGAAAGAGATCCTTAAAGCACTTTCCTTAGTGAAAGGCAACAATCCCCTGAGGCCAGTAGTGAAACAGAAGATGTGACAGAAATTCCATCCAGGCACTCAGATCTTTATCCAGGAGAAAGTAGCAGTTCCGCAAGGATAGTTCTGGGGTAGGAGCATAAATCCCTTTGAGACACTCTTGGCCTTCATTGAAGTGTTCTCTGGAAACAGGGCAATAGGACAAGAAATATCTGAATTGCAAACTGTGGAATACAGGCCTGGCAAAGACAGCTAACAACCCAAAAAATTGGTACTTTACAGCAAAGAGAGACTGACCACAGCTTGCCAGGGTTTGTGGAGCTGGAGTGAGAAAAGAACTGAAGTAAAAAATGAATATTAAAGCTTAGAAATCAATGGAACAACAAATGGATAACCAATAGAAAAAAATTAATAATCAAATGAGGTTTCTTTGAAAAGTTAATGTAGACTGACTAACAGAGAAAAAAAAACAAATTTCTAATATCAAAACTAAAGGAGCGGTATCACTACAGATTCCACAGAAATTTAAAGAATAATAAAGACTATAGTTTTTTTAAAACTATGCCAGTGAATTTACAACTAACCAAAATGAAATTGGCCTATTCTTTTAAAATAAAACTGACCTAAAAATTTAATTGAAAAAAATGTCTCCAAAAAAAAGTAGGACAAGATTTCTAAAGCACAATGAACATTAATAATTTAGTTAATTAATTAGAAAAATCAAATGTAATCAAAACTACTACCAACCAAGATACTAATGAAAAAATGACTAAGCAAATAGACTGAGAAAAAGTGCTTTGAATACATATATCTGTCTTGTATCCCTAATACACAAAAATGAATAAGGTAAAGACAAACAGCTCAATGATTTTAAGTGGACAAATGAGTTTAGCATATATTCCTGTGAAAGTCAGTAAGCATAGGAAAATATCTTGGATATCACTATTCATCAGGGAAAAGCAAATTAAAACCACAATGATAAAACAGACATGACTGAAATAACATGGAGAAAAATGCTGAAAATTCATTCCTCCATGAAAAAACAATGAACACATTGGAAAAAATTGTCAAAATCAACATTTTCAGAATTCTTGAAATTAACAAAATGATTTCTACAGTTTGACAAGTATTTATTTTAAAAATGGTTGAACTTCAGCAAGGATAGTGAACTTTTGAGCATTTTAATTGCCTTCATCCCATTTCCATTTCCCATGCCCTGCAGTTGTCTTAGGAAGGAACCACCCATAATCGTAAAAAAACAAAACAAAAACAAACAAACAAAAAAACCGAGCAACCTGGAGCCACTGAAGGGGACAGAACAGGTTAGTGTGCCCCAAAAGCCCCATGCCCAGAGAAATGTCCCTACTTGGCCACCTGGAAGCTCTCTGAAAAGCTTCATTCTTTGAATCTGTCTTTTTTCTCCCCGCAACCCAGGTGTTACCTTTTCTGTCTAACCAGTCTCTTTGAATCTGTCTTTAACCTACTCAGAACTCAGTGTATACTCAGCACTACTGCAGGACATATGACAAAAAAAAAAAAAACTACAATTATTTAACATGAGTTGCCTGCGGCAGTTGTACCAACTGGAGCTAACCAAAGAATAACCAAAAAACTCAGAAAAAAAATTGGGAAGGAAGTGTTCACAGGAGACTTTTAAAACTTCCAGTATATGCTGGGAATCTTGGGCTATGTACAAGTTCAGGCAAATCCTGAGAAGGGCATAGCTGAGAAAAGTCTTATCTCTGGCTGAACTTGAGGGTCTACAGAAGCAGAAGTAAAGGTCAAAACACAATTGTTGGCTGCCTGTAGAGCACTGAAACCATGCTCCAAATCAAGTGCTTGCAGCAAGTGCTGCAAAAGCCAAGAAAATCATTAGTTCAAGGCATTTAAGAAATTTGTCTAATCATTCCCTGACTGCTAAGCTAACCAAACAGAAATTTCACTGACTGCACATGACAAAGAATAGAGAATGTAGAGAAAGAACCTATGAAAGTCACTAAACAAATGGCAGAAACACAAGGAACAAATCATGGAAAAGGGAGAATTTGATTTTCAGAGTTGTCATAATATACTACTTAAAATGTCCATATTCAACAATAGAATTATAAAAAGAAATAAGAAAGTATGATTCTTACATGGAAAAAAAAGGAGTAAATAAAATGTTTCTGAGGAAGCAAGATATATGACTTAGCAGACGCTTTAATCCAACTATTACACAAGTATCCTTTAAAAATTAAAAGAACCCATGTCAAAAGAACTAAAAGTCAATAGGAAATTAGAGAAATTATTTTTAAAGCCAAAATAGAAATTATAAACTTGAAAACTACTGTGAAATGGAGAAAAAAATCATGAGAGGCTCAATAATAGATATGAGTCCATAATAGAGTCAGCAAATTTGATGATAGATCAAGTGAGATTATCCTGGCAGAGAAAGAAAAATGAATATAAAGAAAATGAAGACTTTGAAATGGGTAGGGTATCAAGTCTACATGTATATAATGGGAAGGAGATAAAGGAGGGAAGGAAGAAATAATCGTGAAGAAATAATGTCCAAAATCTTGTCAAATTGACAAAACATATCCAAAAACATCCAAGTTCAATAAAATCCAAATAGGATAAATTCAGAGATCAGCAATTATACACATTTGTCCATTTTCCATTGCTTTAACAAAATATCTGAGGCAAGGTAATAAACAAAGAAAATTTAGCTCACAATTTTCAAGATTGAAAGTCCAACATCAGGCTGCCCCATCTGTTCAGCCTCTGGTGAGGGTTCCCTTGGTTATGTCACAGCATGGCAGAGGGCATCATAGTAGCAGTGTGAGAAAAGGAGAGATCCATGGCAAAGCAGGAAAACAGAGTGGGGAAAGGTCAGTCTTGCTCTTTTTACACTTTATTTTCTTGAGAACTCATTCCACAAATCAGCATTGATCTCTTCTGAAGGCAGTTTCCCCATTGAGCAAATTACCTTCCACTAAGACCCATCTCTGAAGGGTTCACAATCCTCCAGCACTGCCACACTGGGAACCAAGTTTCCAGGACATCTGGGGAATAAACCATTGCCAAACTATAGTACACAACCTAACCAATCTATCAAAAGCCAAAAAGAGAATATTGACAGCAGAGATAAAAGAGATTCGTCATGTGCAGATCCCTAATAAGATTAATAAATGACTTCTTACCAGAAACTAGGGAGGCAGAGGTATAAGATGACATATTCTTGTAAAGATCAGAACACAATCGCTAAAAGAAATTACCAATAATTCTACATTAAAAATAACTACCCTTCAGAATACAAAGAACAAATTGACATTTCCAAATATGCAAAAAATGAGAGAATTCATCACTAGCAGAGCTGCAACAAAAAATACAGGCTGAAATGAAAGCCCACTAAACAGTAACTCAAATCCACAGAAAGAAGCAACTGTGAGTAAAGGAAACAACATATGAAAATAGGTAACATAAATATATTTCAGCTGTCCTTTTCTAGTCGTGATGTAAAAGACAAATTCATGAGGATAGCTATGGTTAAAAGATAAGACAATAACAAGTGTTAATAATGATACGAAAAAACTGGAACACTGATATATTACTGGTAGAAATTTAAAATGGTGCAGCTGCTTTGGAAACATGTTGATAATTTCTCAAAATGTTAAAGTCACTATATGATTGAACAGTGCCTCTCATAGGTATATATACAAGAAAATTAAAAGCATATATCCATATAGAAACTACAGTAGCATTATTCAGAAAAAAACAAAAACAGAAAGAATCCAATTGTCCATCAACTGATGAATGGGTAAACAAAATATCTATACAAAAGGATATAATTCTGTCATAAAAAGCAACAAAGTAGTAACATACACTACAACATTAAAGAACCTTGAGGGATGGGGATTTAGCTCAGTGGCACTGTGACTGCCTTGCAAGCAAAAGGTCCTGAGTTCAATCCCCAGTACCAAAAAAAAAAGGAACCTTGAAAACATTACACCACGTGACATGTCAGATACACAGGCCACAAACTGTATGACCCCATTTATATGACGTATTCAAAATAGGCAAATCTATAGAAACAAAGAATAGTAGTTACTGGTGAGTCTGGGGATGAGAAAATGGAAAAGTGGGTAAAATATTAATAGGTATGAGGTTTCTTTTTATGGGTGATGAAAATTTTTTAAAGTTAGACTGTGGTGTGGCTGCACCACTCAGAATATATTAATCACTTTTAAAAAGTTTAATTTTATGGTATATGGATTATATCTCCATAAAACCTATAAAACAGGGACTAAGGATTTAGCTCAGTGGTTCCACCACCTGCCTTGCGAGCTCAAGGTCCAGAGTTTGACCCCCCCGAACCAAAAAAACAAACAAAACCTATAAAACAAAACACATTGTATGAGACTTATTTCAGACCTAGTAGAATAAGTAAAATCACACAGACTAGAAATACCAATGTTAACAAGAATGTAGAATACTACTGTTGGTTAAAAGTAAAAATAGTACAATTGTGTTAGAGAATTGTTTGCTAGTGTGTTGTAAAGTTAAATAGGCACCTATCCTATGATACATCAATTCAAGTGCTAGTTTTGTACTCAAAAGAAGTAAAAGCCTATGACCACAAATTTTGTATGGAAATGTTAATAGCACCTTATTCCTAACAGCCTGAAAATAGAAGTGATGCAGATGTCTATCAAGAAGAGAATGAATAATAAATTTTGGTATATTTGGACAATGGAATAGTATTTGGAAATTATAACAAATAGGTAGGTGCAGCAACACTGATGAATCTCAGATTCATTCTCTTAAAGGAAAGAAGCTAGGTACACACACACACATATGCAGACACACTATATGATTCTATTTATATAAAGTTGAATAGGCCAAATTAATGTCAGAACAGAGAACAATGGTCTCCAGGGTAAAGGAAAGGAACATAAAAAAAAATTTGGAGGTGATAAAAAGTAATCTGGGTGGTTACACTAGGTATATAAAATTGTGAAAACCAAGTTAATTTAAAATCTGTGCATTTTATTATACGTAAATTTTATAACAAGTAAAAAGAGTACCTGAGAGAAAAATTAACTTTTTTACTAAATGCTCACAAGTGAAATAATAGGATGTCTGGGATAGGTTTTTTAAATTATTTTTAATTTTTTAAATTTTATTGGTACATTTAAGGTATATAATATAATGACATTCATTGTTGGAAATTTGTACCTTTATATAATCCATGGTGGTTCTTATTTGTTTCCTCATTCCCCTGCCCTTCTTTTAACCCCTCCACCCCTCCTTATCTATAAACACTTTGGTTCCATTGGGATAGGTTTAATACTCCAGAATAAAATATGGGAATCAGATAAAAATTAGCATACTACTGATAAATGTTGAAGTTGAATAAGTACATTAAATTTATACTATTCACTCTACTTTTGTGTATGAAAATTCCCACACTAAAACTTAACATTTATTCATTTATAAATAAGTACTTCTTACTGTAGTTCTGTGGCACAAGTTCTGGGTTCTTAGGCATTTTCAATTTGTAGGATACATCTCCAATATTAATTGTATCACCTAAAAAAGAGTAAAGAAACATATCATTACAAGAGACAAGTGATACATACTATGCCTTTGGCAATAATGATCCTCCTGATCCTACAGACAGAGACCTTACAGAAATGCTCAAGTCTATGTCAGGTAATATTCTAAAATTTCCATCCACAGTATAAATTGCATCAAGGAAAAGTGAGGCATTTTTGTGGTTTCTATCTAGATGTCCCGCAAAGCCTCATCACTCATTGGTGGGGATTTGTGGAGGTGGCTAGATCTAGGATACTTGAATATAGATTAAGGGTGTGATTCTGGGATTAAGGGTGTGTGGATTAGACCATGATGTGGGTTAGTTCTGAGTGACATAGTTCTGAGTGACACCCAAAAGGTGGGTAGCCTGGGTCCAATACAAAGGGACAGAAAGAAGATGCTGCTGCTACTGCTTCTTCTGCTGCTGTTGTTTGCTGTTTGCTGTCATCTGCCTGCTTTGTTTGCTTTAGAACTGTTTCTAAAGCCTCTCTTGTCATGCTACCATGCCTCACAGCCACCTGACTATGGACTGAAGCCTCTATAAACTGTGAGCCAAATGAACCTTTCTTCCTTTAACTTGTAGGTATAGGGTATTTGGTCCCAGGAATGAAAATAATTAAGACAAGCAGAGATGAAATTCACATTTGAAGCATTAGGTGGACAAAAAAAGATGAAATACAATAAAATTTACTACCCAACTTTATTTTGTGGCTATCAGTAATGCAAATACAGGCAAAAAAAAAAAAAAACAGACAATGCATTTTAAGATCATCCAAGTCTTTAACACATATCCTCAAACTTAACCTTTTTTTATATCTTTGTATATCCTCATCTCTAATACATACAAATTCAAGCACTCTAGCAACCTATCCCCCAAATTCAGTATTTCTAGGTCCACAAAAAGAACAAATCTCAAGTGGCAAAAAGTACATGAAACAAGTAAAGGAGAATGAATGTCTTCAGTAACTGCTACACTGTTCTATTTTTTAAAGTTAACATTAGCTTTGGACTGATCTAAAGTGCCCATCGATACTGAACAATCTCTCTGCTATGCTCTCTTCTACGGCAAGATAGGCATCCTAACACCATCTGCACTTGGAACTTTATTTGGAGAGGGCTCAAAGACACTCAAAAAGGGACACTGTGCAAAACTCATCTTTCAGAATGGCCAGTTTGGTAGTCTAAAAACCAAGACTTTAAATCATGGCAATAATAACAACAGCCTTACTGTATACTTGCTATCTTCTAAGTACTTTGCACATCCTCAAAATAGTCCTCTGAGACAGAAATTTACAAATGAGAAAGTCTGTAAATCTGTGAAAAAGTTTTCATAGAGTAGATTTTTTACATATATAGTAAATTAAGAGAAGAAAAGCACAACATACAAAGCTAAATCCTGCTTAAATCCTAAATTATCAGCCAGAAGGAAGCAAGACAAAACACACTAAGGACAAAAATCCTAAAGGTGGGTCTGGTTCTTTGACCAGGCCTGAACAGGTCCATTAACGTAATAGTTTGCTTTCTACCTTAAAAGAAAAAAAAGGTTCCAGTGCCTGTCTCACAAGCACAAGGACCTGAGTTTGATCCCTGGTACAAAAACAAAACAAAACAAAAACCCTAAAGGTAAGGTTGCAAACTTGCTCCATAATTGACCAGGCATTCCTTCCTCCTCCCACCAATAAACTGTTTTCATTCCATCTATCATAGATTCTTTTTTTTCTCATTATTGGTACATTTTAGGTATACAGTACAGTTACATTCATCATTGGGATCTTGTACCTACCTTTACATGACAGGTCTTGGTTCTCATTTTTTCCCCTTATCCCTGCCCTCCCTTCACCCCCTCCTCCCTTCCCTATTTACAAATACTTTATTTCCATTTTTTCATTTTCCCATTTTTTTTCTTTTCCCTACCTTTCCCCTACCTTTCCCATTTCCCCTACACCTTTATCCCTTTTCTTCCTATTTCACATTGTTAATTATATCATAGATTCTTGAAGCATCAACATCACCTGGGAACTTGTTAGAAAAGCAAACACTCCCAAAGCACTGAATTAGAAACTGAAGAGTAGTCCACCAATCTGTTTCAGCAACCCAAAATCCTAACATCCTCAAAAACCTGGTGGTCAACAGGGTTCTCACAGTATTGTATAAGCTTAATTTCTTCCAGGAATTGGTTGACAGGTCATGCTACACTATTTTCCTTAATACAAGAAAGAAAATATAAAACAGCTACCTTGTAAAGTATGTATTTTTTAAATGGGTTAGCTTACTTAAAAATAAAAGAATGAGGCCCGGGGATTTAGCTCAGTGGTTCCGCTGACTGCCTTGCGAGCGCAAGGTCCTGAGTTCAATCTCCGGTACCAAAAAAAATAAATAAAAAAATTAAAAAAAGAATGATACCACTGCTTACAAATACAAGAATAGCCTTTATTATAGATGGTTATAAAGAATTATAAATACAGTATTTTCAAATAAGATGTCTTTATAAATGTTATTTCACTTCTTATAGACTGTAATTATATGGCATCCTGACAAAATTGATACAAATAACTAACTTAAACCTGAGGACATTTCTAGGCACCAGTTCTTATTACAAAAAGGAAAGGAGTTTCACAATTGGCCATTCATTTTTTTTTAATTGGAGTAAAATTCCCAAGTCACACTTCTCACAAAAATAAAATCAAAATACACTAATGTTCTTATAAACATTGAAATATATGTATATGTGTGTGTGTTAGAAAATATAGATTTGTGGCTGTGAACTTGAAAAGAATTTCTTAAGCAAAGGAAAAGACAAAATATTTTGCAACATTAAAAATTTATTACATAATAAAGTTACCATAAATAGTTAAAATACAACAAAGTTATGATTCAGAATATATCAAAACCAGCAAATCAAAAAGAAAAAACAAACTAACAGAAAACTAGATTAAATATATAAACAGGCAATTCACAGAAAACACAAATTACTAATAAGCATAGAGATACAGTCTGATCAATAACATGGATAATGAAAACTAAAATGAGAAGCCATATCTAAGGTATAAAATCCATAAGAATGTTCAAGTTTGATAACACTGAATGGAGAAGGAAATGGTACCTCAGTGTACTGCTCACTTAAATAGCTTTGTTTTGTTTGAAACAGGGTCTTGATATATAGTTCAGCTGGCACTGATTTCTCTATATAGTCCAGGCTGGCCTCAAACTCCAGAGTGCTAGGATTACAGGTGTGTGCCACCACGACCGGCTGTGCTACCTTATCGGTACAACCACTTTGGAAAGAAATTCTAACTAATTTATTTGCCGTATCTACTAGTGGCACATACAAGGATGTGTTCACTATAGCACTCCTTATGCTATGGGCTGAATGTGTCACAACAAAATCATACACTGAAATACTAAATCCCCAAGGATAATGTTATTAGGAGGTGGATGGAGCTTTTGAGAGATGTTTAGGTTGCAAGAACCTTCAGGAGTAAAATCAGTGCCATTATTGCAGACACCACCTGCCCCTTGTACAACATGACTATCTATGTAGGTAGAAGCTGTAATTATGTACAAGGAAACAGGCTCCAATCTGGGCACCAAATCAGCTGGCACCTTGATTTTGAATTTCCCAGCCTCCACAACTGTGAGAAATAAATTTCTTTTGTTTATAAACTATCTAGTTTATAGTATTTTGTCAGCATAGTGAAACTAATATATCTTTATTAGATTTTAAAATACATACAAAAAACTTTAAATGTTCATTAATAATATCTGTACAACCTTTTCACTGAGCGTTAAAAATCAAAAAGGAGGAAAAATTCTTTCCTCAGAAATTAGAATGAATTTCTGATCTTTCCATCAAAATGTGCTTCACTCACAGTATTTCTCAGTCTGCAAATGGCAACTTAATCTTTCCAGTTACTCAGACCAGAAAGCTTGAAGTCATCCTTTTCTGTTAAACCCAAATCAATGCTAATCCAAGCCAGCCTCTCTGACATTCTAACAAATCTCCTGTTTTAACCCTGGCCTCCTACTGTGGTCTCAACAGAAAAACCACCGTGGTCCTAACAGAATTGGAATTAACTAATGTCAGTCCTCAGGTAAATGGTCCAGTCTGGGCAATGGCCTATAAGGGTATTTCCAATCTGGCTGCCCCATTCCCTCTCAGACCTCATCTTCTGTTCTCTTCAGTCATTCTGATTAGTGCTGGTGCAAAGTGGACAACCAACCTGGTGGAATGTGTCAGAAGTCATAGAAACCCATGGCTAATAAGTTGACTGAGGTGTTTCCTAAAAGGAGAAGACATGTGCAGAACACTAGGCCCAAAATGATTCCAGGCATATGGTTCCTGTACACAGGACCAAAGAGAAAGCGATATTCTCAACACTTCATCTGAGTTCTGCACCATTCATAGGACCAATCAGAAAAGTGCTATTCCTAATCATTTACTTGAATCTGGAACTATTCACAGGACCAATCAGAAGGTGCTATTCCCAATCTTTTACCTACACATGGGCATGACCAATCAAGACACTGTTCCTGATCCTTCATTTACATTTGGCAAAAGGTCCAGTTTTTTTTGTTTGTTTGTTTTGTTTTGTTTTGTTTATTTTTTGGTGCCAGGGACCCCGAGCTTGCCAGGCAGCTGGGGAAACCACTGAGCTAAATACCCGGCCCAAGGTGGTTTTTGATAGGACAGTTGTCTGAAAGCCACATTTACACTGCGGGGAGTTGGGGGAGGCCCAGTTATTTTGGATACTAAAGTATCCCTTCCCTTTATCTTTAGGGGCTCTCTGTAAGCCTTTTTTTTCCTCACCTTCAATAAATCTACACCCTTGCTGCCTTTTCGGGGTGTCTTGTTCAAAAATTCTTTGTTCAGGACAAGTACAGAGAAGGAAGCCCTCTGGAACCCCAATCTGTTAACAATTCTAATCCAGCCACACTGGTCTTCTCACTATTCCTTGAACATGCCAGATACATTAGGCTTTGGCCCTGGATTTTCCTACAGACTAAAATGTTTTTTTCAGGCATAACCATTTATGAGTCGAGGTTCCAGCACTACATCGATGGGATACTGGTACATATGATCAAATTGAGTAAATAAAGAGTATAATCAAGGAACCATTTAGAGATGAGGGCAGAGTTTTGGAAAACCAGCCAGTCATGGTGGCACATGCCTACACTCTCAACTGCTTGAGACTATGGTAGGAGAATCCCAAATTCAAGGCTAGCCTGGGCAATTTAAGACCCTGTGTCAAGGTGATTTTTTTTTTTTTTTAAGGGCTGGAGATATATAGCTCAGCGGTAGAGCACTTTCCTAGCATGCATGAGGCTCTGGGTTCAATCCCCAGTAAGTAAAAGAAAGGATAATGTAGTACTCCCAGGCTAGCAATAAGCAGAAAGCCATTATTACACCTAGGCCTGAAGGGGCCATGGCAGAGAACAAAGACAGACGGTAACTGGATTATGCTGCCTCCTAACAGGAAATGTGCCCCTTTGTGAAAGGCTACAGCAAATTTGTGGTGGCAACCTGGCATGGAGGGATCTGGATAAACATGGAGAAAAAAAAAAAACAAAAAAACCTTGACAGAACTAAAAGTAGAAATAGGCAAACCTAAAATCATATCAAGATAGTTCAATATACTTCTTTCAGTAATTGATGGATAAAGCAGGGGGGAAATGATACACAAATTAGGATAATAGCTTCTTGGTCTTTGTTGGCAAAGATCAAATGTAGAGGCAGACAGAGAAGACCTGAAATCATTCATACCCACTTGACCTAAATGACCTTTATGGAACACTACACCTAAGAACAGCAAAATATATATTCTGTTTAAAAGTATATGGGACAAGCCGGACATGATGGTCCATGCTTGTAATGCCAGCACTTGGGAGGCTGAGGTAGGAGGATTTGAGGCTAGCCTGGGTTAGACAGTGAGTTCAAGGCCAGCCTGAACTACATAATGAGACCCTGTCTCAAAAAAACCAAAAAGAAAAAAACAAAGTACATGGGACATCCACCAAAGGCTGGACCATAAAGCAAGTCTCAATAAATTTCAAAGGACTTAAATCACAGTAGCATTTATAACCACAATGGAATTAAACTAGAAATCAATACCAAATAGGTAACTGCAATAACCCTAAACATCTGGATACTAAACAAGATATTTCTAAAAGATATAAAAGCAAAACAATAGAAATTGGCCTCATTGAGAAATAGGGCCTGGGCTGGGGATTTAGCTCAGTGGTGCCACCGCCTGCCTCACAAGCTCAAGGTCCTGAGTTCCATCCCAGGTACCCCCCCATAAAAAGGAGAAATAGGGCCATGATCAATTAGTGATGTCTACTGTAAACAAAAGAAATGTTACGCCATTCACATAGACCAGGCATCTGCCATCCCTGCCTTAAATGTTAACGTTCATCTTCTGATACTTTTCTGACTCATTTAATCCATACCAAGGGCCCACATCTTTAGACAACTAACTCTTAAACATCTATTTTGGCTAAGATCTCTATCCTGAGCTGCATATCTGCGAGTAGTCTACTAGATACTTCACCTAGATAGTCCAGAGACACCTCAACTTCAACGTGAGAAAAATAGCGCTCTGTATCTTCTATGTGCCCATCTCCAGCCAAGCCAACTCCATCTCTCATATTCCTATTTCTATGATTGATACTTTATTCCCTCAAGCTAAATGGCCTTCCATGTAGCTCACACTATTCTCCCTTTACACATCTACTCCTTACATATCTTCATCTACCCTTTTGGTGTCCCCCTCCTTCCAGAGTTGATCACTCCATTCCTGTCTTCCGCTGGCAAAGAAATGATTCACACTTTTGTAAAGCATGTCTCACCCTGTATCACAATTACTGTGTTTCCTCTGTAATAGTAGTCTGAATTAGAGCATATGAACACTTCCCAAGGTTTTATGGTTTAGATCTAAAATGTTTCCCCGGAGTCTCATGTGTTTGGAAAAGTCTGGATCACGGTGGCATTGAACTCATCAGCATCAGTGGATGCACCCACTGATGAATCCAGGAGTCTACCTGTTGTCAGGAGATGGGGCCTGATTCAGAGGGGTGGCTCCCTAGGAGGGGCGCCTGGAAGGGTATATTCTTGTACATTCCAAATATTATTCTTGTATGTTCTAAATGGAGAATATTAATTGCATTAAGTTAATCAATTAGTTAATATTCAACTGGAATAGTGTTGCTCATGTCATTGGAAGGCATGCTTCCACAAAAGATTAAACTTTGTAACATATTGATGTTCTTTTTGAAAAACTGCACTGTAATGAGAGAAATATTTTGACATTTACACGGTTCATTTCAGGAAGGTCCTATGAAAATGAAACTTCCATGAAAACAAATATATTAAGATAAAATTATAAAAAGTACAGCTGAAATACAAATTCAAGGAGATAAAGGAATATGTGCATTTTCTGACAGTTAAGAGCTTTTCATCTACTTTCAAAACAGATGGTGGCAAATTGCTAGGATATTGTTTTCATTTAAAATATACTCTCAAAAGACTGTGTAACAAATCTTCTTTTAAATGACAATATTTATAATTCACTGAAAATGTCAATCTTTGCAACTATACTTACCGGGAAAACTTCTAACTAGCAACACAAAAATGTGCAAAGAGACACATTTGCAAAATCCCTTTAGCAGATAAATGAGAAAAATAATGTCTACAAAGTGTATTGTGTGTTTGTGTGTGTGTGTGTGTGTGTGTGTATTGCAATCATCACTGTATAACCAGTGCCAAGAACAGTATCATATCCACTGTACCCTCTCTTCTTTTGATACTGTGAAATGTAAGGACAATGAAGGTCTGGAGCTGTCAGTGAGACTATCATTGTTACCACCCGATGAAAGCCTGTCATATGCTAAAATTAAAGCCAAGACAGCAAAAGTAAGTCCAATAAGTAGAGGCAGAGAAACCAAGGGACAACAGAGACAGCCCAACCCCTAAAGATGTCACATGCAACTGTCAACCAAAGGACAGTTAACATAGCAATTCTTTTTTTTTTGGTTTTTTTGAGACAGGGTCTCACTATGTAGTTAAGACTGACCTGGAACTCACTGTGTAGCTCAGGCTGGTCTCAAACTCACAGTGATCCTCCTACCTTAGCCTCCTGAGTGCTGGGATTACAGGCATGCACCACCATGCCCAGCCTAACATAGCAATTCTTATAAGGTATGACAGGCACAGCAAGGGTAACAATCCCAATCTACAAATGAAGATATACCCTCAGAGGAAAACACAAGACACTTGAAATCCTTACAACATCATCAATTTCCATCAAGTAAGAAATTTTCAGGGAAAATTTTATTAAGCCAGAATTTCTTAATCAATCTTTATATAGCACATTTTCATTTTTATTATATACAATATTATTTTATAGTGGATGTTTATCACCAAATTTTGTTTTGTCCTTAGAGTTTACCAATTATATCCTTTACTTTTTCTTTTATGGTCATTACTGTGGGCAAATACCAGAACTATTTTATTCTTTCTTCAACGTCTAACTATAGAAATTTCACAGTGAAAAGCTTTGTCAATTTTTTATTAATAATTTTATTAATTTTTTAATTTTTATACAACTGATAATTTTATTTAACTTTTCACTAACCCATAAGAAATTTGGATATTCTCAGACACTTCAAGATCTTTATCAATCTCAAAAATGTTCTGAGTTATATATTTCAGGTATTTCTGTAGTAATCCTTCTTCTCACGTGTGCTTTTATGTTCTTAATATTTTCCACACTAGAGACTACAGATTCTGTTAATTAATGTATATACTTTTATTTTTTTTTTAGATAGGGTCTCCCTTTGTAGTTTAGGCTGGACTTGAACTCACTACATAGTCCAGGTTGGCCTCAAACACTTGCCTCAGCCTCCCAAGTGCTGGGATTACAGGTGCCACCAACCCCAGCTGAATATATATACTTTTATAACATTCAGTCTTATGAAAAGTACTCATGCAATCATTCGTAGTGTTAAAGGAAAACGGGCCTGAGGAGACCTCTGTACTTTGAGTTCTAACATAATGAACTGCAACCTAACTTTGTAGTGAACTGAATTTGGTACAACTCTGTAAAAACTGTAGCCAGCCAGTCACAGCAAGCCATTCTTTAGTCAATCACAGGCTGCCAACTCAATAGGAAAGGTTCAAATAAGGTAAACACTATAAACTAAATCAATCAAGCTGTTTCTATACTTCACTTCTGTTTTCCAACCATAAATCTGCTTGCCCATAATGCTGGGCGGATCTCTCTGAACCTCTTCTGATTCTTGAGCTGCCCAATAGACCAATCATTTTCCACTCAGTTAAACTCTGTTAAATTTAATTTGTCTAAAGTTTAAATTTTAATGGAGCTTTGACAAAGAAAATGGCTTAGTTCAGGGTTTCTCAACAGTGGCACGACTGACAATTCAGGCTGGATAATCCTTTGCTGTAAGGGCTGAATGTTTGCAGTACTGCTGGCCTCTACCCACCAAATGCCACTAGCATGCCTCCCTCCCTGTTATGACAACCAGAAAACATCTCCAGACATTCCAAATGTACCTGCTGGGACGGAAATCAACTTGGGTTAAGAAGTGACAGTTTAGTGGCCCCACTGTTCTTTTTGTAATAGACAAAACTCAGACCCAAGAGAAAACTAAATGTATCCTCAATTTCCCTTAGTCTATGTGCTCCTGACATGGGTCTTCCTAACATATATACTATACAACTACTCTGGGATTTCACTGCTAAATTCCTTTTTTTTTTTTTTTTTAATTGAGACAGGGTCTCACTATGTAGTCGAGTCTCACATGGAACTCACTATGTAGCCCAGACTGGTCTTGAACTCACAGGGATCCTCCTGCCTCAGTCTCCCAAGTGCTGGGATTACAGGCTTGCGCCACCACACCCAGCTCAAATTCTTTAATATACAATACAATCAGAAGATCATGAGTATCAAAGTAAATTATTGAAGGATAGTAGTTAAATCATTTCCCCAAGGTTCAATACACAGCAAATACAAAAGTAAGACCTAAACTATACTTACACTGTATTTCTCAATTGAAGTCAGAATTCTATATTTTGCCAACCCAAAGTCATTTACTATTTCTATTCTAGCCCAAGGATACAATTTAAAAATCACAAAAATACAAATAAATAGATACTTCACTGCATATATATAAATTAATTATGCAAATATGTAAGAAAAAACATGAAATAAATCATGGATAAATTTATAAACTTAATCACTATTTTAAAAAATCATGCAGGACAATATATGTTGATATGTCCATAATAATGGATGTAGTAACAAATTATACAACACATGATTATATTTTTGAAAATAAATATTTGAGTTGCTAACTCTCAAAGATACGAACAGACCTCACATTATGAACATTTGTAGATGCAAACAAATCTTGTAAAAGTGTCTGCCAGACAGCATCACAGTTGTGCTGCTGTGTGCTTACTGTACAGGGCATTAGTGTAAAGTAGTACAGTAAAGTGGGGGACTTACTGTATTTTTGTGTGTTTTTTATGCTTTATACTATATATTGTGTCAAAAGTATATAAGACTTGGTCAGACTTATAAACAAACCCAACTTTCGAATATTCTCCCAGATCCGAACTTGTTCACAAATCAGGGACTTACTGTATTGCATAAATATTATATGTGTTAGATATAATCTGATATAATTTGATTAACACCAAAAAAGTTGACACTTCTGAATTTGAGTTGGGAGGATTACCTATCAGAGGATTTGTCTGTATTTGTCAGTTTTCTATAATTGATATAAATCACTTGTACAAAAGTATGCTAGAGTGTTTCTATGAGCGTATTTACCTCACACAAGAAAAAGTAATGAATTCATTTAATAATGATGGTGTTAGAGGCAAACACTAAATGTCATGGTAGATTTACACAGCTATGCTCCTGAGTTTATCACTTTATGTATGACATATCTGAATCCATTTAACATCACAGTCCTACTGAACCAACTTGCTTGGCTCCATCTATGAAAACACTACAATGATCTTTATTGAAAACTGAAGTAGAAAACCAACTGACACCTTTGTTCCTAAATTGAAGAGATAGTACTACTGAGTGTAAACAGATAACAGAACAATCTGATAATTCATACAAACTGCTAACAAAGGATAAAAAGCAGTGGATGTGGGTTTGGTTTGGTTTTCCTTCTTAACATAAATGATTTCTCTTTCTTCTTAATCAGCTGTAATATACGTACTATTTTGAAAGCCAACAAAGCACATGCAGCCTCTCATACTCATTCTCTACATGAACTTTAACCAAGAAAGCCATTGAATCTGTTGGCATGCACTAAAGGAGCAAAAAGACAAATAAAACAGGACACACAACCAAGTACAAATAAGAAAAGGATATAAAGTAAATCTATTATACATGACTTTGTTGCTCTTTTTTCAAACTACTAGGAAGCAATTCCAATTACTCACACAGGAGGTACTAGTTACTGATCACATGCATGAGTGTTTCTATAGCATCTTTCCAGCATAAACTAAATGACTAAAGCCTACTGCCATCTGTGGCTTTAAATGTGTATGTACATGACCTCTGATCTAGATGTGCCTTTCCAACCCTGAAGGTCTTACTAGTAAATGTCAGAGTAACCAAGAGCTTGCCTTCTTTTTACCTGGCTCACAATCATTCTTACATGGATCTAGATCTCAGAGGAGATCCAAGCTTCATTTGTCCACAGTCCTTATATCTTCAATGTTAAAAAATTTGTAATAGCAAGGTAAATTAGGTTAACATAACGTACTTGTGGTCGGATCGTGGCAGAGTCAATGACTGAGTCTAAGAAATTAATACGTTGTCCATCATAACATGTCCATGATTCACATTGTAAACACAGCCTATACTTTGATTTGTTGAACATAACACAAATTTTGAGGGCATTTACAATATCTACAACTACTATATAATCGAAACTTCTAAAATTCATACATGTGTTTCTAATGTTTTTACATCAATGTGTCATTCGGGTATAAAGAACAATTGTTACTTTTTTTTTTTTTGGTACCAGGGATCAAACTCAGGACCTTGCTTGCAAGGTAAGGCAAGGAGCTGCTGAGCTAAAACCTTAGCCCAACTGGTACTTTTCTTAAAAGTTCTTATCAATTAACTGTTTCATTTGCTTCCCTGGACAATTCTGATAGTTCTGATCCTAAAAGGAACTGGTTTAATTTCTTCTAAAGCCTGGATAATAGAGTAACTGATGTAGCTGAAAGTGTAAAAAATAACAAAAGAAGCTAACTTTCACTGAATTTATGTAGTATGGGTTATATTATCAAGTTGAATCCTCACAACAACCCTATCAGATTTACTCTTCTTATCTCACTTTACAGTTAAGAAATCTGGAACACAAAATTAAGTAACCTTCCCTCAAGTTCTCATAGCTGGACATTGCATAAATGAATTACAAACAAGACTGCTTAACTCCGAAACCTAACTTACAGGTTATACTACCATTCTGTCATGTATGTCTTCCTTCTAGGGCAGAGGAACAACAAATAACATAAATAATGAAAAACAAATGAATGAACTCTAGAAATGACAATCGAAAAAGGTAAAATTTGATTTACAATTATAGGGGCATTTGTTCAATGAATGAGAGATGAACTCATTCATTTCTGGAGAAGAAAAGATAATGAGTGAGAAAAGAAGGCAAGAGAAACAATGAAACCCATAATTTCATAGTGAAAACCTTGGTTGTTTTAAGTAAAAATGACACTGCAAAATCTCGCTTAGAATCAGTTTGACATTCAAAAACAACACAAGAAGCCGGGTGTGGCGGTGCACCCCTGTAATCCCAGCACTCCAGAGGCTAGGGCAAGAGAACTGCTATGAGTTCGAGACCAGCATGGGATATACACAGAGTTCCAGGTCAGTCTCAACTACATAGTTAGACCCTGTCTCAAAAAAACGAAAAAACAAAAACAAAAAACAAACCCAAAACACAACAGACATCCATTCCCGTTAACCATCACAAATATTCAAAACTCAACACACAACTAAAACCAGCTTAGGTAGAGACAAAAATAAAATGTCAAGCTTAGAAAACCAAGCTTGTGACTGTTGGGTAATCACTAGTTGTGTGATCTCCAGAAAGTCACCGTTTTCTTCTCTCTGGAACTCATTCCCCTCAAATGTAGAACCAAGGGTTTTTATTAAATGAACCTGACTTTCAGCTCTAAGAAAATGGGAAACGTTCAGACTCCTGTAAAACTTGGGACAGTTCGTGGATTTGTTTAATCACAGTACACAGATGTACACTTCTATGCCATCACAAGCCCTGGCTGGCACAGGGCACAGCACGGCTTCCAGGCCCTTGGGACCCGGAGGGCAAAGTCAGTTATGACTTTCAACAATCCCCAAAGACTGCTGTGTTAACCTTTGCGTGTACAACAATACAGGTCAGATTTGGAGGTAAAGGAAGCTGGTGGGTAAGGAAGAAGCATTATTCCAGATCATCAGGAACCTTCGTCCAGGCTCCTGGAGTTACAGAATGAAACCCAGAGAGTGCAAGCGCTTTGCGCCACGCTCCACACCGCAAGCAGCAGTGACGTCAAGACTGGAACCTCTATCTCGTGGCTCCCAGCGCAGCGAGCGCTTCTCCCTGGTGCAGCGAAGCAGCGGCCGCGAGCAGGGATAGCAAGAGCGGGGCGAAGGCGCCCAGTTACCTGTGTCGGCCCCCGCCCCGGCGTGCACCAGCCTGACCTCCGGTCGCT
>NW_022900950.1:54130185-54173936 GCF_012274545.1 Fukomys damarensis | reverse complement strand
GCCGGAAACTCCTTCCCGGTGACGCGCTAGCGCAGCACTCTCGGCCCGGCACGTCAGGCGCGAGCCCAGGGCCGGGCGCACCTTGCCTCCCCCGGTGACTGGTCACCTGGGCGGCCCGGGCCTTCAGTCATTGCCTGCCCTGTCGCCCCAAAAATTCAAGTTCAGAGAATGCCGACGGGTTTTAGGAATATTTGACAGAGTGATCTGCAGATAGTTGCGTTGTCTTCTTAGTTAATAGCCCAGTCTCGTGTGCTCTCCCTGTACACTGCTTCAAATCCTTTTCAGAAATGAGAAAATATGCAAGATTATGAGAACTTTCACCTATCTTGATTCTTTGTAACCACACCAGTACGGAAAGCCTTACCCTATTATTGTTTTTTGTTCTTTTCTTTCTTTATTTATTGCTTCTACATGTTTTATTACTGCCTAGTGAAATTTAAGTGAAAACGCTACACTTTTTCAGTTTTTATTTTTCATTAGTACGTGTTTGTATTACATAATGATTACTGTGTTTGTGGGGAGGTCGTACATGTAAATAAGACATCTTAGTTCATTTTTTCATTTCCTTTTCCTCTCCCTCTCTCTTTTCTCCATCTCTTGAGCTCCTTCCCATCTGGATAAAATCTATCTCCCTACTTCTATTATCGATGGGAAGGTTTATACTGGTATAAACAGTTTTTAATATTATATTGAAATTACCAAAATATCAATACAAATCGGTCATGATTGTTCAATTAGGCTGAAATAAAAGAGTTATATAAACATAACTTAAGTCTTTAGTATATGCAAGATAGGACACTGGATAAGCTGGCTTCTTTTCAGACTTTCTAAAAGCAGAAATGTCCTTGCCATAAAGCCAAGTACGGCTAATACTGCCTACCCAAATCATCAGGAGTGAATTGGGAAAGGCAAAGTGTTTAAAATAAGTTCTTTAAAACAAACATCAAACAAAAAGATTGCAAACCTCATTTTCAACTAGAGGCCTTGCTAATTCTAGAGCTGCCGCAATCATTAAACACGAATGAGCCCCTCTGAAGTGCATAATAACCCTGTCTGTGATAGGTGCTAGGAAAGTGATTGAGAAGAGGCTGTAAACAAGAAGCTGAGGCCAGGCATGGTGGTGCATGCCTGTAATCCCAGCACTGGAGAGTGTGAGACAGGAGGATTGCTGTGAGTTTGAGACCAGCCTGGGCTACATAGTGCATTTGAGGTCAGTCTCAACTACTTAGTGAGACCCTGTATCAAAAAAGAAAAACAAAAGAGGGGGAGGAGGAGGAGGAAGCAGCAACAGCAGCATCAGCTGGGTTGTTGAAGAAAGCTTTGTGCATCCTGCTAAAGCACTTGGACTTGAAGGCTGACATGGGATTCTAATCTTGTTGGGAAGAGTGTGATTGGCCAAGGCATTTCCATTTGATTTCATCAGAATTTGGTACCCACCTGAAAGGATGGAAGAACAGTCTAAAACAATTTAGCCATATGATTGACATAACCACTGCCATCTCCTACACTTGAAACAATAGGGAAAACAATACAGATTAGGGCATTCACTTATTAACAACATCTGTTGAGCAACTATAGTATAAAGAGGACCTTGCTGAATACTACGAAACAATGCCCTCCCTTCACCCCCTCCTCCCTTCCCTATTTACAAATACTTTATTTCCATCTTTTCATTTTCTAAGATTTTTTTTCTTTGCCCCTATTTTCTTTCCCCTACCCTTCCCACTTTCCCTATACCTTTACCTCTTTTCTTCCTATTACTCATTGTCAATTATATCATTAGGATCTTATGTACAATTATAGTTTTTCACACCAGAAAAACTATTCAGTATTTATACATGTGTGACTTATTTATTTCACTTAGGAGTATACCCTACATATGCAACCATTTTCCTATGAATGACTCTAATTTCTCATTCTTTATGGCTGAGTAGTACTCCATTTTATAGAAAAACCACATCTTCTTTATCCAGTCTCCAGCTGATGGGCAAATGAGCTGTACCCAAGTTTAAACTATTACAAACTGTGCTGCTATAAACATGGGTGTGCATATATTACTGTAGTATGATTCTTTTAATTGTTTTGGAAAGATACCCAGCTGAGGGATGGCTGGGTCAAATGGAAACTAATCCTAGTGGGGCTTAACTATTTTAAAAAGAAATAAATTGAAAGGCCACTGTACAAGAGCAATTATGAAGTGAATAACTAAATATAAAATCAAAAGAGAAAGAAGATCCAGAGCTAACTTAGACTGCAACTCGAGGAAATCAGATTTTGTAGGTATCAGTAACTATAAAAGATGCCACTTTTTTAAAAAAAGGCAATAATTTTGAAACAAAAACACTTGAAGTTCAAAATGTGAGTGGAAAGGGCAGCATAGAGAAAGAAGTGTATCTCAGGAGTTTAGTTTAATCTAAAGCAGTGATAGTGAACCTTTTAGAGTTTTCAGTGATAACAAACAGCCCACTGGGCATGTGTGCCTTAGGTTCTCCACCACTGATCTAAATCCTCACTTTCCTCTTCATGAAAATGAGGATGAAGACATCTAGCTCTGAGAATAAGTGATTTACCCATTTAGCTGCCCAGAATCAATTTAACATATCTTAGGCTGTCCGCATATAGTAATTCCCTTTTCTTTCTCCCATTAGATTAGGAGAAAAAAATGATCAGGGACCCAAAACAGAATCTCAACCATATCTTCCTGTTCAAAATCAACACTACTTTTTGAGACATACAAACTCAGTGAAATCATGCAAATATAGTGGAACTATCACAATGTGCTTCATACACCCTAAAAGTTTAGGATTGCTGGAGGTCATATAAAATCAGAACTGATAATCACCGTGTAATAAAATTCAGTGTATCTTAGAACATTGTAAAAAATCATATAATTTACATTTAATATTTATACCCCTATATAAATATTAAAATGAAAACTAAAAAATACTTCTGTTTAAACCATACATCCTAGGCTCAGATAATTGTATACAGGCTTCTTCCTTACATGAATGAGCAGAACATAGAACAATTGGGGCAAGTTTTGTAGTGAAGGACCAGTTGTATACTGTATGTCCCATAGCATCCCTGGTCTCTAACCATTAAATATCAAAAATGCCCCCCTGTCACTGTAACAACTCCAAAAACATCCACACTTTTCCAAATTGCACTCCATACGATGGCACAATTCTAGCTGAGAGCTATTGCCCAGAGCTTCCCTGGTTGACAACACAGAGGATGTCTGCAGCACAGAGTCTTTTTATTTACCTGGGCACAGTTATGACCCTCTCCCTATTACCTGTCAGTATTGCTAGTTAGATCTGAACTGCTGCTTAACTAGTTAGATCTTTGCTGCTCTCTGTGTGGCCATCACTCACACACAGGTTCTTTGAGAGCTGTAGGGCCCGTTCTTCAGAGGTCTCTCTCTGCTGCACTTTCCAAAGGAACTACAATACCTTCCCACTCTCACCGGCCTTCTTCCCCCTGCTCAGTTCCTGCCACCTGTGGCACATGCCACAGCCTACGCTGCTACAGTTGCCCTCTGGAGTACAGCAGCCACCGGGCTCTAGTTTGGCTGCAGGCAACAGAGTACCCTTGATTAACAGGAAACTCCAGCACCCTTGACCCATAAATCATAAGGAAGTGACTGAGGCACTGCCAGCCCAAACAAACTCTGTGCTTCCCTTAGAACCTTCCCTCTGCACTTGTCTATGAGGATAAGCAAGGCAGCATGCAAGAGAAAAGTGTTTCTGTCCTGTAAGGCCCAAAGTCATGGAGGTGCTCTTGTTTCCTCCCTCACTTCCCAGGCCCTCCTCCTTATATGAGAAGGAGTTAGATGGAGTGCCTGTAAGTGATAGCCAGGGTGTCAAGTCTCAAACGTCATGCCAGGACTCCTTAGAATCTAGAATGGTTGCACTTTTTATCCTTAACTCTGGGCCTTACTTTTCAATTCCGAGGAGAGAGGAAATAACTTCATAACATCCTGTTACTATAGATAGTTGCCTCTGAGGAGGACTGAGGGTCCTCCTTTCATTTTATTTGGATCAAACCCAGAGCCTTATGCATACTGAACAAGTGCTCTGCCACTGAACTAAACTCAGACTCATTTTATTTTAAAATTAATTTTATGTAATAAAAACATAAAATTATACATATGATTAGAGTCACAGAGGTGATGTTTTAACACATGTTGGTCTCCTATGTCCATTGACTTGAAATAATGTAGGATCAATTAAGTCAGCATAGCAAACTGTAGACTGTTGGGTGTAATTGAGTACTAATAGCAACAGGCAGAACAATACAAATAGGCATAACCGTAGAAGGAAAAGAAATGCACAGTCTGCTCCATGCCTGTGTTGGTACATGTAGTATAACTCTGAGGAACGATGAAGAGGGCCACAGACCTGTCTGTTAACATGGTTAACTCAGAGGAGCAGATGATGGAGTAAGAGAAAAACTTTCATTTCCTTTCTTGTCATTTAAATTTTTAGAATGACAGGTACTTGTTATAACAAATACAGGTTCACACAAAAGTGTGTTATTTCTGTAACTTGAAAAGGAAAGAAAAGAAAGGAGAGAACATGGAAAGAAGAAAGACTATCTTACACCATCACCCCCACACCCACTATCCCAAAAAATAAATCAACAAAACAAATTTGCAGCTCTCACATATAAATCTGCCTGATACCCTGAGGTAGACTTGTTTATTCCCTCCCTGTGTTTTAAAATTTGGGTATCAGAGATCAGTAACACATCAGCATTGATCACACTCTCCCAGGACAGAGAAGTTCTTCAGGACACTGGTAGTGTCTCCCCCGCTGCCCTCTCTTCCCCTCCCTAAGTAAAAAACGATGGTTATTTAGCTCTAGTTCTAGAGGTCCAATGCATGTCACTGACTTCTGCTGAACTCCAGTGATGGCTAATGGCATCAAAATATTGGTAGGATGTGCAGAACACAGAGATCATATGATCAGACAAGAAGCCAGGGGGAAATTGAGGTTACTTGGGAACTATAACAATGGTCTGCGAAGGCCACCTCCAGTGACCTACGGACTTCCCAGTAGGCCCCACTTCTTAAAGTGTTGGGGGAAAGTGAGACAGCTCAACATTACAGCCAAGTGTTACCGCTTTGTATTATAGCTACTGTCAGAAGCCATTCTACATAATTTTTGGGAAAAAAATTCATTTCACAATTAAATTATGATTAGGGCTGTCTGGGGCCTCAGTAGTCATGTGATCCTGTGATGGTTAAAGGCAAGATTTCATCAGTTGAAGACATCCCAGTTCTTTGAGAACTGAGTAGAAAGTTTTCACCGGGGGAGGGACAAATTATCAGTTTAACTCATCCCACTTACTGTTGTAAGACCATTTTGCTCATCTCTTTGTCCTAATCAATTTAAAGTTCTCATCGACCTAAGATCCTCACCAGCATAAGATCCTCAGCTTCAGAGGTTTAAAGCCACCCTTCAAGTCATCGGATACTTCCTCTGATTATAAGTTCCTTGTCAATTTAGTATTGTCACAACCCTCTGAGTCATCTGTTACTCCCCATGAACCTAGTAAATAGTGGCAAGCTCAAGGTGCCTTTGTCTTTGCTGCCCAGAGCAGCATTGATCAGGCCCCAAACACAGCTTTTTCTCTAAGTCTCATTTCTTACCTTTATTCTAATCAGGTTTGTGTTGCAGTGGTTCACGGGAGAACTGGACCCACTGCAGGGATTCTGGAAATATACCCTTTCCTGTTTCCTATGAGCTGTAGCAATTTGATTTTTTTGTTTTGTTTTGTACCAGAGATCAAACTCAGGACCTTGCATTTGCCAGGCAGGCACAGTGCCACTGAGCTAAATCCCCAGCCCAAACTACACCAATTTGAAGATTGGAGGATCCAAAAGCCACTTGATTAAATGGAGAAAAGCCCAGCTTTATTATGCTGGCTGACTCAGAGGGTTTAAACACTCCAAATTCTGAGCCGTGAGTTCCAGTGAGAGTGAGTTTATATACAGTTGGGGAAAGGAAATTGAGAGAAACCTTTTAGGGAGGCGAGAAACCTAGATGAAGGAACCTCTGGGGATGGAGTTAACAGAACAGCCCTGAAACCTTAGGTAGAAACATCCCAATAGTATGTACAATTACATTGTTTTAACAGAACACTTCTGACACATTGGACAGATATATCATAAAGCACAAACAATTACAGCACATATTGATACATTGGGCAGGAACGTCCTGCAGCACAAATAGTTGCATTTCTTGAACAGAGCATTTTATGGCAAAAATATGGGGGTGGGGTAAAGGCCTGCCCTGTTGTGCATTATTGCTTAATCAAAAGGTCTCACCACCTCTTATGTCACCTCACCAGAAACAAATTTTCCAACACTTGGTCCCTTGGGAAACACACTCATACCATATACAAACTACAGCTTTCTGCTCCAACCCCCAAGGTTCATATCTTTCTCAGGATGCAAAATGTAGTCATCCCATGCAGGTCTTCAGTTAACCTTCAAAGATTCAAAAGACCCTGTGAAAGTTCACCATTATGTCAACTAGAGTAAGAAATGTCCAATTGCCTGGATTAGCATAGTTCTGGTTGTGACTGAATGGATTTACTGACCAGGGAAGACCATCCTAGGTGTGAGTGGCACCAACATATAGGCTTGCAGCCAGAATGGAATAAAAAGAGGAAAGAAAGAAATTTCTCCAGTTTCTTCAGAGGAGCTCCAGTCCTCTCCATGGCCTCGGGACTTTCTCCTCTAGGCTTCCAGCTCAGACTCTCCTGTCTTCCAGTGTAGACCCTTTGGCTTCCAACAGGACTCAGCAGTGAGCTCTAAATCTTTCACCTTTGACTTGTTTGCCAGTGGCTATCCAGGGCAGGCAGCTCTTTTGCACTCTCCAACACCTGACTCTGCAGATGGCTGTTGTAAGCTTACATCGTAAATATTTGTTACATTAAATTTATTACTCTACTGAGCCCTGAGTGATGCAGACCCTATATGGTAGAAGAAATATATCATTGCATTTATAAAGAAGCAACCTAATTGGGGGGCGGGGGTACTTGGGATCATGCACTTGGGAGGCAGGTACAGTGCCACTGAGCTAAATCTCCAGCCCCAAAGCAACCAAATTTTAATAGTATTAGCAGTTAAGGAATTTAGCCTTACAAAGCATCTATTAATTTTTTGAAAGAAAAATTTGATAGAACAAAAAGAGCCACACAAAGAAATTTGTAAGAGGCATTTCAGTTAAGGAAGACTGAGATGCAAATCTGCTGCATAACCTCCATGGAAACCTAGGCTTCCCTGAGCAACAAATCAGCCTGAGTGCTTTCCTTTCCCAGTGTGTCAGTGGGCAAGTGCACCCTTAGGAAATGCACTAATCTTATTGCCCAAATTAAGATGAAAAATGTCTATGCATATCAGGCAGGCAACTATTAAAAATAATAAAAAATCTTGATAATAAATATGAGAATTGGGTAAGGGAATCATCTTATACATTGCTGAGGATGTATATAGAAACTAGAACTCTAACTTAAGGAAATAAATGTTATCACAGATTTGGGATGGGATGCTTTCTGCAGCATTATTTATAATATTAAAATATTAAAAACTTCAATAAGAATGGCTAACTAAATTATAGTTATAATTTATAAGTCATAAAATCTTTATAATATAATGCTTTAAGGGCTAAAAACATAATTATATGCCTAACATGGTTCTAATTTTTTAAACGGGTATAAAGATAGAAAATATCATTTAAGTGATCAATTCTTTTCTCCCCCATTAAGTTTATTGGTACATTTAAAGCAATTACATTTATCATTTATCATTGGGATCTTGTACTTTTACAAGATACGTCTTGGTTCTTGTTTTTTCCCAATTTCTCTGCCCTCCCTTCACCCCCTTCACCCTTTCTTATTTACAAACACTTTGTTTCCATTTTTTCCTTTTATTCTTTTACCTTATTTCCTTTCCCCTCCCCTTCCCACTTCCCCTTTAGGCATTTTCTTCATATTTCACACTATCAAATATACCATTTGAACCTTAGTTATACTTTTAGTTTTTCACTTTTAGTTTTAGAAACTATTTGGTATTTACTCAAGTGTGTCCTATTTATTTCACTTAAGAGTATAGCCTCTATGTGCATCCATTTAGCTATAAAAGTTTCTAGTTTCCCATTCTTTAGGCTAAGTAGTACTCCAATTTATAAAAAACCACATCTTCCTTATCCAGTCTCCAATTGATGGGCATTTGGGTTGTTTCCAAGTTTTAGCTATTACGAACTTTGCCACTATAAACATGGGTGCACATATATCACTGTGGTATGATTCTTTTAATTTTTTGGAAAAGTACCCAGCAGAGAAATAGCTCAGTCAAATGGGACCTCTAATCCTAGTTCTTTGAGATATCTCCCTACTGATTTCCATAGTGGTTGCACCAGTCTGCACTTCCACCAACAATGGAGAAGGGTTCCTTTCTCCCCACAGCCCAGCTAGCATTTGGTATTGGTTGATTTCTTGATTGCAGCCATTCTTTCTGGAGTGAGGAGGAATCAGAATTGTTTTCATCTGCATCTCTCGAGTGATCAGTGATGTTGAACATTTTTTCATACGTTTATTTGCTATTTCTGCTTCTTTGAGAAATGTCTGTTCATTTTAGATGTCCATTTTTGAATCTAAGTTAATCCAAGTTAATTCATCTCAGCAAGCCAGCAGCTATCCCCTGAGGTTCAGACTGATTTCTGTCTGCAAGGCCGAAGTTGAGATCTTTGATCACCTGCTGGGTTGAACTTTGCAAGGTTCTACTGCAGGTTCCAGCTGTCTTTACCCTGAAATTAGACCAGGTTCTGATGTGAAGTGCTGGTTCCTCCAGCTTACCAACTATGATGGTGTGGTGTACCTTTATTGCAGATTTTCTTCACTTTTCCAGTGGGCTTCAATTTTCATCTAGGAGCCTCTGAGAGGTCCTCTTTCTCTTGTTTGTTGGCGTGGGGGGTGCCGGATGGGCTCTCTGGTGTACTAGGCTGAAGGGATGGGCCTACCAGAGGGTCCCAAGCTGCTGCTGGTCTCCTCTCGAGTGCACGGCCGAAGGGGCAGGACTCCAGTGATCAATTCTTGGATAGCCATGAATTTTGCTGAGCATTTTATGTTTCAAAATATCCTTACTATAAATATATATATATTATTTTAGGAGAAATAATAAAATGAAGAGAAAAAATATTAGCTGTATTTCCACACAGAAAGAATGAATTCTCCTTGACATACTTAAATCCATGAATTAAGGACAACCTATTATCTGATCCATATCAGGTAACTCAATAGTCTGTTTCTGAATCCATGCATTTCCCTAAAGTCTTACAAAATATACCTATTTAGCTATAAAGGAGCCATTACTCCCAGGCAAAAAGCTCCAAAACAAAAATAAAATCATATTTCTTTCCTGTCTCATTTTTCTTTTTTCTTTTTTTTAAAGATAAGTTTATCTGTACATACAGGAATTTGACACCAGTTTGTGTTCTTTATGCATTTAAAGAACTGGCACTTGGAGTGAAAAGAATATGTGCAAGTGGAATGTAAGTATCACCCTGAACTGAATTGGTCCTTATCCTGCCCAGCCAATCTGGCTGTTTGTTTATTACTCAAGTCTACAGCTCAGGCCAAGGTGTGGGCTGAAATAAAATAGGAGTATCATTAGCATCTGTGTAACAGTTGAAACCAAGGGAGCAATCTCCATCTAAATCAGTGATTCTTAATGGGGAGCAGTTTTGTTCCCCAGGGAACAATTGGCAATGACTGCAGACATCCTTGATTTTTGTGATTGGGGGTAGAGCGCTTCTAGCATGTTGTGAGCTGAGGCCAGAGATACCGTTCTACACCTTGGAACATACAGGATTGTCTGGCCCAAACTGTCAATAGTACCTAAATCGAATACTTCTAATCTAAAAGATTTGTAAGTAAGTCAAAGTAAAAACTGAACTCTTTCTTTCTTTTGCGAAATTGGCTTTTCTTCCGAGGTCCCTATCCCAGTCAATAGTAACACACTTTAATCTGTTTAGCAAGTTGCAAATACTACATCCTCCTTCAATCTTTTCTTAATTTTGCTTCTCTGATCCAAGTAAACAAACGTCATTAAATTTACCTCTTTTCTATCTATCTAATCCTTTCCTTCTCAATCTCTCTGCAAGCTTGTTACCCTTCTCCATGTAATTTCCAGGATGAACTTTATAAAATGCAAATTTAATTATCATTTATTGTGTGAAATCCTTGACTGATTTCCCTTTATCTTCAAGATTAATTCAACACTACTTATCAGTTACATAGGCTTCTTCGTATTTCGACCTTTTCCTGCCACTTATGCTACGAATATGGTATTGTAATCAATCTTTTAATATTATATCTCTTCTGATAAACTTTGGACACATTAAAGGCAGGATCAATGTGCTTTATCTCTGAATCTCCCATGATTTGCACAGTCCCAATTTTTGTTTAACCAATGCAATAAGTCACTCAGAGAGTGAGCAAGAGTGAAAGAGCTCAGAGAATCTGAGCACACCTTTAGGATAAGTGGATAAAATCAGAAGGCTGGAAAGCTGTGAGAGGCGTAGAACAGGAGAGATTTCAGTGTCACAAACCAAAGGGTAGAGTGGATCATTTCTAAGAGAAATAGGATCATCAAATGGAAGAAGAAGTCAGTTATGGTGAAGACTAAAAATAGTAAAACATATCAGAAAATACAGAAATAGTTCACAGCCTTTTCCAGAATTATTGTAATGCTGTGTGGAATCATAGTCAAACACTTGGTTCTGAGTCTAGGGTCATTGTTGGTCAGCAGATCCAGAAGAATTGAAGGAGAGTGAACGCCAAGTGAAACTTGCTAGTTACCTACACAGCTGGCATTTAGGATGTCTGACCAACATTACTATAATTTTATATTTGTTTGTGTGACTACTTGATTAATAACTCTCTTTCAACCTAAGTGTGAATTCCATGAGGGTAGAAACTTTATCTGTGTTGCTGCATTACATTATTTTCCCAGCACCTATAGCCGTGACTGGTGAACAGTAGGAACTCAATAAATACTTGGTGAATGATAGAATGTCTAAATGAAATAATACTTTAAAGTTCTTAACATAATGCCTGATTTGTTGTAAGCCACCAGTAAATCTTAGCTATCATGTATAATTAAAATTCCCAAGTACATTTGCCATAAAATTGCTTTTTCATACAATGGAACTATAATTCTTAATTTAGTCTGTGAAAGAAAAGAAAGATGAGGAGTAGTGAGACAAGAGTTCAGATCAGTGAAGTGCTTTGGTTTCCTGGTAGAAATGGCTTAGGATATCAGCACTAGATAGCCCAAGTATATTTCATCAAATTATTTCTTATCTAGAATGTTTTAGTAATAAACTACTTTAACATGACAGTTTCTTAGATGAACTATACAGACTCTTTAAGGTTTGATTGTTTCAGGAGTATAATTGTAGCTTCTGTTAAGATTCTCTCCCATAGGAGCTGGGAGTGGCTGGGTCATGGACACTAATCACCAGGAGGAGTTAGATTTGCAGTGGGGTGGAGTGGACTATTTTGGTGCTCAGGTAATCCTTGGGAGCAACTCTTCATCCTCAGGTGCTCAATTTTAATGGTAAATCAGAAAACAGAGAAGCTATAGGATCATGATAAACAAGGGTTCTGACCCTATAGGACTGATGCTAGATCACTGTAAGTAGAATTTAGAAAGGGTGAAGAAAGAAATGGATATTGACTATCAAAGGCAGCCTCCAGATCAACTGCAGCAGTGGCTGCCTTAGTCTTTCTCAGTGACATTTTCTTGTATATTTACCAGGTAATAAGATCAACTAGAATCCTAGAGAAGCTGTTTCCAGATGAGGTGATTGTACTGAAAAAAGACAGTTGGAAGCTAGTGGCACAAAGAGTAGACAGTAGCAGATACTTTAGTGTTATGCTCAAATACCTCCCTCAGGAACTAAACAAACACCCATACCTGATATGCTGGGAAGAGTAGCTGCTGAAGATTCTCAGCTTTGTTCCTCACAGCATCATGTGTCTACCACAGGGAACTTCTACCCACTATAGAGCACCTTATAGTCAAGCACTGGTTACTGCAGGGAAAACAAGGCCCAGCCAGCTTGGCTCAATATTGGACAATACTGAAAGGTCATCCTCCCTTCAGATGTAATTATAGGACTAGCTGAGCTCTTGATGCCCCCCTCTTCCTCTCTCTCTTAGCTTCATCTCCCTTCTTTATAACTGTATTTCCGAAGAACATTGCCCAAAGAAACTTTTACATGTAGTTCTCCATCTCAGAGTCTATTTCCAGGGAATCCAAGGCAACATAAGGATAAGGAAGATGGCATTATTACATGGCTCTTATTTTTTTATATCCACCCTGGGTTTAGATGCCAACAGTAGTGGAATTAGGAGGAGTCTCCAAATGACTCCAAATGAACAGGACAAGATGCTATATATCCCTTGTAGAGGATCAAGAATATGGGGAGACAGGATTCTGAATGGGCAGCAGGATTAAGAAAAGAAAAATTTACTTGTTAATGAGAGCTCATATATTGAAGTGATGGTCTAACAGAGATCTAGGTTGTATTTCTAAAAAAACGGGAACAATTGCTATGTGCATGTCTTTCATAAAATTAGACTGTATTGTGGTGTATTGAAACAGCTTCGCTCTCTTCAGAAGAGAGTTTCTCTAAACATGGTTTGGATAGTACTTGAATCCAAGACACTTCAATCCCAGAAATGCATAGGGATTTATTAAAAATGCAGAGTTGAGAGGCCTGTACCACTTTGGGACTTCAGACTTTGAATATTTGAGAAGGTTTTTAAAAAATAAATATTGCCAGACTTCTTAAAGGGTATAAGGTTTCTTTGTACATGAGAAAAAAATCTCCTGGAATTAGGTAGGATTGATGGCTTCACAACATTGTGAATATACTAACATCCACAGAAATTGTAAACTTTATTTTTTTATTGAGTTTATCTGTACTTTTTAAGTATACAATACAGTCTCATTCATCATTGGGATCTTGTACCTTTACACGATATGTCTTTGTTTTCATTTTTTCCCCATATCCCTGCCCTCCCTTCATCCCCTTCACCCTCCCCTATTACAAAGACTGTTTCCATTTTTTCCTTTTCTCATATTTTTTATTTTCCCTTATTTCCTTAAAAGCTATTAGTTTGTTTGTTTTGTGGTACCAGGGATTGAACCCTGGAGTTTGCGCTTGCAAGGCGGGCATCAGAACCACTGCACCAAATCTCCAGACCCCTTGTATACTTTTAAATGATTAAAAAAATGAGTTTCATGTTTCATAAATTGTATCAAATTGAACAAATAATATTATAGGGATGGAAATCACATTAACGTTTGCCAGAGAATACAGTTAGGACAAGGGATAAACTACATAAGATCATGTTTGGTAACTAGGGAGGAGTGATAACCCCTGTAAGAGGTATGATCAAACAATATAGTGAGTGTTTAAAGAAAAATTGTATTGCAATGTGTAAAGGACACATTGCTATCAATTCCTCCATGCTTCAAATACACTTATCAAATTGTTCTTGCTACTTTCTGAGACCACTCAGGAAGTTCTCTTTCATGAATGTCTTCAGTTGTGCTGTGATGGCTGCTTAGCTGTCCTTAATTGATCAAAACAAAACATTTATGGCAATTTCTTTCAAATAAAAACATTATGGTGTGCCCTCACCTACCTTATTTATTAGATCTGGCTCCTCTCCAAAATCAAAATGACCATGAAAGATAAATGTTTTGAATCAATTCTTGATACCAAGGCAGCCACAGCAGCACAACTGAAGTCACTCATGAAAGACTTCCAGAACTGCTCCAGACAGTGGCATGAACAATGGAGTACAGAGGTTTGAAGCAAAGAATATTTTAAAGGGAATCGATGGCAATTTGTCCTTTACTGTAATGATTTTTTAAAAGATAAACATTCACTGTATTATTTATCATAGCTTAAATAGCATGATTGTATTGGTGGTTACACCCAGTGGTCATGATTCATAGAACTATATACCTGACAAGAAAATTTTTGCCAGGCATGATAGTGCATGCTTATAATTCCAGAACTTGGAAGGCTGAGGCAGGAATATTGCCTTGTGTTTGAGGCCAGCCTGAGATGCATAGTGAGTTTGACTTCAACCTGAACTACATAGTGAGTCCCTGTCTCCTATAAAGCAAAACAAAAACATTTTTTAAACTTACATAAATTATTCTTCAATATACCTAAAAAAAACACATACATACACAAACTTTAAGAGATTCTTAGGCATTCTAAACGTTAAGCAGCACTTCTGAATTAGTGATCTCCAAAGTGAGGATATGCATCCCCAGGGTTCTACCAGACAAACCATTAGGATATAGAAAGAAAGTGAAGAAATACTACTCATAACTCTTAATGAAAAGATGAATAGGAAATTATGCTTCCCTGACTTTGGGAAACCCACTTAAAAAGCTTTACTAATATTTATGTACAAAATGTCATTGTTGGCCCCCACTCCATCTGTCACATCAGGTACACAAGATGTTCCAGGGGAAGACTGAGAATTGTGTAATAAATTGGCTGACATTTATGATATCACTCATTCATTTGCTTTCAGCACCTTGGTATATACTGCAATCCACATAGATTATGGATTATATCTCATTTTAAAATAAATTAATCCTGAAAAATGGACAAATTGCTTTTAAATCTCTACAAAGCAGCTACTGGTTGAAGATAATACTAATAATCCCAGCCAAAGGAACATAAGATGACAGAACTGGTATTCCAATAAGTCTTGCCATTAGCCTTTGTACGATGAAAGCTGCCTTCTTTTTAACCTCTTTTGCTTCTCCAACCTCACATTCTAACGAGGGTCTAATGACCTGAAGTCACCCGACAGTGACTCACCAATGGGTGAAGCACTTATTAATTATGTCTCAAAAGAAATTTATAGCAAGAGCTTTCTGAAAACAGAACTGGCAATGTTCCCATCAGTAAGTGATTTTGTTGCCTAATCAATGCAAACACAACATGTGCTAAAATTTTCATATCTATCCACTTAAAACTACTTGGTGAAAATTTTTTTAAAACCACATATACGATCTGGGGATTAGGTCAGTGGTGCCACACCTGCCTCACAAGCACAAGATCCTGAATTCGATTCCCAGTACCAGAAAGAAAAAGAAAAATAAATAGATAGATAGATAGACAGATAAATCCAATATATAAATCTTCCAAATGAAAGAGTTTGATTTGGATTTGAACCTACTTGCTAAATACTTAAAAATACAATTTATTCCAATTACTTTGGGACTAACATTAATGAAGACAGAAATTTGCCATTTGTTTCAACAAAAACTTTTGTATAATTAATATATAGGATATTCATGAATATCATTATTTATTAATGTACTTTTTCTGTTTAATTTTGTCTATATTTGCAAGATACTTTACTGTTAAAACAAGGTGTAGTTGTAAATAAAATTAGAAATAGACATTTAGACCAATAGATTACAAAATATCAAACAAAATATTACAGCAAACTGAAACATTGCAGAATAATGCGGCAGTCCATTGCTTTCACTAAAAAACCAAGTTGTTATAATATTTTAATGAAGTCATTTATTGATACTCATTTTTGGTGTCTCCTTTCTTCATTGGTCACCTACCACTCCATTTCTGTCATTCTTAGAGTTGGAGCTGTCAGCTTGCATGTTGTCCTCCATAGCGAAGTCCTTAGTCCTGAATCTTGTAGTTCCTACTCTTGAACCTGGCTCCAAACTCCATGGTTCTTCTACAGGTCCCTCCGATGCAGTATGCTTAAAACAGAGCCAGGAGTCTCTTCTCTGTCCTCCTCCCAGTCCTGTCTTGGTGTTCCTCATAGTTGGGTTACTAGTATCATCCTCTGCTGAGTCTCCAGCCCTCTGTATTCTTCTGAACCTTCCCTTTTCACATACATTCAATCGGTCCCAAAGCTTTATTCTTTTACCTTTCTGGACTTTGCTTGCATCTGTTTCTCTGCACTTGAACTCACTGTAGCTATCTGTCTCTAGATCTTTCGTTCATTTTATGCCCAGTTCTATCTCCTTCCTCATTCTGTCTTGTCTTCTGATTTCCTCTTAAATGAAAAGAAAGAGCAAAAGTACTTTGTTTGCTGCATTTATTAAATATTTATTGCAGTGCAACATGAAATGGACCACTTTTTATTTCTCTTTTTAAAACTTGTGTTAAATTACATATTTATGTAGGCCTGGATTGATTTTTGTTGTTACTGTTAGCTTTGTGGGTCAGCAGAGTTAGACAACCACAAAGAAAAAATAGCCAGTCCAGAATTAGTAAATTAGTGTTTCCTTTGTGGCCTGACATAGTTAATATGAGGCCATCTCTAAATCCTAATGAAAAATTCTTAGACAAATGTTCATGTTGCCAGGAATCTAAGGTTCATTTTGTTGGCTTTTGTCAGAAGTGTTCTTTTTAAAGACAAGATTCGACTAAAGGAAAATATTTCATAGATAGAAGTCCTTCCAATTGAAAAGATAATTTTTATATACCTTCATAATCATTTTCAGGAGGATTTGTTTCAGAATGTACAATTTACGTAGATATATAGTATATAGAGTGTATATTTGAGTTAGCTAAGTATATGATGTTTGTCACAAAATTGCATTGCAAAGATTTTTTTTAAAAAAGCAAGTTATAAACTGAGCACTAATTTTCAAAGGAGTTTAGAAGACTAAAGGTTAGAGCTATGACACTTAGCTCTAGTATTTGCATCTTTTTATGTTGTGACCTATTAAAAAAAAAAAGAGCACAGGAAGTTCCTGGCTTATTTATGCCCAAGTTTGCCAGTGATCTAGTAGGGCTGCTCTAAAGTGTCCCTCTTGCATTTCAGCCATGGAGAATTTTCCATCCTCCTCCGGATCCCCTTCCCTTTCCTTGGTGCTAATGCAAATTCTTTGCCTTGAGAATGGCACAACTTTCTCACATGTGCTGCCATTCCATACCCCTTTGTCACTCCTGGCCACCATTGCCTTGCTCTAGCAAGGCCTTCTCTGCTTGTCCTTGTGCCCCAAGTTGGTTATGCAGTAGACTTAATTCTGTAGTGCTCACTGTAGATAAAGGACTTAATCAGGGGCTGGGGATTTAGCTCAGTGGTTCCACCACCTGCCTTGCAAGCACCAGGACCCGAGTTCCATCCCCCACCCAGGTACCAAAAAAAAACAAAAGCTTTCTACAGACACCAAAATAAAAGATGAAAGGAAATAACATCAGTCCAACATTTCAATTAGGAGGGTGGGACAAGGGGAAAAAATGAGAAGCAAGACCGACATGTAAAAGTACAAGATCCCAGTAATGAATGTAACTGTATTGTCTACCTTGAATGTACCAATAAATTCAATGAAAAAAAAAAGAACAAATACTTAAAAAAAAAAAAGACTTAATCTCTGCACTCTTGTTGCTCATAGTCTGGAAATAGAAAGGGAAGGAAGTAACTAACAATGCCAAGTGTGTGTGTTTCCATAGATCCCAACGGAGGCCTGTCCAAGTCAGGCTGAGGGTCCAGGAAGGAATAAACTAAACGAAATGGATGGGACAGTGGCAAGGAGACGGGGCACCAGAGGTAGGTAGGTGCTCTAATTTCCAACGTATTGGGTTTCTCAGTTTGGAGATTTACACAATCAGATCTGCCTTACAGAGTGGAGAATGAATGGAAGGCTTAAGAATAGAAGCAGAAGAATCCTCTGGGTTGACATAGGAGGTAGTGCAATCACCAACCAGGCAATACCTGTGAAGAGAAAAAAGAGATGACCCTGAAAGAAGTGCAAAGGTGGAAATCATGTGACATAAGAATTATGGGAAATACGGGAAGAAGGCAGGGAAGAGGAATAGAGAAGGCATTTAAGAGGAGAGACAGAATGGAGGAGAATGTGAAGAAAGAAATTAGAGATGAGGAAAGGAAGTAGGGGAAGACGGAAGAGAAATTTCCTTGACTGTCTTCCCACAACTCTTACTAGCCCCAGTTTCTGTTTGCAAGGAAGTTGAGAGGGACTAGGGAAGTTAAAGAATGGGCAAAGCTAGAAAAATAGAAATTATAAAGGAGGATAAGGGAAACTTGTCTAGTCCTCCCCTCATGTTCACCCTTCAAGTCCCTGGTATCTCTTCTTTTTTTACTTTCTAGTCCCATTTTGGAGGGTCATTCTTACACGTCAAGTAGTCTCCTTAAAGTGCATTGTGAACAAAAGTGCATAATCTGTTTATTTGAAAATGTTTTGATGTGCATCATATTTCTAAGTATATCTGGCAACAACAAAAAAACTTTTATTCTTCCAGGTACTTTGTCTTTGTGAGTTCACCCAGGAAAGTAAATACCACTATTCCAAAGGCAAATATGTTTCGAACACTTAAACAAATGTCTTACAATTAATGTCTGAACAAAAATCTGTATCTTCGCTCAGTACTCACCATATTAAGGATATGTTATAAAGAGGAAAATCAGAAAATGCTTTAAATAGTCTCTTAAACTTTGGCTTGTTCCTGATGATTACTCAGTAACTGAAACTATGTGATAGTTATATTAAGTAAAGTGTGCTAGGCATGGTGGCGCACGCCTGTAATCCAGCGCTCGTGAGGCTGAGGCAGGAGGATCACTGTGAGTTTGAGACCAGCCTGTGCTACATAGTGAGTTCCAGGTCAGTCTCAACTTCATAGTGAGACTGTCTCAAAAAACCAAAAAAAAAAAAGAAGTAAAGTGAGAAGTCACTCAAGAATGTTTTCATACATCCATAACTATTTGGCACTGTATATATTACATTTCTTAAATTTATGCAGAAAGTGAATCTCAAAGCCCTTTTACACATATTTTTTAAAAATAATTTTATTGGTACATTTAAGGCACACAATATAATGACATTCATCATTGTAAATTTGCACCTTTACATAATTTATCTTGGTTCTTATTTTTTCTCCATTATCCTGCCCTCCCTTCTACTTCTTTCTCCAACTCGCCCTATTTACAAAGAGTTTGTTTCCATTTTTTCATTTTCTCACATTAATTCCATTCCCTTCTTTCCTTTCCCCTACCCCTCCCATTTCCCCTTCCCCTTTGCCCCCTTTCTTCCTATTTCACATTATCTACTATACCTTTTAGTCCTTACCTACATTTTCAATTTCTCACACTAGAGAAACTATTCAGTATTTACACATGTGTCCTATTTATTTCACTTAAGAGTATCTCCTCAAGGTGCATCCATTTAGCTATAAATGTCTCTAATTTCTCATTTTTATGGCTGAGTAGCATTTTATTTTATTTTTTAAAACCCCATATTTTCTTTATCCAGTCTGCAGTTGATGGACAATTGGGCTGCTTCCAAATTTTAGCTATTAACTCTTTAGGGAAGATACCCAGCAGGGGAGTAGCTGAGTCAAATGGGACTTCCAATCCTAGCTCTTTGATGTATCCCCATACTGATTTCCACAGTGGTTGCACCAGTCTGCACTCCCACCAGCAGTGGAGAAGGGTTCATTTTTCCACACAGCCCCACCAACATTTGTTATTGGTTGATTTTATGACATTCTTTCTGAGGTGAAGTGGAAACACAGTGTTGTTTTCATTTGCATCTCTTCAATGACCAGGAATGCTGAACATTTTTTTTTGTATGTTTATTTGCTATTTCTACTTCTTTGTCTGAGAAATGTCTGTTCATTTCGGTGCCCATTTTTTAATTTGGCAACTTAGGTTTTGTTCAAAAAATCTTTTTCTACACCAATGTCTTCAAGAGTTCTACCTAATCTCTCTTCCAGCCAGTTTAGTGTTTCTGTTTTAATATTTAGATCTTTAATCCATTTTGATTTTAGTTTAGAGCATAGTGAGAGATATAGATCTAGTTTTAATATTTAGCAAGTTGAAGCCCAGTTTTTCCAGCAGCATTTATTAAAGAGGCTATCTTTCCTCCAGTGAGGGCATCTGGCTCTTTTGTCAAAAATAAAGTGGCTGAGTGTGTCTGGAGTTGTTTCTGCATCTTCTAATCTGTTCCACTGATCCTCAGGTCTATTTCTTTGCCAATTCCATGCTGTTTTTATCACAGTAGCTTTGTAGTATAGTTTCAAGATGGGGATTGTGATACCCTTACCTTGTCTTTATTTCCTAGAATTGCTTTTGCAAAGAAATTTTTGGATTGTTTTCTTAAAGTCTGTTAAGTATGCTCCTGGAATTTCAATTGGGATTGCATTGAATCTGTACAGCAGTTTTGGAGGTATGGCCATTTTCATTATGTTGATTTTTCCTACCCAGGAGCAAGGGATGTCTTTCAATTTTCTGATAATATCTTCAATCTCCTTGTTCATAGTGCTATAGTTTTCAGTCAAAGTCTTTGATTTCTTTTCTTAGGTTGATTGCTAGGCATTTAAATTTTTTTGGATGTTACTATGAAAGGAATTGTTTTCCCCATTTCTCTCTCAGTGAATCTGTTGTTCCTGCACAGGGAAGCTATAGATTTTTGTGTGTTGACCTTGTATCCGCCTACTTTACTGAATTTGGTTATTAAGTCTAGAAGACTTTTGGTGGAGCTCTTGGGGTCTTCTAAATAGAGTATCATGTCATCTGCAAATAATGACAATTTGATTTCTTTATTTCCTATCTTTATTCCTTTTATTTCTTTCTCTTGTCTAATTGCTGTGGCTAATGTTTCCAGAACTATTTTGAACAGGAGTGGTGATAGTGGACATCCTTGTCTTGTTACTGACTTTAGTGTGAAGGATTTCAGTTTTTGACCATTTAGTGTAATATTGGCTGTTGGTTTTTCATAAATGGCTTTTATCAGATTGAGGTAGAGACCATCTATTCCAATTTTTGGAGGGTTCTTATCATAAATGCATGTTGGATTTTGTCAAATGCTTTTTATGTATCTATTGAGATGATCGTATGATTTTTGTCCTTAGCCCTATTAATATAGTGTATTACAGTTATTGACTTGTGTATGTTGAACCATCCCTGCATCCCTTGGATGAATCCTATTTGATTAGGGTGCATGATCTTCTTCATGATCTTCTGCATTCTATTTTCCAGTATCTTATTAAGGATTTTTACATCTGTGTTCATTAATGATATTGGCCTATAGTTCTCTTTTTTGGTTGGGTCTTTCTCTGCTTTGGGGATCAAGGTGATGCTTGCTTCCAGGAATGAATTTGGGAGTACTGCTTCCTTTTGAATTTCATTGAAGAGTTTAAATATTAGTAGCAGTAGTTCCTCTCAAAATGTCATAGAATCCAGCAGTGAAGCCATCAGGGCCCAGGTTTTTCTTAGTTGGTAAGCTTTTAATTACATTTTCAATTTCATTGATTGATATTGAATTGTTTAGAATTTTTAGGTCATCTTATTTCAACTTTGGTAATTCATATGCATCTAAGAATTTGTCCATTTCTTCTATATTTTCTATCTTATTGGCATATGGCATATAGGTTCTCAAAGTACGGATTGATGATCCTCTGGATTTCTGCTGGGTCCATTGTAATTTCACCCTTTTTGTTTCTAATTGCATGGATTTGGGTCTTTCCTTTCCTTTACACATATTCTTTTAATAAGGTACCCTTGCATGCAACTAGATTCTAAGAATATGACACACTGAAAAAAAAGACTGATGAGGATCTTTACTGAATTTGTCAGAATATCATTTGGATTAGTGGTTATTAGTCACATGTGCTACTTTCAAAATAAAATAGCCCACTTTGTGGGGGGACTATATTGATAATAGACTTTTATACAGTTGTCTTATTAGGATCATAGATCAGGACATGCTCTTACAAGTGACAGTAAGATTTCTTCTGAATGGAATGGACTGTCCCACTGTTGGTCATGTGGGAGAAGATGAGAACACACACATCAGCTCTCGGGCTTTCTCTGTTCTCTGGAGTCAGGGGTCAATTTGGCTAGGAGGTGAGGTACGTCTGATGCTTTTGGATGGGTACCTATAGCGGTTGAATTATGAGGCAGACATGGAAATGAGCACCAGTCAGACCTTCCTTCAGATAAAGACTTCCCAGCTGCAAGGAATGTGCTTGCTTAGTGACAGTCTCCAGCTATTAAATCATTCTATTCACCTCAGCTTTTGAATCAAGGTCATGCTTTTCTTGATCTTCTCCAGAAAGCCCCAGCCTGTCTAAGCAAATTGTCATACAAGAGTCTACTTCTTTCTGCCCAAAGACAGGCTCCTTTACTGAAAGACTGCTCTTCAGCTCCATTGGGCAAGAGAGATCTACACCTCAGTCTTGTGGCTGTCCCGTCAACCCCACTCCCACTTTGTATTTCCGTGGGTCTTATTCCACAATGACCCTTTTGTACTCTTAACTGTGTCTGTCTCTGCTTCGCTGAGAACCCAACCGCCACAAAGAAAAGGCTAGGAGAGAGGTTGGGGGTGGTCACTGAAAGAGCCCCTAGACCTGCAGCGTAGACACAAATTGTTCTTAGTATCCAACTTTTTTTTTTCTAAAACCCTTTAAACAGAGAATCTCAAAGTCCTGTGCTGGTCCCCACCATTTATGCACAAATAAGAGGAAACCTGGGAGAGTACGAAAAGACCTCTCAGGAGAGCCTTGACCTCTGCAGCAGTACAGCATGACACAGTTGGGCTGCAGGAGCAGGGAACCAGAAGCAAAGCACACTTAGGCTGGAAGAACTTGGGTGCCCCCAGAAAGAGGGAATCAGTCTAGCAAGCTTGCTCCTGGATATTATCCCAGAGATGGCTTAAGCTATCATACTGGGTTGTAGTTCTCTTGAGAACCAAAAGCAGGACAGTGTTTGGTATCCTCATTTTGCAGATGGAAAATCTGAGGCACCATTCTAGAGGTTAGTTTTCTTTCTACTATTTCTGACAGCCCTTTCAAAACAGTGTAGCTGTCTTTCCAACACAGTTTAGTTAGTTGTATGGCAAGCACGTCTTGTTAAACAGTTGAGCCTCATGTAGAATGGCATCTTAGCATCATGAAGTAATTTAATGTTTAGGAGTGAGAGGCAGACTTTCAGTGACCAATTCTGTACCAGACTTTCACCAGTAGATAACTTTAGTGCTTCCAGGAAGCTAATTTAATGACACCACAGTGAGTTTTATGGGGGGATATGAGAATATGTGTCAGCATAAAAATAAGTACACATTTTTCATAATTTTATTTTGACTCTCCTTCATTTTATGATAGAACTTTTTGTTGGAAAATTTACATAAACAGGCATTTTCCCAACATCTTGATTCTTTAAAAGAAATTAAGGTTAAAATTATTTTTGCTACTAATACTAAACTTTTTTTAGTAAACTGTTTGTATTTTGCTCCCCTCCCCTCCCCTCCTCCTCCTTCTTTTGTAATCCATGTAATTTCTCTTCTGCACTTCTGTTATCTTGGTTTTTCTCCTTCGAATCAACATTTCCCACCTATATTTTCTTACAGTAAGTATATTCTTATGCGTTTTTCTCTCTGTTCAGTTGCTTTAGGCTCGCATTTTCAATTGTTTTTGCACTGCCATGTTAACTTTCCTTGCTGAGTTTTTTTCTTGTTATCCCTGTTTGTTGTTGTACATTTGAACATATATGGCTAATCTCTTTTCTTTTAAGCCTTGAAACTCTTTTTTTTTTGGTACTGGGGATTGAACTCGGGTCCTTGCGATAGCAAGGCAGGCCACTGAACCAATGAGCTAAATCCCCGGCCCAAGCCTTGAAACTCTTAAAACCCACACTTTGGTTTCCTTTTTAAAAATTCTATATATTTTTTCTAAGTTACCCTGGGATTTTAATTTTTCTTGTCCCCACATCTTATACAAAAATTAAAATAAATATAAAACTAATTTCTGCTTGTATTTCAACCATTCGAAACTTCCCATAAGAATAAAACCATCATGGGCCAGGGATTTCGCTCAGTGGTGCCACTGCCTGCCTCACAAGTACAGGGTCATGAGTTCAAGCCCTGGTGTACACACACACACAGACACACACACACATACACAAGGATAAAATCATCAGAATTCCTTATTATTCATTCATCTGGTACAAATTCTCAACTTTGCTGGGCAAGTGTCTAAGCAGTTACTGCTAAACTTGCTTTATAGCTGTAAGAATAAATATCCTTGGATTTCTTTTGCCTGTTCAATTTTCTCCTGGACTTTATTTCTGGACTTTGCATGTGTTCCGAAAGAAATTAACAATGATTTCACTAATCTTCATTGTGCTTTAAGCTCTTTACACTAAACTGTGTATGTGAAGAAATTTTCCTTTTATTCTCTGTACTATAAACTAGGTATAATTTTCCAAGCCCTGAAGATTGTGCCTGTGCATATGTTAGGCCAGCATTGTACCACTGAGCTATGTACATCCTCCCACCCCTTCTTATGTGTGTATGTAGATAGGGTTCTGCTAACTCCCCCAGGCAGGACTCAAACTTGGAATCCTTCTGCCTTACCCTTCTTCAGTCCTGGGATTACAAGTATGTGACACCACATCATCTTCTACAGGAAATATTTTAACCAAGGTTTTCTAGAGCTTTGATTCTCTAGCTATTATGCTGTGTGAATAATTGAATTAATTACTTCCACTGTCATAATCACCACTAAAGGAGAGTGGATTAATACTACTTTCTATGATAATATTTGGACCTGACTTCTATAACTGAGAGAGAGAGAGAAAGAGAGAGAGAGAGAGAGAGAGAGAGAGAGAGAGAGAGAATTGAAGTTGGAATAGCAAAATTTAATTTTAAATTTAAAAAAAAGTTCTTCTTATCTATTTGCATTTTTACAGTATTGAGAATTGAGCTCAGAGTTACATATGCTAGGCAATTAGACCATTGAGCTACATCCCTAGCATTTATACTTCATTTTTGTCTGAGTTATTTATCAACACTTGACAGGAAAATTGTATATTAAATGTGTTCCTATTAATTATTTAACAATGCTTTTAATGGGATGCTAAAACCTTTGCAATTTTTTAGTATTCCTATTACAAATTATGCTGCTATAAATAGGGTGTATACGTATCTCTGTGGTATGATACTTGTAACTCTTTCAGGAAGTTACCAAGAAAGTGAATATCTGTATGAAATAGAAGTGCTAGATTTAGTTTTTTGAGGAATCTCCATATTAATTTCCAGAAAATGAAGTACATTTTGTTTTGTATGCCCATCTTTGGATTGGGTCCTTAAACTTGAGTTCTTTATATATTCTAGATATTAGTCCTCTGTCTGAGGAATAGCTGGTAAAAAGTTTTTCCCATTGTGTATATTGTCTCTTTAGTATTGGTGGTTTCTTTTGCTGTGCAAAACCTTTTTAATATGATTCCTAGTGTTGATTCTTTGTAATATTGCCTGTGCAATTGGGGTTTTGTTAGTAAAGTCTTTGCCTACACCTATGTCTTCCAGAGTTTTGCATATTCTATCTTCCAGGAGGTTAAGTGTTTCTGTTTTAATATTTAAATCTTTGATCCATTTTGATTTTAGTTTAGTGCGTGGTGAGAGATGTTGGTCTAGGTTTAATCTTTGACATGAAGTAAGCCATTTTTCCCAGCACCTTTTATGAAACAGCATTATCTTTCCTTCAGTGAGGGTGTTTGGCCCCTTTGTCAAAAATAAGGTGGCTGAGTTTGTTTGCAGTTGTTTCTGCCTCCTCTATTCTAGTCCATTGATTCTCAGGTCCAGTTTTTTGCACCACTATGCTTTTTTTTTTTTTTTTTTTAATCACAGTAGCTTTGTAGTATAATTTCAAGACAGGGATTGTGATGTCCTCTGCCTTGTCTTTGTCATTCCGAATTGCTTTTGCTATTTTAGGTCTACCTTAGTTTCAAATAAATGTTAGGATTTTTTTCTCTAATTCTGTGAGGTATGCTACTTTTATTTTGATTGGGATTGCATTAAATTTGCATGACTGTTTTGGAAGTATGACCACTTTTACTATATTGTTACTACCTATCCAACAACAAAGGATATGTTTCCATTTTCTGATATCCTCTTTGATCTCCTTTTCTAGAGTGCTGTAGTTTTCATTGAAAAGGTCTTTTACTTCTTTCTTTAGATTGATTCCTAAGTATTTCATTTTTCTTGATATTGCTGTGAAGGGTGTTGTTTCCCTAATTTCTCTCTCGATGAGTTTGTTATTTGTGTATAAGAATGCTATTGATTTTTGAGTTGATGTTGTATCCTGCTACACTACTGAATTATTAAATCTAGGAGTCTTTTTTGTGGAATTTTTGGGGCCTTCTATGTAGATTATCATGACATCCACAAACAATGATAATTTAATTTCTTTTTTCTTCCTATCCTTATTTATTTTCTTTCTTTCTCCTGTGAAATTTCTCCGGCTACCAGAGCTATCTTGAACAGGAGTGGTAATAATGGGCATGTTTGTCTTGTTTCTGATTTTAGACAGGAAGCTTTCAGTAAGTGACATTTATTATGATGTTGACTGTTGGTTTTTCATAGAAGGTTTCATCACATTGAGATAAAGATCTATTCTGATTTTCTGTAGGTTTTTTAAAATTATGAACACATATTAGATTTTGTCAAATGCTTTTTCTGCATCTATTGAGATGATCATGTAGTTTTTGTCCTTGGTTCAGTTAATGCGGTATGTTACATTTATTGATTTGTATATGTTGAACCTTTCTGCATCCTTGGAATGAATCCTTCTTGATCATGGTGTATAACCTTCTTGATGAACTGCTGCATTCTGTTTGCCAGTATCTCACTGAGGATTTTTGCATCTATTTTCATTAGAGAGATTGGACTGTGGGTCTCTTTTTTGAGGATCCTTCTCTGGTTTTGTTTAATTTTTTTTTTTTTTTTTTTTTGTACTCGGGATCAAACTTAGGACTCTGTGCTTCCCACTCAGGCTCGATGCACTGAGCTAATTCCCAAGCCCCTCTCTGGTTTTGGTATTAGGGTAATACTTACTTCAAAGAATGTGTTTGGGAGATTGTTCCCCTTTCAAACTCTTTTATGAGAGTTTGAAGAGTAGTGGCATTAGGTCCTCTCTAAAGTTCTTGTAGATTGGAATCCATCAGGACCTTGGCTTTTCATTGCTGGTAGTTTTTTAAAATTACTTCTTCAATTTTGTTGATTAATATTGGGTTACTTAGAATGTTTATATCTTCTTGATTCAGTTTTGGTAATTCATATGTATCTGGGAATCTATCCATTTCTTCTGCTTTTTCCATCTTATTAGAGCACAGATTCTTGAAGCAGGTATTGATGATCTTCTGGATTTCAGCGGGATCCATTGATTTCACCCTTTTCATTCCTAAATGCATGTATTTGAGTCTTTTATTTCCTTTTTTTATAAGGCTGGCTAAGTGTTTGTCAATTTTATTTAATCTTTCAAAGATCCAACTGTTTGATCCATTGATTCTTTGTATTGTTATCTTAGTTTCAATTGCATTAATTTCTGTTCTGATCTTTATAATTTTCTGTCTTGTATGAGCTTTTGGGTTAACTTTCTCTTCTTTTTCTAGAAGCTTGAGGTTCAACATTAGGTTATTTATTGGAGCTCACTCTGATTTTTTGATGTGGGAATTCACTGCTATGAATTTCCCTCATAGGACTGCTTTCATTGTGTCCCATAAGTTCCGGTGTGTTGTATTGGCATTATTGTTTAATAGTAGAAATTGTCTAATTTCTTCTTGAATTTCATGTGTGACACTTTGGTTGTTCAGCAGGTTATCATATAATGTCTATGTGTTTATGAAGCATTTGTGGTTTCTTTTGCCATTAATCTCTAACTTCATTGCACTATAATCTGATAATATTCAAGGGATCATTCCAATTCCTTTGCATTTACTTAAGCTTATTCTGTGAGTTAGTATGTGATCTGTTTTGGAGAAAGTCCCCTGCACAGCAGGGAAGAATGTGTATTCTGTTGTTGTGGGGTGGAACACTCTGTTGATCTCTACTAAGTTCATTTGTTCAAAGGTTTGGTTCATCTCTAATATTTCTTTGCTAATTTTTGTCTAGTTAATCTGTCTATTTATGACAATGGGTTATTGAGGTCCCCCATTAGAAATGTATTAGTGCTTATTTGATTTTTCATGTCTGTTAAAGTTTGTTTTGTACAGCTGTGTGCACTGGTATCTGTTTTTTTGTTTGTTTGTTTGTTTTGTTTTTAGTACCAGGGATTGAACTTGGGACCTTGAGCTTGCAAGGCAGGCATCAGCACCACTGAGCTAAATCCCCAGCCCCTTTGGTATTTGTTGCATATATACTTATGGGTTGTGACCACTTTCTCTTAGATTGCTCCCTTAATTTTATTATGTACCAATAAGGGTTCGGGTATTAGCTCAGTGGTTCCACCACCTGCTTCACAAGCACAAGGACCCAAGTTTGATCCCCTACCAAAAACAAAATAAAAAATTTTTAAAAGTTAAATATTATGTACCAATAAAATTGAATTTTTAAAGCACAGTATTCCCACAATAGTTTCTAGTGACTACGGGATGGATACTTTGAAATATAATTTATTTTATTTTTTTTTCAGCTTTAATTGAGTTTATTGGTACATTTTAGGGATACAGTACAGTTACATTCATTGTTGGGATCATGTACCTCTACATGGCAAGTCTTGATTCTCATTTTTTCCCCTTGTCCCTGCCCTCCCTTCACCCCCTCCTCCCCTCCCCATCTACAAACACTTTATTTTCATCTTTTCATTCTCTCACATTCTTTTCTTTTCCCTTTTTACTCTTCCCCTACCCATCCCACCTTCCCTACACCTTTAGCTCTTTTCTTCCCATTTCTAAATGTCAGTAATCTTATTAGAATCTTATGCATTGTTGCAGATTATTCACACTGAAATATAATTTAACATGACTACATTAATCACATAGGTTGATTAAGCAGACAAAAACCTTTTTGTGTGGACAAATGCTATCTCTCATAATTTGAAAACATGTCTTTTATAGAATTTAGACAGAGGGAAAAAAAGAGACTATATAATTTAGTTTTCCATATTATGTTGAATTTTTTCCAAACACACTGTTGAACTGTTGAGATATATAGTTTATTTTTTTAATTTGAGTACTTTTTTACACAGAGCTCCTATGAAAGTTTGTTTTCTAGAATAAGAAAGTCATTTAATTTTAATCGGAGTCTATCCCAAAAGTTACACATGGCTCTGATTACCCCTTCTGAATTAAATTGTATCATAGCTGCTTTCTCCTACATGTTATTTCTATATATATATTGTATGTATAGATCAGGGCATATATTTCGTTACTTTCCTTTATAGGTTAAATATTGACACCTTCCTCAGCCAGTTTTTGTGATTTTCAATTCCTTCTCCAGCACACTTAATTTAAACTGTTAAATGTGAAGTATAAAGTTATACACAATTTTGCTTTGGAGTATACCTATAAGAAAATGAAGACAAGGGCCAGGGATTTAGCTCAGTGGTGCCACAGCCTGCCTCACAAGCTCAAGGTCCTAAATTCAATCCCTGGTACAAAAAAGAAAAAAGAAAATGAAGACAATCCACAGAATGGGAAAATTATGTTTATAAATCCTATATTCAATAAGGGGACTTGTATTCAGAGTATATGAGGAATTATTACAATTTAATAAGAGCAAATAATTAATTAAAAGATGGGCAGAGGATTTGGATCAATATTTGTCCACAGAAGCTCTGCAAAATTCCACAAACACACTTAACATCATTAGGTCATTAGGGAAATGAAAACCAAAATCACAACTGAGATACCACTTCTCACTAATAGGATGGCTGTAATAAAAAAAGATGACAATAACAAGTCTTAGAAAGAATGTGGAGAAATTAGCACTTTCTTAAATCCCTGGTAGGAATGTAACAAGATATCATGACCACCCCTTTGAAACATAGTTTGGTCATCATCAACATTTAACCTCCCTCAACCGAGCGAGGCATGCCAGTTGCAGGTCCTAGGAAAGTGTGGGGGGAGTGTGGCTCTTCTCATTCTTTCTATTTGGGTAGCCAAGTATTCCTTCTAGAACTGGCTCTTGCACTTGAATTTCAGAGGTAGAAATATGTTGAAGGAGAAGGAAAAATGTTATGGTTTAGATCTAAGATGACTACTGAAAGTCTCACATGCTTGGGAGGTGATTGGAACATGGGAACTCTGTAGCTGACTTGCTGTTAGGAGGTAGAGGTCGGTTAGGCCTGGTCACTGGGGCATGACCTGAATGATTGTATTCCCTTTCCTCTGTCTTTGCTTCCTGGCTGCCCTGGAATAAGCAGCTGTCCTCCACCACACCCTTCTACCATGCTATCTTTGCCTTGGAGCCAGACAACCATGGACTGGCCCCCCTGGAAACTGCAAGTTAAGTGAACCCTTCCTCCTTTAAATTGTAGGTGCTGAATACTTTTTCGCAGGAGTGGGAAAGTACTGATACATTATGGCTAATATGCTTAGTAGACTGAAGGGAAATCAAAAGTCTAAGTTTTATTTTATTGGGGGGATTTTATTATTTATTTATTTATTTTTATCAGGGATTTAACTCAGGACCTTGCACTTGCAAGGCACCACTGAGCTAAATCCCCAGCAGGGGAGAGATTTTTAAAAATACTAAAAAAACTAAATGTACTTCCATTTCTTAACCTAAGTTCTCCTCATCAGTTCCAGTTGCCCTTCCATAGCAGCATGTGCTCTCATGTACTCTTAGAAAACCTCCAGTCAGATGAAGTGGAACACACCCTCCTTGTGGTGCTGCTGTCCTAGTAGAGTTAGGTGTGATAACCTAAATAAGCTCAAGACAAAAGCCTCATTATGACTTTGTTTCTTTTTTCTCTTCCTTCCTCTCTCCTTTTTACTTCCATAAAGTATTCAAAAACTCCCAAAGTGAAAGACTAAAATCAATTAAATTTTAACACCTTGTAAATCTCTCTCTCTCTCTCTTTTTTTTTTTTTTTTTTTTTTTTTTTTGGTACCAGAGTTTGAACTTGGCACCTTGCTCTTGAGAGGCAGGTGGCAGAATCACTGAGCTAAATCCCCGGCCCACCTTTTAAAGATTTAACTTTTAACATCTTTAATCTTTCTACTTAGGAGCAAACCAATTTCTATTATCCTTGATGCTCAGCCCCAGCCCTTGACCATCTTTTCCTTTTCATTCCTTTCTGCTTTAGTAAGAAGCAGTGTGGACATTTTTAAATCTGCCTTCTCATCTGGGACAAGTGCAGACTTGTGTGTCATCTCTACATAGGCACAGTACACAGGTGAGGGCAAGGCCTCCCGTTCGCTACTACTGTTGCTTCCAGTGAACTTTTATTGAGCATTTACCATGTTCTAGGTGTTCTGCTAATTACTTCCCTACATTATGTAAATTAGCCCTCAATTTTTACAAGGCAAGATCTTTCGTTATGTCCATTTTACAGATTTTAATATATACCTTCGATAAGCCTCCTTACATAACTAGTAGGTGAAATGCCTGCTTTTCACCTCAAGTCTGTATTATTCAGACAACCTTTACTCAATGTTCCCATGCTATTACTTCTCATCCTTGTCAGAGCTCTTCGAAACCTTGGATTTTAAATCAATTTTTTGAATGCTAAAATACATATAACTTAGCACTTTAAGCATTGCCAATTGCATGAAATGCATTTACAATGCTGCAGAGTTATCACCCCTCTCCATTTGAAAAATTTTCATCATCCAGAATTCAAAGTATGCATTCATTACACAATAACTTCTCATTACCCCTTTTCCCAGACATGGCTTAACCCATCTGCTTTTGTCTCTATAAATTCATATAGCTCAGGTACCTTGCATATATCAAAATCATAACACACTTGTTCGTTTGTTGAATTAATATATTTTTTGCAGAGTGAAAGAATAAATAATTCCAGCCTACTTAAGACATTTGAAATTTCTTCATGATTCCTGTCCTTCTCTTAGTCCTGATTCTCAATGTCTGACTAATCCTCTCAATGCCGAGCATTTCCAGCCTCAGTGTTTCTGACAGGATACCCTCTGGAGTCAGTGCTCCAAGTTCTGGCCACCTCTGCACTCTGTTCTGATGCCTACATGCTGTGTGCATAGTACAAACGACGAACATCCGCATAGCTCTTCATTGCTTGCCGAGTGTTTTATTGTAAACATATCTCCCTTGTTCTTCAAAATATCTCTATGAGACAGTCCAGTACATTATAAATGAGAAAACTAAGAACTAAAGCTAGGATGACTTACCTACATTCCTGTGGCTGGCAAATGAAGGAGCAAGAGTCCCTAGGCTTTCTATGTAGCTCTTTGTCCCCTCACCCCAAACTGCCCTCCTCATTCATCACTCCTCCTCCTCCTTCTTTTGTTTTTGTTTGTTTGTTTTTTTTGAGACAGGGTCTCACTATGTAGTTCAGGCTGGCCTCAAACTCTCAAAGATCCTCCTGCCTCAGCCTCCTGAGTACTGCAATTACAGGTGTGCACAACCACACCTGTTTTTTTGTTTGTTTTTCAGACAGAGCCTTACTATGTACTTAAGGCTAGTCTTAAACTTACTAGGTAGCCAGGCTGGCTTTAAACTCATGGAAATCCTCCTTCCTCAGCCTCCCAAATGCTGGAATTATAGGTGTGTGCCAACTACATCCATACTCTTTTTTTTTTTTTTTTTTTTTGTACCAGGGATGTAACTTGGGACCTTTTGCTTGTGAGGCAGGCAATGGAACCACTGAACTAAATCCCCAGCCCCACCCTTACTCTTTTAAAAGAAGCTCAACCATGGTGCAGAACAGAGGAATGCTCAACAATTGACTCTGTGTGTGTGTGTGTGTGTGTGTGTGTGTGTGTGTGTGTGTGTGTGTGTGTGTGTGTTAGGTGAAGGAGTTGGGAAAAGTAAGAAATCAGACAAACTCATTTTTTTTCTACTGAAATTCTGAGTTTATATTTTTGTTTCCCCAGGTAAATCTGAAACTTGTCCATTACTCAGTGCTGTATTATGGTTTTTAAGAAATAAATTACTAAAGGGAATTATTTCAGAAACACACATACATGTTTCCAGGGTTTCCTTCCCTGTGTCTTTAACTGCTTTCCCACCCACATTGAACTATCATGGAGAACACAGATACGTGTAGTCAATGTACCCTTTCGTAAGCCTGTGACGAACTCTGAACAGTTACCTCCTCAATTCCATTCTCCATGGCCTTCCCCTGTGCCCTTTCAAAATTCTAAAATCAAAAATGTTGCCTAAGATCATATACAGCCATGCTTTATGCTACAAGAGACAACCAAGAAAGTGGAAGGTCGCTGTCATTCATCCAGGCAATTGTTTTAGCCCTCAGCTCTGCAGAGCCCCTTCCCCATGGAGGCTGATTTAAAAGAGTGAAAGTTAAATGTGTGGCTAACACTTCTGCTTAAACTGTAACATGGATGACTTATGGCCTATAGGTATAGATGGAGATATGCTAATGGCATTTAACCAAATTCCTTTATGTATGCCGAGTCCCCTTGCAAAGATTTCTGCAATACTTCTACGAGTCTTCTAAGCATACCTCACATGATCTTGCAAACAAATCTCCTTTCCACCGGGACTCCTTTTCCCCCGGATCTCCTTTCTCGCATCTGGCACTCACCAGTTTCCTGGGGCATCAGTGCCTCCAAAGAAACTGAGGCGCTAAAGTGTTGTACTGCTATGTTAACCACCAGGGGAGAGGGCCTCTTACATGAAACTATGAAAGAGAAGGAAAGGACGAACTTATTCTGTAAGGTTATGCAAGGTAAGTATCTCTTTTAATTTTTTCTTTATGCACCACCTCCTCCACTTTATCTAATATACAGCGGACCTCTGAAATTCATGGGGATTATATTTCTAGAGCACTGGCTAATTTTGAAAAACTGAACTTCAGCTATGGTCAGAAAAATGCCTAGAAATACCTGTTTGTATAGTTTAAACCGTAAATATGCTGTGTCTCTTGCAGTTATGTGATTTACCTTAATAAAACATTGGATTAATAAAGCCTTATAAGGTGCGGGGTGTTTTGGTGGCATCCTAGGGATCTTAGGGCTTTCGGAAAAAAACCGAGAACACACCAAATAGCTGCACTTGGTACAACAACCTGTTATGATCCATGAAGGCAGGTGCATCTGTCAGAGATGGGTTACAGGGCAGCAACCAATCAGCAGCAAGTAGGACTGAATAACGCTTTCAGATTGGCTACTTGCACACCTCCCGACCAAAAAATAATTGCGGAGGATAAGTGTGGTTTCCATGAAATTGTGGGGGGTTCCGCCAACAATTATTAGTTAGGTTCTAAGGAAAAGTCTGCAAACAACTGAGGCCATGATCTCTGAATTCTTACTTTGCAGAGGTACACTAAAAGTCCAATGGTTTTTCAGTCAGGAAACGAATTTAAGTATCAGAATTTGGCATTTCCCATTGGTATTTGAATATTAATACTCCTTCCTTGTCTATTGAATCTTTCTTCTAATAATGTCTAACAGTCTCTTGCTACGGAATGAGTCCCTTACAAGGGGATTCTCAGGGCTCACAAAACTGTGCTTTTGGAGGGTTTATTCTATTGTTTTGCTAGATATGTTCAGATCTGTCTGATTTCCAGTCTACCCACTACTCGGATGTAGTATTTCTGTTTTTTGTTTTGTTTTTGTTTTTGTTTTTTTTGAGACAGGGTCTCACTATGTAATTGAGACTGACCTGGAACTCACTATGTAGCCCAGGCTGGTCTCGAACTCACAGTGATCCTCCTGCCTCAGAGCCTCCCAAGTGCTGGGATTACAGGCATGCACCACCACACCCAGCTCGGATGTATTATTTCCACGGTGGCCCTTTCCCAATCACGACAGGGTATTAAACTGATTAAGAAGGTGTTATAGCTACAGATTACAAGAAGCCTAATGGTAGTTTACATCACAGAATTAGTGTCTCAAAGCAAGCACACAGAGGAAAGCAGTCCAGGACCAGCACTGCGACTTAAGGATACCATCAGGGACCCAGGCTCTTCCTCTGTCTTCTTGCCATCCTTCGACCATCCACCTTTGTTCTCATATTTATCTCATAATCATTGTATAGTGGCTGTACCTCCCAGTCACTTCTTATGCAAAGGAAGCAGACCTTCACTTATATGTCCCCTCCCCCTCCCTACATTCACACAACCACAAACTAATGTGTGTCGGCTTGAAGGCAGACTTTCCACTATACATGCATTGACTGTGTTCTCATTAGATGTTCTCTGGCAGTAGCTGCTCTAATGGGCTCTATGCCACCTCCTGAATGGGCCACACACTTTCATGTCTCATGTCTCTCTGGCTAAATAACAACACGGAGCTAACTAATTAAGTGGGTAGTGTGGGACCTTGAGACTTGTCAGGAAAATTTTCAACATAGCTCCTTGAAAGTCAGTAAAATATGTTAGGGCATTACTTCAACAAACTTTTTACCATGCCTGGCTATTTAGTCTCTAGGGCAAGAGCTCATTTGCTATTCTAGCATTTCTCAAAGTGTACTTTATGTACCAACTCTATCAGATGTTCCAGATGCACACTCTGGAAATGCTATATCCTGTACCTGACTAGTAGAGCTATATGATGCATGTTGGTATTGTAAAGGTTCTTAAAAGTCATACTGTAAATAAATGTTTATTTTGTTTCACTCACTGCTTCCCATTTTTTTGGAGGGTATAAAAAAACCCTTTGGGGCATAATGACTATGAACATCTTATGTGATTAGGATTCTATGAAACCATTTTTATGAATCCTCACCTATTTCTTTTTCTTTTTCTTTTCTTTATTTTATTTTATTTTTTTTTTTTGGTACTAAGAATCAAACTCAGGACCTTGTGCTTGCGAGGCAGGAAGATATACCACTGAGCTAAACCCCCAGTCCTCCTGACCTACTTCTTATGTTAACTAGCTATATTATCCAATCAAGCTCACCAAGTTGGGTTTCCAAGTGTGAAATGACAATAATACAGTACACATAATGCCATATTAGCAGGTTAACATGCTCCCAAATGGCTGCTTTTCCATTTTCCCTTTGAAATTATTAATAGGAATACTTTCCCCTTAACGAGAAAATTGTAATGTAAATTCTTCCACATATAAATTAAGAAAAACTTTTTAATCTTAATATATAGCAGGGTTTTAAGATAAGGAACAGTCTGGTTTCTTTAAAAAGAGGAAGAAAACTTCATACATACTTAAGGAAAGAAAATAGGATCATGAAAAAAGTTAAATTAGTGGCATATAGAAGGTACTAAAAATAGAAAAGTTTTAAAAAAGCATGCCACTGACAGAAAGGAAATAGCTAGTCTGTAGTACTATAGCCACCAGTCAGAATGAAAAAGAAACCAGTAGTTTAGGTATATCCACAAGAGGGGAAAATTTAAAAAAAAAATCACTGTATTATAACCGCTGACAACTTTCCACACAGCTAAGTAATTTTGAGCAGTCAAATAATTGAACAGACCCCGATTATATGCTTCACTAAAATCTGTGGTCAGTGAACAGAGCCTTCCCCAGTGCCTCCAGCCTGGATGAGTTTTCTTCATGTCCATACACACACATGCAGAGTCACGGTGACGAAATAGCCAACAGAGATAACAGCCAAGTGCAATGGCCTCGTGATGATGTTGGAGAAGCAGTGAACACTGTGACCTTCAAACCCACAATGTGGACCATTGGGCCGTGACAAAATGGGCAGACAGTGGGGGTGCCACTAGGAACACTGCTAGAATTTTGCAAGTAAACACATTATTAACCCTTAGAATGCAATGTCTCTGACTCAAGGGTGGAAGTTCAGTAACTTCTAAGACAGAATCAGATGTAAGCCTACATCAGAAAATTCATGGCTGATGCCTACCTCAGAAACAAATGAATGTTATATTTTATATATGTATATAATATTACATAAATTTTAGTTGACTTTTAGTGGACATTTTATGTGTACCTTCTCCAGAGAAAATAGCAAAATTTTATATATGTTCATTATCAGATCTGTTCATTGGTTGCAACAGAACATTGGTACTATGTTGTACTATGTTGTTACTGTTACCAAAAATTTTTTTTGCTATGGGAAGCGTATAATCCAGTGAAATGAGGTTCTTTACAGAAAAACTTTTCTGGGTGTTAGAAAGACAAGTGTGAGGAGCAGGATAAGAGGAATTTCAGTATGTGTACTTCGATGGTGTCGGCAAGAATGAAACTTCCCATGCTGTGCTAATGTCAATTTTTAAAAATTATTTCAAAGGGACCGGGGATTTAGCTCAGCAGTTCAGTGGCCTGCCTTGCAAGTGCAAGGACCTGAGTTCAATCCCCGGTACCAAAAAAAAAAAAAATTACTTCAAAGGTAAAAATATTAAAGCCTAATACCAAGTATGAGAAATTAAGGAAGCAGGGCTTGGGAAACTAAGAAATGAAGCCATAGGCAAGAGGCAATAAAATCTAGAAATGGAAATAACAGCAATTTAAGGGCTACAGCTTTTATTTCTAGATGGGTCTTGATTATGGCTGGCATTCGGCTATTGCCAGGTCAATATTTAAAACAAAACACACTCAGCACCTAGACATATACATGAAGGTGTGTAGAATTTGGCCCTTTGATGTTGACATTTATTTATCCTTACATTCATTTTGGAAGAAGATAACTATAATCACTCTGTAAGGACTCCTGTTGAAAACAAGTCCTAGAGATTGTTTTCTTTCTATATCATAATCCAAATAAGCAAGTTTATTAAAATATGCTATATTGGCTGGGTGTGGTGGTGCATGCCTATAATCCCAGCACTTGAGAGGCTGAGGCAGGAGGATCGCTGTGAGTTCGAGACCAGTCTGGGCTGCATAGTGAGTTCTAGGTCAGTCTCAACTACATAGTGAGACCCTGTCTCAAAAAAACAAAATAAATAAATAAATAAATAAAACAAATAAATAAATAAAATATGCTATATTGTAAAAGAAAAGCTTACTATTTTTAGCATGTGGCCTTTGAATGAAAACTTAAAATCTTTAAGTTGAGTTGAAATAGGGTTTTTTATGTTTTGTTTTGTTTTTTTAAGAAAAATGCTTTAGGTATATGAGGATATAGTAAGAATAGCCAGGGAGAGAAAATTGCTAGAGAACTCTCATGCCTTCTCCTTGGTGCTATCTCCTTTTTAAATTTCTTTAAATTGTGGCAAAATATATTAAATATAAAATTAACCCTGTTGAAAGATAGTGTGTCAATGGAATTAATAGATTCATGTTATGCAATCACCACCACCAAGTATCTCCACAACTCTTTTCATCTTACGAAAGGGAAACTCTGTTACCATTAAACACCTCCCATCCCCTTCTTCCCCTGCACCTGGCAGTCACCTTTCTTCTTTATGTCTTGATGCTCTGGATACCTCATACTAGTGGAAATACACAGTTTCTCTCTTTTTTTACTCACTTAAACAAGTATAATGTCTTCCAAAGTTCATCCTTGTTATCGTACCTATAATCTCCCATTTTAGTAACTGAACAAGAAAGTAGCCCCAGTCACTTAATCTTTCTCTCTTCATATAATATTTCATATTGGCTTTTTTGGACAAATTTTATAAAGTTTTCCTGGGATGTCGTTCGAGTCCCCTTTTTTAAAATCCCGAAGGAACAGAGTAGTATGGTGGAGATGCTAGTAGTAGAAGTGGTAGGTTAAGTACATAACAAAATGGGGAGAAATGAAGAGGCAGTTTTTACCCTGAGTTAAGGATTATCTGTTCAATGCGTACAGATCTGGATGAGGCACAAGAATCAATATTTATAAGTATTTTTGAGACCCACAAAAAATGCAGAGCATATAAACTCTTTGGATTACATTGCTCTTGTCCTACCTGTGACTTACAACTAACTGTCAGTTCCTACATAGACAAAGCAAATCCTTCCTCTTTGACACGCTTTCAAATTTTCAATTTTGTCTCCTATTCTTGAGGTAAAACACTTCAGTTTTGCTTATATACCAGACTTTATTTTCTGTGATTTCTCATCTTCCAACATCCAGCTTGCTTGCCTTTTGACATCTGTTCCAAGTGGGGTTCCTTGCTCTGGGTTATTTCCAAGGACTGGCTGTGGTGGGTAGAGCTCTGAGACGGCAAGTGGAGAACAGGTTGCTCATCAGTTGGCAGTGAGAAAGAAAAATTATCCATGTTGACCAATATAAGCACGAGTCCTTTTTAACATGGAGCATTGTCTCCTGCTGGTTGCAGAAAGACAAGTCAGAAAGATTCAAAATGAGAGAAAGATGCCCTTCAAGGAGCTTCTCCATTGCTGAGATGAAGGCACCATACAACAGGGACCTGAGGGCGGCCTCTAGGAGTGAAAGTCAACTGAGAGCTACAAGAAAATGGGGACCTCAGTCCCATATGAGTAGTCCTGCAACCATCAATAAACCAAGGAAACCAGGGAAACAAATCTGACTGTAGTTGAGCCTCTTTATGAGGATGGACCCAGCTGACATCTTGATTTCAACCACATGGGATACTTAGGAGAGAGCCTAGCTACACTGAGCCAGATTCCTGAGTCACAGAAACGGAGCTAATGAATGGGTGTTATTTTGGGCTCTAAATGTGTGGTGGTTTGTTGTGTTATGATAATGAATACACTACCCCTTCTCTTTTGTGTTCCAACAATTCTTGTCCACTGGCAGTTGCCAAATATAGCTTGCTCTTAGGCTTGCATATTTTCGTTCATCATATTTCCTTGCCTGGATATCCCTTCAAACTCGGTCAGATGGACAAACTCCATTCTTCATGTTTAAGGTACATTTCAGGTATGACTTCTACCTGAAATACACTGCCTTCTCCAGGCAGCCTTCTGTAGATTCGTCCCTGCTAAATATAGGAATTAAAGAGAGCCCTGAAAAACCTTACTGAGGGCAAATTTCAATAATCAACTTAAGATTTTTTTGAAAACCTTTTCTTTCCTTTCTTTCTTTGTTTTTATTTCAGTGCTTGGGGATCAGACCCAGGGCCTCACACAGAGTAGGAAAGTGCTCTAATACTGAGCTACACCCCAAGTCCATTAACTCTAAGATTATATGGAAAATATAAGATTGTGAAAGCTGAAATTGCACTTATGAATGCATAAAAGCCCTCACAAATGTGTTTATAGTTCTTAAAATAATACAAGCAGTTTACCAGGTAAAGACAGTAATAGTGACGTTCATGTCAGCAATAGCTAGCAATCTGCTTTTTTGACTTCTGACTCTCTGCTAAATAGATAATACTAAGGATTTCCTTCCTCTGATGTTTTACTGAGATGCTTATAAAGCTCTCTTGTTTTGTTCCAGAGTCATGTGTGTAGTGTGTGTGCATACATGTGGTGTGTGTACGCATGTGTTTGTGTGTTCTTATATTTTTTCTGATACCGGGGGTCGAACACAGGACTTTGCACTTGTGAGTCAGGGGCAGTGCCACTGAGTTAAATCCTAAGCCCCTGATATTTTTTACTCTTCCTTCTGTCTCCTAGGTTCTGAGACTATGCAACTTGTGTTTCTGGCATGAAGAACAGGAGCTGAGCTAAGTATGTGAGAGTAGGTGTTTCTCAAGCCTTTCCCAATACTAAGAGGTTTAACTTTCCTAGTGTCTCTCTCTTCTCTCCAAAACCTAGGCATTCACTTTCTACTGCTTCTAGTACTAAAACCAGGATATGGACATTATCATTTCAATTATGTGGCCCTAAGGATCTGTTTCTGCTCTCCTCCATTTTTTTTTTTTTTTTTTTTTTTTTTTTTTTTTTGGTACAGGGGATTGAACTCAGGTCCTTGCCCTTGTGAGGCAGGCTGCGGAACCACTAAGATAAATTCCTGGCCCTATTTCTGCTCTTCTCTTTACCTCCTTTTCTATCCTAGTCCTACATTCCTTTTTCTGGTTACATTATATCCTTTGCATCACAGAACTATGTCGTCTAATCTTTGATAATCCTCAGGTGCACAAGTACATTACAGAATATAGTTATCAAACCTCTGTCATAAGTTAGGCCCTGAGTTTACAAAAAAGGAATCATGTAATTCTGTCTGTTTTCAAGATGTTCATCTGCAGATACAAAGAATCCAGGTTACTGAAGAAAATTGTATCTGGGAATTCAAGCAACAAATAGAAGTTGGTGCAAATCATATCAGTGGGATTTGTTATTTATTAATAGGTATCCCAATAGGTAGACAAAGCACTGAAGTGGTCATTTATGTACAAAGACAACTGTAAGACACAACTGGATATCAGAGAAGTCTGTTAGAGGTGGCAAGGTAGCAGTGCACCTGGAAAGAGGTTCAGATGTGGGATTTTAACCTCTGATAGAAAATTGATAAAAGCAAAGCTGAGTCTCAGTTCTTTAGGGACTGGGGTATTAGTAAAAGACGGTCAAGGACTTCCACGTGGAAAAATAAATCTGTGACCAACCCAATTTCTAAAAGTAGGCTACAAGGCAGGTGTTGGGTCTTGAACAGTTTTTAAAACTGGAACAAATCTATTTGAACATGTGTGCAAATATATATGCAAGGCTGTTAGTTGGAACACTGTTGTTAATAGTGAAAAGCTTAGAAGCAAACAAGTGCTCACTAGTAGGGTCCTGGTTCCACAAATGAAAAAGCTAGATCATGATATGGAAACATTTCCAAAGTGTACTATTAATTTTAAAAATTGAGAGATATGACTATACAAACAGTTTGATACCACCTGCAAAAAACGGATATATATGGACATTTACACACAGAGACAACACACATGCACCCATGTGTCTGTATGTTAGGTAGTATCCATTCAGGAAAATAAAAACTAGGAAAATCTTCAAGGGGTAAAGATTCAATACAGGGATTAGTGAAAATTGTTGTAGAGTCAAAATGGGAAGTTTAAGTTTACCCAAAGATGAGAAACTTCAGGAAACCAGTAACACCTAATGGAACAAAAGGAACAACTATTTAATGAACAGTCCCCAATTGCTGTGGTGCTGCTAGGAGAAATCTTAAGCACTTGTGCCATCCATGACATTCCTGTTAAATGCTTTCCTTTGGGCTCCCATTAAGGGATGATCTTAAAATGGGAGTCTGTGGTTATATCATTAAATATTTTGTAGAATTAATAAATTGTTTGTAGGAGAGGGATGTTACACCAATTCTTTTGAAATTTTTATTTTTAGATAACACTCCTGTTTTGTACATGTTGAATGCTTTAGAGCTTTGCTTAAATAGTTAAGGCAGTGGGGGTTGGTAGAATGGAGAAGCAGCCTGGTATATTACTAAAGATAATTAAAACTATGATATTCACAATAGTGTAAATAGTGGTTTTATTTTAAACTATCTGAAGAGAGGAATCTATTTAAAATTAAATGAGGAAAGTTTTGGGCTTTTTAGATTAACTTTCCAAGGAGGAATGTGTAAAGACAAACATGCAACTTTTCCATGAGTTAATGGGGTCAGTTTCATCCCCAAGCATAAAGTGTCTGTAGCTGATGTTTCTTGGGTACTGGTTCATATTCTCTGGGCTTCAACTGTTTCTTCTTCCAGCTCCTCCATCGCCAACCCCGTCTGTACAGGCTCTAGTTTCCTGCAAGCACAGTCAGGCAGTATCTGTCCTCGGCACAAAGCAGTCTCAAGCTTTCCAGCTCAAGGTTTCCTAATGACATCAAGGCAGGGATGCTGTGGAAACCCACTAGTATGCACTGGCCTGCACGAACAGGCCCAAACTCTAGATGGCTTAGAGTTTATGGATTCATATTTTCCTGAGTTTTGCTCTGGTTTGGAAGCCCTGAGTTTCATAAGATGATTTAGCAGTTCTATAAGAGGGAGTGAGCAGCCAGGAAGGAATTGTTATGTTTGCTCTCCCCCTTCCTTGCCTCTTGTGCCTGTCTCTTACTCTACCTTCTGGAATCATGCTGCTCATTAAACGAAATGAACTTGAGTATTTGTTTTATGCTCTGCTTTAGGGGCGACCCAGGCTAAGATAATCTCTAATATATAATACTATGGCTCTGATAAAGGTCCAATGCAGAAAAAGACTTTCTAATATTACCAAATGTTACAAGACCAAAACCAGAGCTTGATGATTTTGTTGTAATTTCCATGGAATACAACAAAATGGAAAAATTCCACAGGTAGGAGGAACAGCCAGAGATTCAGATGCTATCAGGACTTTCTCTGTATCTCTCATCTATTTTGTTTTCATCTTTTCTGTTTCTCTCTGGATAATCTCATCTACTTCTCTAGTGCACATGGAAAGAATTGTCGAGGATGAGCAGAAGGGAGGTTCACCTCCTTCCATCCTGGCTCCATGTGGAGGCACTTCTGACAAAGAGCTTTCCGCTGTCTCGGCAGCCCTCCTCTCCACGTTTTCTGTAGGTAAGGACTGGCTTCTGTGCATGGTGAGATTGTGAGATGTGTGTGGCTCAGCTATGATCATCCCGCTCTCCTTTCTGGATCGATCAGTCTCCTGCAGGCCCTTATCCTGTTGCTAGGGTAGAAAACTGCAAGGCCTGCAGATGTCTCACAGGACCTCACCACTAACTTCTTCCCCTTGTCCTCTGACATTGAGGAATGCCTTTGAAAAAAATAAAGTGCATAGAAGTACATGTGTCAGTTATATGCAAATATTATACTATTTTATATGAAAGACTTGCACAGCTGTGGATTTTTATAAATCTGTAGATTTTCCCTGGGAGGTCCTGGAACTAGGTCCTATAATCCCTGTATATTAAATATGTGTAACAGTGATTTTCTACACTGACCCTATAAAACCCCACGCTTGCCAACATTCTCCAAGCTTTCTGCCATACAATCCTTTTTTTTTTTTTTTTTTTTT
>NW_022900950.1:54115358-54123988 GCF_012274545.1 Fukomys damarensis | reverse complement strand
TTTCAGTTCTCTTGGAAAGATACCCAACAGAGGGATGGCTGGGTCAAATGGAACCTCCAGTCCAAGCTCTTTGAGGTATCTCCATATTGATTTCCATAGTGGTTGCACTAGTCTGCACTCCCACCAACAATGGAGGAGGGTTCCTTTCTCCCCACAACCCCGCCAACATTTGTTATTGTGTGATTTCTTGATAGCAGCCATTCTTTGTGGGGTGAGGTGATATCTCAGTGTTGTTTTCATCTGCATCTCTCGAATGACCGTTTACTGGTACTTTTAAAGTAAACAGTACAGATACATTTATTATTGGGATTTTGTGCCTTTACATGACAGGTCTTGGTTCTTATTTTTTTCCCCTTACCCCTGCCCTCCCTTCACCCCCTTCACCCTTCCCTATTTACGAAGACTGTTTCCATTTTTTCCTTTTTTCAAATTTTTTCTTTGCCCCTATTTCCTTTCCCTCCCCTTTTCACTCCCCCTGTAGCCATTTTTTTATTCATTTATTTTTGAGGCAAAGTCTTTCTATGTAGTTCAGGCTGGCTTTGAACTTACTATGTAGTTCTGGCTGGCTTGGAACTCTTGACAATCACCCTACCTCAGTCTCCCAAGTGCTAGAATTACTGGTGCACAACATCATGCCCTGCTTCTGTCATATAATCCTTGTACTCAAAGATAGGTGGTTTTCTTTTTCACTTCTACCTCTACAATTCCTGGGGAAGGACTCTAATTAGTATCTCATGAGCTCTAAATAGAGAGGCAAGGAAACAGGATTGGTTACCCTTTCATCAGGTGTCCTTGAATGAATTAAACACCCACGATCAAAGTTAAACCAATCTGTAATATGGCCTCTTTGTTGTATAACTATGGCCATGTGCTGCCCATCAAATTGGCTAGGGTCACCAAGGTTCTGTGCAGAACAGCCTAGGAACTGTACCTACAGGTTCATGTGGAATTCATGCACTTGATGAGCTACTCCATACCCACAACATGTTCTGGGCAGGAGGGCAACTTGCTCATCCCTTTGGGATCAGGCTACTCAGAACCTTCTTGATCCCAGACAGATCAACCATTTGGTCCATGGTATAATTGTGAATGTTAGATAATCATTTGTATTATATGGGGGGGAAATGTAAGATGGCTGATCCAATCATACCTAGGTAGATGGTATAGGAGGTAAGAGTTCTAAGAAGTTAAGGAACTTTGAGGTTCCAGGTTAAGAGATGTCCACTTTTTCCTTCCGCAGATTTTATGCAGTTTTACCTCTGTCCTCAGTTTTCATCTTTACCTCAGAGGAGGAAGTCAACAACTTAGAGAAAACAGAGGTCAACTTGAATTATGCACATTGACTTCACCTTCTACCGAAAGATATCTGCTTTCACCCATCCCTTATCTTCTTCTTTCCTATCTCCATGAAACAGATATCTTTCCTCTTGGTTATGATATCTGTGAGGTGCTATAGTCACCATGGGTTGAATGCTATAGAATGTATGTGTCTTCCAACACCACATTCATGTATTGGGACTTAATGCCCGTTACAAGTGTATTTGGAGGTGGGGGCTTCCAGAAGTGATTAGGTATAAGGACGGAGCCCTCCTAAGATGGGATTAGTGTCCATTTCAAAGATATCCCAAAGATTTTCCTCTTGCAAAGAGTATTAACTCTGTGGGACAGTTAAGTGAAAGAATGAAATTAAATGAAGGAACTTAGCCCAGGGCTGGTGTGGAATAGTAATAGCAAGTCCTCATTAGGCTATCACCACCAACATATTTCCTGTTGCTAAATGCAAGAAATACTTTTCATCTTTATCTTCCTTGAACTCTAAGCAGCAGCGGGCATTGTTGACTTCTCTTTGATATTCTCTCTCTCTCTCTCTCTTTTTTTTTTTTTTTTGGTACCGGGGATCAAACTCAGGACCTTGTGCTTGTGAGACAGGCATCCAAACCACTGAGCTAAATCCCCAGCCCAATATTCTCTTTTTTATTGGTTTCCATTTTACTATTTCTCATAGTTTCCAGTCACCTTCTGTAACTATATGTTCTCAATATCCATCATGGAGTTCTCTTCCTTTGCCATTTAGAGTCTGTGACCTAGAATCTCTTCTCTCTTTATGTTGCATATCACTACTTATTATTCCTGCATGATCTCACCTCTAACTGCATCCTTGAATAACATCGAGTTAGAGTAGGTTTATGTAAATCCTCACTTCTAGACCTCACCTCTCCCCTGAGCCCAGAGATATTTAATGAATGCTCCCAGCACTTAAATAAGTGTCTCAGAATGCTTTTATAAATATAATAAAGGCAGGAAGCTAATGGTTCATATTTTAGACATCCACCTGTGCATTCTACCTGCAACTTGCCTATTCATATGCATAATCCTCACCCATAAATGAAGCTTTTTTCTTTCTTGATATCTAATGACTCTGTTTACCTAATGAGAAATTTCTTTCTCCTCATCACTTCCATTAAAACATCATTTTTATTTGACGAATCCTATTAGTCTAACTTCCATTCTAATGCACTAACCACTTACACTTTTCTAAATGTGCTATTGCCTTCTTTTGCTAGTGCATTAGAATGCCCTCTCTCCTTTGCCTCTTTTTTCCTCTTTCTTTGAGATTTAGCTTACAGCTTGTTTCCTTTAAGAAACGGCTTCCTACTCCCCCAAATCTAACTCCCCCAAGGAACTTATTAGCAGCTCCTCGATTCTCTTTGTATCAGTAGCATGTGCTTGTGATGGACTATGTCGCAGCTTCCTGGCTTTCCTGGGAAGAATCTCATGTGCTTTGCCTGCTCCCTACTTCAAGTCCTCTTGGCAAGTCCTATAATTTGCTGCATTGGGTCTCTCCCTGTATTCATGGGAAGCTGTTTAGCTCAGTTGCAGAAGTAATATAGAAGTGGGGAGGAAACTAATATCCCTAGAAGCAATTGGCAATTAGTAAGCTGTAGGAGTCAGTGGATTTTTTTGTGCGATGCTCATGAGGCTTATTCTTCCCAGCTCCAGTTCCTCAAAGGATCTTTAGCGGAACTGTGCCCATTAGGCCCATAGTTGCTTATTGATTTTCTTTATCAGCTTTTCTCCCTCCCTGGATCACTCTCCACATTTTCTCACCTTGGCTCCCCGGGATGAGCACTTAAATGAACTCTCTGTACATAAATATTTTTCTCAGGCTCCAATTTATTACTTATTTATTTATTTTGGTTCTGGGGATCAAACTTAGGACCTTGCCCCTGAGAGGCAGGTGGCGGCACCACTGAGCTAAATCTCTGGTCCCTCTCAGTCTCAAATTTAAATGTGTAGTGCCCAAATAAGAAGATGTGCTCAAATGGTCTCTAGTCTATATCACTGTTATAGAATTTATTATAGCAAATTATCACTGTTGCTTTATCTTATTCATTATTACATCTTTAACTCCAAGGACCTGCTGTAAAGCCTGATTAAAATTAAAATAGATATTATATAAAATATAAATGGCAGTGGATAAAAGAGATGGGAGAGGAGGAAAAAGAAGACATAGTCATTTTCTTAGTGCTAGCCATTCCTACTGCTATGCTTTTCATGTTATGAATGTATGAAGTTTGAATAATGCTATTCAAATGCAGAATGTTACTGGGAAAGTATGTGCAAAGTAAGACAGAGGTGAGATTTTTGTTTGTTCCTTCATTTCAAGGTGATTACGAGACTAAGTAACATTACATTATTATATCACTTTGTAAATGACATTGTAACTATGATACACTGTGTGAACAAACAGCTGACATTTCAACAGAGCACTAATCTTTGGGGGATGCTGCTACAACAGAATATTTGAAGTGAAGGCAGTGATAAAGACAAGTAGGTAGAGGCACTGCTGCTGAACTTTCAGCTTCCTCAGGAGGTCTGTGAGCAAGGCAGAGTATCAGAAATAGAATCGAAGGAGTCAGAGGTTTAGGAGGTGCTTAAAGACTGGTGAACTTTTTACTGAAGTTTCACAGGTAATTTCTTCAAAACAACCTCAAATGAGAGCACGTTTCACTAATGAACAATGTGATACCCTAGCACATAATTATTTATGAAGTTTTCATCACAGTGGCACCTAAATAGTTCAGATATTTGATGCTTGGCCTAGATGCAGCCAGAGCTTTATTAAACCCAGGGTGCATTCATAAATGTAATAAAGGCAGATGTCTAATGGATTCACCGGAAAGAAAAGAAAAACCAACCCACTGCCAAGGCTCTCGCACATGTTCGATTGCTTTGTACTACCCAAATACCAACCTCAGGAGAAATAATAGTAATAGAGTGTAAATCAGTGGGCTAGAAGTTATTGGTCTCCAAAGGGGATTAGTGCTGGGAAACCAAATGATAACTTAAGAGAAGCAGGAATTGGTAGTATCTCCCTTTTGGTTTATTTCCCCCTTTTTTTCCTCTCACTTCAATGTTTTTGATCATTTCCCCATAAGTTCACATTCAGAAAATCCAAAAATCTAGGAACCCTTGATGCAAATCATTTCTCTTTAAGAAATCTGTAGGTTACTGATATTCTTTCCTGTCTATTTCACCAAGGCATAGTCTATCTATAGAGAAAGATTTCACACCAATGGGGAATGTTTTAAAAATTTAAAACACAGCTATATTTGGATCTGTGAGCTATAAACAGCAGGAAACCTGCAAGATTCTAAGACCTGCTATTCCCCTCTTATTATCTTTATTTTACAAAGCTTTGTGTGTTCCATCTACAAAAGCTATCGCAATTCCTCCAGTTCGAGAAAATTTGCCTTAGCATAGTGTGCAGCCTTTGGGTTTTTCTGACTTTACCCACAGATGTCACTCCAGAGATGATGCATAGCATTCAGTTCAATTTGCATCGTGTTACACAAAAGGGGCTCTCCTTGGAAACCTTTTATGAACTTCTAAAACATAATAGCATTTCAAAGAAATGTGTTCTTTTTAAGATAATAACTGCTGTTAACTCCCCCACTAGTCTCGCTGAAGTATTTGACAATTAACCCCGCTTACCACTGGCTTGAAATGATGTGACAATGATTTAACTCTTTTGGGAAATGCTTTTCTTCAACTTACTATGAAGCATTTTCCTCTTTTCAGTATATTTAGGTGCATTTGAATTTCATCTCTATTCTTTCTCTGTACTTCTCTCAGAAAATATGAATTCATTTGTGGTTATGTATGCACGTAGTTCCTAAAAAACAAATCGGGTTATTGTGTTATAGCTTCATCGTGTCCCCCCAAATTCATATGCTGGAGTCCTAGTCTCCAATATTACAGAAAGTGATGATATTTGGAAACAGGGCCTTTAAAATGGGTGAGTGGGTCAGAAAGAGTCTTCCAGGTGAGCCCTAACTCAGGATAATGGGCGTCCTTAGAGGAAGAGGGGATTTGCATATGTACAGAGGAAAGGCCATGTAAGAACTCAAGGAGAAGATGTTATCTATGAGCCAAGGAGATAGAGACCTCAGAGGAAATTGAAACTTCAGGCACTTAACCGGAACTGTGAGAAAATAAATTTCTGTTATTTAGGCCAGCCTGGCTGTGATTTTCTGTTATGGCAGAATAAACGGACTAATCCACATACGTCCTCTCTGGTGCGCTCCTCCTGAGGGCTCACTGCAGCCCCAGCTTGATGCTCCCTCGGTGCCAGGGAACACGCACTACCTCCTCTGCCTGTGCCACAAAGGGCAGCCTTTGTGCCTGTTCGAGGATTTCTTGCTGTGATTCCACTGCCTGAAACAATGTCATGATGCACACGGGGCTAGCCCCCCCCATCTCTATCGGAGCCCATTGCTTCCAGAATACAGTCACAGTAAGTTGATTAAAAGGGGCCTGAAATAGGCTAGTGGTAGTGGTGCACACACACCTGTAGTCCCAGCACTTGGGAGGTTGAGTCAGGAGGATTGTTGTAAGTTCAAGTCCAGCATGAACTATATAGTAAGAGAAAAGGACAAACATGGAAACACAGTCTTTGTAAATAGGGAGGGGGTGAAGGGAGGCCAGGGGTAAGGGGAAAAATGAGAACCAAGACATAACATGTAAAGGTACAAGATCTCAATGATGAATGTAACCGTATTGTATAACTAAAATGTACCAATAAAAAAAAGAAAAAACAAGAGCCTTAAATGAGTGGGTGTTCAGGCAGCACCTCTAAACTCTATTTCACTATCCACGTGACCTTAGTTGCTAAACCCAGACCCCTCGGTCTGCACTGTCACTCAAGTGTCTGTTTCCTTCCTCATTCTCTTTTTCCATGTGGCTTTAACTGTCATCTTGCTAGTTTTTCTGCCTATATGTTCAGTAATTACTACCAGAAATAAGTTATTTTATGAACACTGGAGGGGTAAGATATGCTGTCGATTCACTCCCCACCTGTCACTGCCTCAACTTGTTTTATTTGGTGAGATTAAATATATTGAGCAATAAAGCCTATCTTGTTTTAAAAAGAGAACACACCGGGACAATTTAGGTGCACCATATGGGGAGCACAAACGCTTTACCTCGTACATAGTGTGATACCGCACTAGCTTCCTAGCAAAGCTCCCTGTTTCTGCCCCTGCCCACTATAGTTCATTCAAATTATAGCAATCCAGAGATGATTTAAACTCTAAATTATATTTGCACAGTTCTTTCCCTCCTTGACCCAAAGGAAGCTTTCCATTTGACTGGGTAAAACTGAGTCTTCGGAGAACCATGCCTGCTCCCAACCCAGCAGCCATCGCTCAAGCGCTGGGAGGTAGGCTGGGCCCTGATCCACTGTGGGAAGGAGAACCATGCCTGCTCCCGACCCAGCAGCCATCACTCAAGCGCCAGGAAGGTAGCCACACGGGCGCCCCTGAACCCCCATAACTACCCCCCTGCACTCTCAGATCTCCTGACTGTGCCAGTCTTTGGACCCACTCTGCAAAGACAGAGGTGGTCATCAAGGGTATTTTTCTGAGTTCCCAACTTTGAACATCTTTAAAGAAAGGGCGTGGGAAACCTGTAATAGAACGTTGTGGAGTTCAACCATTCAGAAGGATGGGGAACTCATTCTGGGTCTTGCAGCCTGAGGTCAGTCAGCATCAGGGGATTCAGCCATCAGCTAACTGAGATCAGGGGTCTTGCATCCTCGCTCAGTCGGAGCCATTAAATGGTAAATTCACTATATTGAAATTTTGTTCACTGCAGACATGTTCTGGACTGCTTCTTGATTTCAATTTAATTCAAATGATTTAAGGGTGATAGACTAGTGGCTACCACAGGTGGTCAGTGTCCAAGTTATGCTTGATCTTAATGTGTTGCTGATTTTATCAGTTGGGGTAAAGCATTGCCGTTGATTTGATGAGCTGTTTTCTCTGATGTTATGAAGATGAGAGTGTCTGTGGGTCGTTAGAGACACAGAAGCTAGGGCGCAACTATATCAGGAAGATTTGGGTGATAATCCAGAGAGTAAACCAAGGACAGTCCGACAACAAAAATTAAAATGAGAAAACACTTAAGCAAGACACAAGGACAGACTTCCAGTTTACCAATGGCAAACAGTAGGGCAAATGAGGAGGAAAAGGCTGATAGTGAACCACCAGGACACCCTGAACTCAAAGCACAGGAAGTAACAAAACAGATCAATCAGGCTCTGGAAAAATTCAAAACAGAAATAATTTCCCAGATAACCATAGAGATAGTGAGCAAAATGGAAGTCGTGATTCAAGACTCTAGAGCAGAAACTGACAAAAAAATAGATGAGCTCAGGACCATGATAGAAGCCATGAAGGCCCAGCATAAGAAAGAAATAGAAAAAATAAACGCCCAACATAGGAAAGAAATGGAATCCATAAAACAGATTCAAACAGATATCCAGGAGATTAAACACTCTATTGAAAGTGTATGCAACAGAATAAAAGAATGCGAAGATAGGCTCTCAGATATAGAAGATAAGATTGCAGTCAGTGACCATGAAAAGAGAGGTCTCTTAAAAACAGTAAGAGATCATGAGAAATCGATCCAACAACTCCTAGATGATGCAAAGAAGAATAACATAAGACTGATAGGAATACATGAAGTAGCAGGAGAAAATACAAATGACTTAAAAAAGCTGTTTGCAGAATTAATGACAGAAAACTTCCCAAACAGAGGGGAAGAATTTGACATTCAGATAACTGAGGCATATAGGACCCCAACTAGCTACAATCAAAAAAAATCTACACCTAGACATATAATAATCAAGATCCCAGAAACCCAACAGAAGAACAAAATACTACAAGCAGTAAGAGAAAAGAAACAAATCACATACAAAGGAAAGCCCATCAGAATCACAGCAGACTTTTCAACACAAACCCTTGGGGCAAGGAGAGCCTGGAATGAGATATTTCAAGTACTAAAAGAGAACAACCTCCAACCTAGACTGATGTATCCAGCAAAACTCTCTTTCAAAATGGAGGGGGAAATAAGACACTTCCACGACAAAGAACACCTGAGAAACTACATGAATACCAAACCAGCACTACAAGCAATTCTAAACAATATCCTAGAAAAAGACAATGAAGGCAACGACACCATGAGGCCCAACAGCAAATCAAATAGGCAAGGCAAGAAATTAAAAGAAGGAGGTGAAAAAGTAAAAAGAGTCAACAAAAGGCCAATAACATGTCAATAATAAGTCAGTA
>NW_022900950.1:54085497-54114683 GCF_012274545.1 Fukomys damarensis | reverse complement strand
TTACTGTGTTGAGTTGTCATTGTACAGAAATGGACAACCATATTGATCTAGAAATGTTAATTTATTTTTATTTTTATTTTTTATTTTTTTCCATATGTACAGGGGTAACACATCGTACTAAATATGTAAGGTCATATCTACGTGGGTTTGATTACAGAAACTAATAAAGTATTCTCTAAATAATGAAAAAAAAGAATAAGATAAGACTATAAGAGCATGAAGCAATTTAAATATGTTCAGGGACCATTTTCATCTCCAGAATTAAGGATTATTTTAATGTTACATCATTGCCTTTGCTCTTTTACTTTCCTTTTTAGTTTTATTTTAGGATTCCCTATTTTTAATGTTCATACCAAGATTTCTTTAACTGAAATACTGAATAGTTTCTTTGGTGTGAAAAACTCTAATAGTACACAGGATCCTAATGAGATAATTAATAATGTGAAATAGGAAGTAAAGGGCTAAAGGTGTAGGGAAAGTGGGAAGGGTGGGGGAAAGGTAATAAGGGAGAGGCAAAAAATATGAGAAACTGAAAAAATGGAAACAAAGTGTTTTTAAATGAGGAGGGGAGAAGGGGGTGAAGGGAGGGCAGGGACAAGGGGAAAAAATGAGAATCAAGACCTATTATGTAAAGGTACAGAATCCCAATGATGAATGTAATTGTATACCTAGATTGTACCAATAAACTCAATAAAAAGAAAAAAAAAACCTGAGTCTTCATAAAAGGCCTGAAAGGGGTTCAAGCCCAGGACCCCAGAAGGCTTTCTGATATCCACAGTGGATTCCCAGCTCCTGTCTCGGTGGCCTCCTGCTGACCTCAAATGCCTTAAGCTTCCATGTTGTGGCTTTTGCTGTCCTTATTCCCCCAGTTTCAAATTCATTTCCCCCAGATATCTGTGCAAACTTTGCTCACCAAACATTTAACATTTTTTATCCTGTCCGTCTCACCGATAATGAGAATATTGATGGCAGTAATAATAGGAATAGGAACAAAAACACAGTCTTTCTCACAATTGTTTAAAGTTTACCCGTGTTCCTTCATTCTGTTACTGGGCTTCAGGGCTGGTGTGGATTCCTTCTAGAGATTCTTTCCAAGTTCTCATTGTCCTGAACAAAGAATTGGTCCAGACACATACGGAGCGCAGTGAGGTTTTACATTTATTAAAGATAGGAAAAGAAGTTTGCTCTGCAGAGCAAGTACAGCCCAATAAAAGTAGAAAAAGAAAGTATGCTCTAGGGAGTGAGAGTGGGCCAGTGAAGAAAGAGTGTGAACTGGCCAAAAGGTTAATAGCCCTTTATACTCCCCGTTCTTTAGGCTATTAGATCTGGAGCATTCTATCAAAAATCTTCTTGATTTCTGAGAGAAGAACTGAAGACAGCACTTTCTGATTGGTCCCACGCAGGTCTTGGGAACTGGTTTTCTTGGATCTCCGTGATTGACAGGCCACCCCCACTTGCCCAGTGGCTAACCACACCCTAATCTTCCCCCTCAATTTCTCTGGGAAGAGGTCCAGGTAAATGGTGTGAAATATTTCAGCCTAGATGTCCTTTACCACCCTGGGGAACTCACACATTAAAAACATTTCAAGCCTACTGGTCAATTTTTTGGGTACTCATTTGCAAAACTAGTTCAATTCTATTTTTTTTAAAAGTCCTCTAGGCCTTCGCATGGATTAGTATAAAGGTGGGAGTGAACTGAACAATTCAATTGTTCAATGTCTCTTTCTTTTCTTCTTGGATCTAGGTCAAAAATTTAATTTTTAGCTTTCTGGCTTCTTTCTGAAAGATGATTATTTGCATTCCAGAGTCCTTTCCTCAAGGAGCATCTCAACTAATCCTAAAGACGGTTTTTCTCAGTGGATACTGCACCTACTACTAAGTGTCTTGGGGTCCTAAAGGTTTGCCTGAACCCTCATGTGGTCACCTCTAAAGGAATTTGTTCTGCTTTAGTTGTGCTTCTTTGGATATTTAATTGGAGCACACATCACACTCTATTCCAAGTATTTCTTTATCTAGCAACTTTGTATCCTCTGAGCTCTTTAAGGTCAGAGTCTTTACTACTTCTTATAAAATTAATTATGCTGAAAAATTCAGATAGTACAAATGAAAGGTCCCCCGTACCTGTTTGCTCACTTCTACTTCCAAAGGTGTCCCCTGTTGCATTTCTGAAATACCTTCCTAAAGTTCTATATTTATAAACAAGTATACCTCTATCCCCAGCCTGGCGTGATGATTTTTCAGGACACCACATTCAAGAGTGCAAAAATGTAACTTTTTAAAAATAACATCTTAATTTCTATTTTGAGCACCAGTTCTGTCAAGAGGCAGAAAATGCAGTGTTTGTCAGTGCAAAGGAAACTCAGCCATTTCAGGAGTTCTCAGTCAGTAGGGAGCTTCCTCTTTGCTCTAGAGCCCTGGCTCATAGGTGCTGTTGCTATTGTTTTACATTGCTGGGGGCTGGCACAGAGGCCCAGTGGAGAAGGTGGCCAGCCAGGGCCAAGACCTGAATGTTTACTGCAGTGCGTACTGCCACATCTTACTCTGAGCTGCTGCAGCCCCAGACCCTCCACATCGGCATTTGGGACAGACCAGGAGGCTGAAGCTGCATCTGCTTTTAGCGTTGTCTCTCCCCGATCCCAAGGCCTCAGCAGGCTGCGGTTGTTTAGGTGACGTAGGAGGCTGCTTCCTGGGCTCCAGCAGTGAAGCTGCCCTTGGCCCGTCTTCCTGGAACACTTCAGGCCTGTCTCTCCTCTCCTCTCCTCTCATGGGCCATGACAGCAGAGGGTACTTTGTCAAGGGGCCCCAGACAGAAAACTGGTTACAGTTCCTCATTCTCTTGGACCCTGACACTCAGGCTCACCTCAAGGAGGGCAGATCCCAGCACCATGCTGTTCCCACCAGCTCTCCTTTCTCTCCTGGAATATTTAAGGCAGGAAAATTGGCTCTTAGATCAGCATTCATTCTTTTCAAAGCTATTGTTTATCCTATTGTCTCTGCCAAGAGTTACTGAAGTCTATTTTGAAAGTAAAATGCTGAGAATGAATGATTTTGTTCTCTGTTCAATTGTGGCCCTACTCCCCTGAGACCAGGGATGCCCTGGTTACTGCCTGCAGTGGATTGAAGAGGTAAATGAAGGGATGGCTTAAGTGGAGATGATGACGGGGTGGGGAACACTGAGCAAATGCTTCAAAAGATTTTACCACTATACTTATAGATTTCTTTCTCTCACAAGTGTAATCTGTTTATGCATAGTGTTCTTTAGGTTTTTGCTTTTATTTTTTCTAATTCTATAAAGTATTGTGGAGGGGTGGGGATTTTGCTCAGAGGCACTGTGCCTGCCTTGCAAGCTCAAGGTCCTGAGTTTGCTATGTCAAAAGACAAATAATAAATAAATAAATAAATAATAAAGTATTGTGGATGTCTTTCTTTCTTTTTTTTTGAGACAGAGTCTCACTATGTAGTGAGACTGACCTGGAACTCACTATGTAGCTCAGCCTGGTCTCGAACTCACAGTGATCCTCCTGCGTCACCCTCCCGAGTGCTGGCATTACAGGCATGCGCCACCACGCCGGGCTGTGGATGTCTTTTAATACGCTTTCAAAATTTCATAATGTCATTGTCTCCATAAACATTTTTTTTTTTGTACCGGGGGTTGAACTTGTGACCTTCTGCTTGCAAGGCAGAAGGAAGAACCACTGACCTAAATCCCCAACCCCGCAAAACTATTTTTATTTAACCATGCAAAGCAGTAACAACGTGCATCCTTACCAACATGTATTTGCTTATTTATGTGGAATATCCAGTGTACTTTGCTGGATAGAGAATTGCTATCTCACAGAGATATATATTTTACATTTTGGTTCTTATTGTCACACTGTCCTTAAAAATGTGTACTAACTTATACTCCCTCTAAACTATACAAGCATCAATTTCAATTAACATTTCTGAACATTAGCCATTTATTAATGTAGAGATTTCTCTTAGTTTCTTCAGGGTTTTTTTTCTTTGCATAAATTGCTTATACGTTTCCTCAGGTTGTTTTTCCTTATTAGATATTTGTGTTTCTAGTTGATTTATTTACTTAATTGTTTGTACCGGGGACCAAACTCAGGGCCTCAAGTTTGCCAGGCAGGCACTGTGCCACTGAGCTACATCCCTGGCCCCATTTCTCATTCGTTTATGAAAGGCTTCCTATATATGAAGGAGACAGACCCTTGGTTTCTTCTTGACTTGCTTTATTTTAAACGTTGTACCTTTTTTCTGTATAAAAGTTTAAATCTGGGGGGCCAGAGATTTAGCTCAGTGGAGCCAGCACCTGCTTGTCAAGTGCAAGGTCCTGAGTTCGATCCCCGATTCCACAAAGGCGGGGGGGCTAGAAAAGTTTAAATTTCGTATGGAGTAAAGTAGGTGAAATCTATTTTCTGCCTCTGATGACATATTAGGAGCAGCCTATTCCACTTAATTAAGCCAATATTTATATTTTATTATAATATTCTTTTTTTTTCTCTTTCACATTTTAGTTCTTTATTCAGGTATAAAGTGGAGATATAATGTTCTATTTTCCCAAATATTTTAGTACCTTATATTGAATATCATGGATATTCCCTAGTATACTTTGCACACAATAGTACTAAATTTGGCCATGTGTCTTAGCATTAATAGTTTTGGAATTCTCCAGGTCAGAGTCTTCATGTGTTCCTCTTCCCCCAGTATTTCTGATTACTGCATCTTGTACAAAGAAGGCAGATTAGGTACATGTTTGTCTTTAAATAGACCTGGTTTGTGGCGAGGAGACCAAGGCAAATGACCCCTGTTGTGCTTCCTTCCTCCCAAAGGATGGGAGCCTCTGTGAGTGAACACAAACAGATTCATCTAAGAGAGTGGTGCTTCTCAGAGGCCCACAGATGTTTGGTGTTGAGCTTCTCGCTAAGGGTAAGTCTATCAGTAGTGGCGAACCTATGGCATATGTGTGATATGTGTCATTTGCTTTTATTTGAAGACAAAGTATGCTAGTGTATAAATTGTTTTTTCTAAAACCTCAGTATTCAGGTTTATCGTAGTATTGGTACTTTGTGATAAATAAGTAGGTTTTGGATTCAATTTTGTCCTTTGTCTCTAAAAGGTTGGCCATCACTGGAAGGTGGTAGTGGTGGCTCAGCTGCTGTTCCTGTGGAAGTTGTTTGAGTTCCGTGGTGTCAGAACCCTAAGCAAGTCATACACACCTTTGTTCTGAAAATGTAGAAAACCTTTCCCTTTGGAAGACTCGAGTACTGGGCTTTGGACATATCTCCTTCTTTTGGTGAGCTTTTTACCTATTCTTGCTTCTTTTTCAAGAATTCACTCTTTTTCTAAAGAATTCACTTTTACTATATATATATATATATATTTTTTTTTTTAATTTTTAGCAGTTGACCTGGGGATTAGAAGTAAAATTTCATTTACACCAGTCTAATTTGGATTAATGTCAACTTTAAAAAGTATTAAAAGATGTTGCACACCCTTGGAACTGTTATTACCATATAAGTTATAGCTTTATACATAGGTCAGTCAATATAGATTCATAATTATTGCCTTATTAAATTGTCTTTTATATCAGGAGAAAAATTATTTTTCTTTCTTTTTTAATGTAACTGAGACAGGACTTCTCTATGTTGCCTAACTGGTACTGAGCTCTGGACTCAAGAGAGCCTCCTGTCTCAGTCTCCAGAGTAGCTGGGACTACATGTGCCAGAGTAAGCAGGTAGTGGTGGCTTTTCATCTCCTTCTCCAGAGTGGAAGCAAGCCCCACATTCAGTTTAAAGTCCCTTCACAGTAAACTCCAAACCCCCCAAATGAACACAAACATAAATGTTATGTGGAAATTTGGAGATGAGCTGTGCTGTGGAAAACAGTGTGCAGAGTAGGTTCACAGGACAATTGGAGGGGGCAGTCATAGAAGGTGAACACTCAGCAAAGGTTTTGAAGAGGAGAAGGTGTGAGTCACGAGGGTTCCTGAGTGGACAGCACTGCCAGTGGAGGCTCAGTCCGTGTGAAGGTCCAAAGGTGGGGAAGGCTGGCACAGGTAGGCAGCCTGAGTAGGGGTGGAGGTTTAGGAGAAAAGAGCAGAAAGGTAGGGAGTGGAGAAGGGAGCAGATCATCTTGGACCTCAAAGACCTGCTTTAATACTACAATATGGAACCCTTAAACCTCATTTTTATTGTTTTCTTCATAGTCCAGACAACTAAATATTAATATCAATTTAAGTAGCACTAAAATATTTTGTTTTGTTTTGTTTGGTAACAGGGATCAAACTCAGGACCTTGTACTTGCAAGGCAGGTGGCAGACCCACTGAGCTAAATCCCAGCCCTAAAATATTTAATTTAAACAACTTATATAGGGTTAACCAAATTGACAATTAATGTTTACTAATACAAAATGTATTGGATATTTACAGCAAAACCATCCCACTACATTTCAATGTTACGTGTAGTTATACATACAGTAGCCCGAGTCTGGAATCTCCTGTGGATACTGAAATCTGTGGATGCTCAATTCTCTTGTATAAAATGGCGTAGTATTTGCATACAACCTACATATATCCTCCTGTATACTTTTAACCATCTCTAGATTACTTACAATATTTATTACAATGTAAATGCTATGAAATGGTTGACACTGTGTATTATTTATGGAATAATTACAAAAGAAAAAGACTATCAGTTCAGATTTTTTTTTCCTCAAATATTTTCAATCTGTACTGGGTTAAATTCACTGATGTAAGGAAAACAAACATGTATCAGAGAATCCAGGCAAGGAAACAGTTTCATGAAGAAGCAAATGTCCTACCAACTTTAAATATTGCAAAGAAATTGGGTGTGTAAACTGTCCAGTGGGTTTACCCTTTAGGAGTACACTGGCATCTTTATAAGAATCATTTCTAAACCGGGCATGGTGGCGCATGCTTGTAATCCCAGCACTCGGGAGACTGAGGCAGGAGAATCCCTATAAGTTCGAGACCAGCCTGGGCTACATAGTGAGTTCCAGGTCAGTCTCAACTACACAGCGAGACCCTGTCTCAAAAAACCAAAAAAGAAAAAAGAATCATTTCTATTGTGTGTGGTGTTTTGGGACTTTGGAATTACAAAACAGTTTCACAATCATTTTATCCTTGAACTAAGTTATGTCTGTTGAAGTACCTAAGCAGCTTTTGTTTCTTCTTGGACTCTCACTAACACACAATCCACAGCAGCTAGATCAAGGCCAACCCTTGAACTCATTGAGAAGATGAAGTCAGGTGGTACTATCCCTGTTCCTTTCTACTTATGTTACTGATTTTTATGACAGCCAGGAACCATGGGGGGATCATGCTTCCTCTTGGGGGATGGACACATATGGGAGAACTAATGTGTGGGTGAGTTTTAAGGGTAGGAGTTGTGATAAATTACTAGAAGAATATAGATTCTCTACCCAGGAGATCAACATAAGACGAGGAGTCTTCCAATGATAGGGGTTTGAGAATGAAAAGTGGGTTCAAGTTATGGTCATAGTGTGGTGGTTATAATATATCAAATCTCAACCCAAGCAGATAGTTTGTTCCCAAAGGAGAAAAAAAGCTGTGTGTGAACCTAAGGAAGGACCTTAAACTCTGGGAAATCTCTGCCCTTGGATAACTTTGCTGCAGACCACTACTCAGGATCCATTCAGTCAAATATGGCAGTTTCTCATAATGTCATACACTTCAAGATCGGCATCGTGGAGAGCATGGTCATCAGCACAGCCTCTGCCTGGCAGAGATGTGCAAAAACTCTGGCGCTGGAGCTTGGAAACAAACAAAGACGTACCTTTTAAAGACCCCCAGAAACTTTGGGAGAGCCAAGCCAAGCCATACTTTCATTTTAAGAGGTTGAAATGTCTAACTAACAGGGTGGAGACCAATATGACATAGTTCATAGTATGTCAGTCTTATACCTGGAATTGTCACTTAGGTATAAAATAGCCTTGAATTATTTTTACATTAGTTGTTACAGATCTATCTTTAGACTTTTAAATTTTAGACTTTGATTTCTGTTTCTTTTGGCAGATATTTGGGTGGTCCAACTATTTTGATGAAACTTACAGGTACTGATTCTTGCTTCAGTTTGACAATAAAATTGCTTTTATATTCCAATATATATCCGTTTTCATTTTTTATAAAATCTAGATTTTCCATCCTTCCTTTGTTGCTCTATACTTTTCAAATTCTCTGGAAAAAATAATGAAGGAAATTAATATTTATTGAGCTCCCTTATGTACCAAATTTATTACAGATTAAATTAAGATTTTAACTTTTAGTATTAATTCAAACATTTTTTGTTCAGAAACAATTTCCATATGGTTATCTTTTTGTGTCTTAGATTTATTTCATAACAATAATACTTTACCTAAGACACATGGTCTTGTGATAGTCATTTAAGTTACTTAAATGTATTGCCCCCTTTTACAGCCACAATCCTTTGTGTTTGGTTTGTTTATTTGCCTATTTTTCTTTCTTTCTTTTTTTGTAGATGCAGATTGTGTTGAAATATTCTTTCAAGTTCTATGTTTTCAAAAGATTTTTCTGCCTTGAACACAAACAACCAAAACAAAACAAAATGAATAATATTTAAAAACAGTGGAATGACCTTATCATGGATTGTTGTGACAATCAAGTATTTTTAGGATATCTATAATAACTTTATTTTTTATAATAATTTTATATAAGTCTTGCTTGTGCTCTTCCTCTTCTAAGATTTAAAATCTTTAATCTTGAATGATAGCTCTCTCTCATTTGTTTTTATTAAATATCACATCTTTATAGTTCAAGAATTTGACAAATGGATATTCAAAACAGTCCTTTAGATATTCAAAAAAGATTTGGTGGTCTTTCTTAACTGAGGATTGTTTTCAATAGTTATGTATACTATAAGTGTGCTTTCTGTAATGATTTTTGTTTTTTTCAGTGGCAATACTTCACAGATTGAATTTGAGCTGTTTCTTTAGGTCTATAGGACTTTTGTTGGTTTAATATTTAAAACATCTTTTTTTTTTCTTTTTTTTGTTTTTTGAGACAGGGTCTCACTAAGTAGTTGAGACTGACCTGGAACTCACCATGTAGCTCAGGCTGGTCTCGAACTCACAGCGATCCTCCTGCCTCAGCCTCCCTAGTGCTGGGATTACAGGCATGCACCACCATGCCCAGCCTAAACCATCTTCAGATTTGATTTTTAAATTTTTGTTGAATTATCAAAGGATATCTGCTGATCTCTTAGCAGGCTTAAGGTTCATTTCTTCTTCACTTATTTATTCAGTGGAGTTCAAAATGGCTAGACATCAGTCTCAACTCTCAAGTCAATAGAAGAGATATTGTTGTAGGCTTCAAAGAAAGCATTACAGAGCTAAGACTTGAAGCTATCAAAGCCCATCAGTGCCCGATTGGAAAGTAAATATTTATGAGTGGCTTCTTACATGTGATAGTGAGAGAAGTGCTTCTACTTCCACGCCAGGACTACCTGGTATTTTGGCTGTGGGAGAAACACTATCAGATAATGATCATGTTGGCCACTAGCTCAAAGAATACACTCCATCTCACAGAACTGCACGACAACACCCTAACATTTCAGCATTCCCTAAGGGACCCCTAGATGATGAGCAGTTGGTAAGATCAATAATTAATTCCATGGCATGAGGATATTACTTCCACTTTTTTCACTATAAAATTAGTTTCTTGGTCAGAAGAAATTCCATTAGTTTATTATCTTCATTCAATGTGTCATACCCTGTAATCTACCAAAAATTCATTTTGTTATACGATATAATGTATGAGTCTAAAGTTTCACTTAAATGAAAAAATGTTTGCCATCACTAATCATCAGGGAAATGCAAATTAACGACAATGAATTGAAATTCCTGTTAGAATGGGTATTTGCAAAGGTAAGGGAGAATACCTGCTGACAAGGATGTATAGAAAGGGGAACACTTACATACTCTGAGTGAGGATGTAAACTGGTACAGACATTATGAAAAGCTGTGTTGGAGGTTCCTCAAAAAATTAAAAAATAGAACTACCATGTGAACCAGTAACCCAATTTTGGGTAACTGGATCAGAATCAGGAAGTTGCACCAGTATTTTGACATGATCATTGCAGCATTATTCTCAGTAGCCAAGATATAGAAAGTACTTTAGTGTTGATCCACAGATGAACAAACAGATAAAGTTAATGTGATCTCATTTGGAGTGGAATATTATTCAACAGGAAATCCTGACATTTGGACAACATTGATGAACTTAGAGGACATTATTATGGGTGAAAAAAGTCAGATACAGAAAGACAAATACTATATAATCTCACATATATGGCATCTAAAACAGTCAAGCTCATAGAAGCAGAAAGTACAGAGGAAGTGTCCACTAGATGAGAAAGTGAGGGAAATGGGGAAATGTTAGTTGAAGGGACAGGCTTTGGTGTTATGAGTTCAGGGAATCTGCTGAACAGCATGGTGACTATTATTTACTTGAAATTTGCTAAGAGTAGATCTTAAATATTCTCGCTCCCACACATACACAAAATGGTAACTATTTGCTAATGAATGTATTAATTAATTTGTGGCCATAATTTCCCCTTGTATATCAAATTATCATATTATACACCTTGAACATATAAAATTTTTATTTAACTATATCTCAATAAAGCTAGAGAAGTTTTTAAAAAGTAAATGTTCACTTATACTTCCCTAGAGAAAAATGACCTTGTATATATTCACTCCCATTTCATCTTTTTTATCATGTTAAATGAAAACAAAACAAAACAAACAACAAAAGAGATTTTTAAAATTGTGAAATGCTCTGACTCTGATTACTATTTTTACCATCCTTTCCCCCCAATTAATAGCCTAAAACTTACTTGTTTTCCTAAAGTATATGCAACAAATTACCCAGTGATACTGAATTAAATTCATGAACCAAAGTATCACTGTATATCCTCAAAGTATTCAAAAGTAGAAACTTTTAAAAATCTTTAAAGTATGGGCTGGGTATTTAGCTCAGTGGTGCCACTGCCTGCCTCACAAACTCAAGCTCCCCAGTTTGATCCCCATGTACAAAAAAAAAAATCTTTAAAATACCTTCTGCAGGGCACACTGCTACTTGGGAGGCTAAGGCAAGAGGATCGCAAGAATAAATTCAGCTTGGGCAACTTAGCAAGACTCTGCCTCAAAATAAAATTTTAAAAGAGTTGTGGTTGTAGCTCAGTGCTAGCCTAACATATCAGATGCCCTATGTTTAATCCCTAGTACAACAAAATAAACAAATAAGTAAAACCAGCTTCAATTTTTTTTATATATTATGAAGCAAATATTGGATAAACATGAATTTTTCGTATGTAATTGTTTTAATAAATTGATATTTGGTTACATTGATAACTACATGTGATGTAATATGTATAATTATATATATTATACCTAGATATTATATAGATGTAGTCATAGTGATTGATTACATTGATATATTTAGAATTTTGTCTATGATTAGTAGAACCTTGCTAATAGTTTACAGGTCACACTTTCAAAGTTTTTTGTGTATATAGGATACATATTTATGATTTTTTATTTTAAATATGGCATTCTACTGCACATGCTGTTATGTAACTTGCTTTTAAATCCATTAGGGATGTCTTTCCATTTAATCTCTATGGATGGAAACAATCATTTGGGCTTCAGGAATTATAATGATTTATATCCTAATTTTGGAGAAATTGATATATGTATGTATATTAAATGTTTCTATCCAGGAATAAGTCATATTTTTAACTTCTTAAATGTCCTTTAGACAAATTTTATAGTTTTCTCTGTGTTGTTATTACACATTTATATTTAACCTAGATATTTTATTTTATTTTTCTTACTATTATGAGTAAGAAGTTTTAAAATTACAACTGGCTATTGTTATTGATTCTTGTTTTTAAAAAAACATGTGGCACCAATAGGGATTATTTATCTTGTCTCTCCCAGCTTTGCAGGATAAATGTTAAGAGTGATTGATAGTGGTTGTCACTGACTTTATTTTCAAGCAGAGAAAGCTCCCCTATTTTTCCCCTTTGTGCAGAGTTTTTATTGAGAATACATACTGTATTTTATTAAATGCTTTTTTAGCATTTCTACTGAAATGATCTTTATAATATTCCTCTCAAGGAACTGTAGTATAAAAATCCAACCCCAGATTCAATTATTGTCTTTTGGACATTCCTATTAGTAGTGGGAAATTATTATTGTATAAAATTATTATATTTGTTGAAAAAACCCTTTAAAATCATTTTGAAAAATCTTAAAATTAGAGCTGGATATGTATTCATGGCATCTCTTGTTGAGCTATACCTATCATTGAGTTACTTCTATTAAACTGATGTATAGAAGTCAGTCGAGGCTTATAGAAATCAAGTTGAGAATAGAAATTAGCAAAATGGAGCCACTCAGTGGTTTTGTGTCTGCCTTGCAAGCTCAAGGTCTTGAATTCGATCCCTGGTAGCGGGTGCGGGGTTGGCGGGAGCCAGCAAATTGGAATTAAGGCAGATTACTTCTATGTTTCTTCTTCCAACAAACTATAAATCCATGTATAAACTCATGCACAAATTAAGGACAGTTTATGATCTTTACAGAGCATCTTCCAAAGCAAATTATAAATACTTCAATTAAACTTTGAAATTATATTGGAAAATATTATATTTACATACAACAATTCATGAAGATGAGAAATCTTTAAAAGCAACTGAACACTTCTAAACTAGACATGAATTTCCAATTCTAGATATGATTAATTCTAACACTAAGGAGAGGTGGGGGAAAAGATGAGAGGTTCACAAAGAAATGATAAATGTTTGAGGTGATGGATATACTAATTAGCCTGATTTGATTGTTACCCAGTATATATATGAATTGAAACATCACACTGTATCCTAGAAACCTATAAAATTATTATGCATTAATAAAAATAATTTTAAGTGTTTCCACTTGAGATAAATAAAAGATACATTTAAAGAAAATTTCCTACTTAAAATAGAACGCCATATACATATGCTAGACTTACTTGCTTGTTTATGTGCATGCCATATTGGTGATTCAACTCAAGGCATTTGCAGTGAGCTACATCCCTAGCCCCATCTACCAACCTCTAAAACATCTTTTCTTTTCTTTGAGACAAGATCTTGCTAAGTCAGTAAGTTGCCCAGGTTGGTCTCAAACTTGTGCTCTTTCTTCCTCAGCTTTCTGGAGCACTGGGATTACAGTCATGAATCGCCACCCAGTGAAACAAGCAGCAAACAAAAACAAAAAATACATCACCAGGAAAAAAAATGTGGCTTGCATAAAAAACAGGAAGAGTAAATAAGTCAGTCTCTAACTACCCGTCCACGTAGACTAAAGCCAGATCAATCCAGGTGGCCTATCCATCATCTCTGAGATGGATTTCTTTGAATGTGGGAAACAGACTACATGAATAGTAATCTGAGAAAGGAGCAAGGATGAATTATGAGAGTCCTGGTACCACATGAAGGAGTTTGAACTCAATTCTGCAATTAATGATATATCCTTGAAAGAAGGGAATACCCCTGGAGCACATATTTATACCTAGAACTCTGCCCCCATGAAGAGATGGGAGATAATGCTGTTTCCCACAGGTGAAATTAAATAACACTGTATTCTAGTTTTTTTGTTTGTTTTCTCTGCATTTAGCAGTCTTGATCACCATTTTATCTACTGTTGCCATCTTTAACGTGGTGAAGACCATGTCAGAAAAAGCACTGTGAATAAAGAAATAATAATAACCCCCCCAAAAAAACAGTGATGAAATTCAACTAGATCTTAAATATAAATGCTCGTGTGTTTACCACCATTTTTTTTTCTTTTTTCTTTTCTTTTTTTTTTTTTTGTACCAGGGCTGTAGCTCAGGACCTTGCACCTGTGAGGCATAGAGACACTGAGCTAATAAATCCCCAGCTCTGCTAAGGCCCACCTGTCAAAGGCTTGTTCCTCAGAATGGCATTATTAGGAGGCTGTGGAACTTTTAGGTCTGCAGGTTCTATTGGGAGGCCGTAGATCAGCGGGGTGTCTTTTAGAAGGGAAGTATGGGACCTCAGTTGCCCCTTCTTTCTTTCCTTTTTCCAACCCAGCCACACGGCCAGCAGTTTTGCTGTAGCACATTCTTCTGCTGCTCTATGCTACCATAAGATCAAAACTTAGAAGTCGTGAACTAACTCCTCTAAAGTGTGTGGGAATATACACCTGATTCTTTTCTCTTTGACAGTCAATTACCTCAGGTATTTGTTGTAGTAACCCAGTCACCCTCAGATAAAGAGTCACTGTGTGTGAGAATTGTGGCTTTTAAGTAGTTAGTTCTGCATTGGTTGTCTCAAGTTAACTTCTTCTCATAAATACTTGTTACTGTTTCCCTATTTTTGTCAAGATTTTAGGTGTAATCCAGGAACCAGACAGGAGCCAAGAAGGTATTTAACTGTGGAATCAGAAGTCTTTCATAATTCTGTGCTGTGAGGCCCAGGAGGATTGCAGTTACAGACCTCCACTGTCTATTATTATGTGGGAAGGCAGTCTGAGAAGTAAGCAAACCTCTCTTATGGGGGTTGAGTCATTGTGCTATGGTCAAAACTCATGTTGACGTCTAGTGTGGTGTTCTTAGGAGGTGGAACTGTTGGGAGGAATAGCCCTCAGGAATGGAATTAAGGCCCTTATAAAAGAGGCCATGGGAACTCTATAGCCCCCTTTACCATGTGAGGGCACAGTGAGAAGACACTGTCTATGAAGAAGTGAGTTGTCATCAGATCCTGAACTTTCTGAAGCCTTGATCTAGGACTTCCCAGCCTCCAGAACTGTGAGAAATAGATTTTTGTTATTTTTTGTTGTTGTTGTTGTTTTGTTGGTTGGTTTTTTGAGACAGGGTCTCACTATGCAGTTGAGACTGATCTGGGACTCACTATGTAGCCCAGGCTGGTCTCAAACTCATAGCGATCCTCCTGCCTCAGCTTCCCGAGTATGGGGATTACAGGTGTGAGCCACCACATCCGGCTGATTTTTGTTATTTATAAGCCATACAATCTATGGTATTTTGTTATAGCAACAAGAATGGACTAAGACACCCCACTTCTCTTCCATCTTGTGGAGATATGCCTGGGTCACATGTCTACGTACATGGTGGCCTCTCAGAGGTTGTGAAGAAGAAGAGACTCTTTCTGAATTGTACTGACCTCTTCACCTCTGCATGACGGTTGTTATGAGTGAACAAAAATCAGGGGAATGTTGCTCCTTTTTCTCCTATTTCCTCTCCTCCTTGGGAATGCGGTATGGTGCCGATAGACACTCTTACACACTGCCCCACGCTCAGGATGTTCTACTAAGGCCTAATGAGAGTGATTGGAGCATTCCATAAAGACAATCAGAAGCTGGAAAAAACCCAGGATGGTTCATTCTTTCTGCAGCATGGTCTGACTCTCTTTCTGCTTCCCCTAGGATCCTCTGTACGACGCGGGTGCTTGGGTTTAATGGGCCTCAGGATCCCTTCCTGATATGGGAAGGCTGGAGATGGGCAGCCTGTACTAAGCAGTGTGATATCATATTTAAGAGCAGACATTTGCCTATAGGATCCCGGGATGAAGTCCCAGCTCTACTATTTATCGGGGGTGTGACCTATCAATACTTCATTTTTCTCATTTATAAAGCACAGAAATAATGGCACCAAGCTCCAGAGTTGCTTTGGGGTTTAAATAAAGGAACATGTGCAGAGCTTTTATAATAGTCTTTGGCCCATAGCAGGTATCATATAACTGTTAGCTTTGCAGCAGCAGGACAAAGTAATTATTCAACAGTAATTTATTGAGTGTCTATGTGCCAGGCACTTAAGCGCTGGGACATAAAAATAATGAACAAGACCAGGTTTCTGCTGATGTAACGTTGACATTCCAGAGCGAAGACAGAGTAAACCAATGAACAAGTAAAAGCAAAGAAAAGAAACCCCACAAAAATCAAAATAATATTAGGCAGTCATAGATGCTATGAAGAATATAAAACAGGGTGGAGTGATGGAAAATATCTAGGAAATTACTTTAGTTTGAGTAGTAGGGACAGCGTCTCAGGGAGATGACAATGAAAAGGAGCCTAGTCAGTGAAGACCAGCAAAGGAGCATCTCAGGCAGAGGATCAGCTTCTCTAAGGCAGGAAGGTCCTGGCATGTTTGGGGAACATGAAGGACAACGCAGCTAGAGCATATAAAACAGGGATGCTTGTCATGGGGAGAGAAATAGGTAGGGGATAGATCATAAGGAACCATGACAATTTTAGAATATCTACAAGAATTCCAAATAAATTCAGAGTGGCATGTGAATTCATTATTAAGTCTTAAGCAGACACTTGACATGCTCGAATTATGATTTTTAAAAAATCATGGCTTTGGGCTGGGGATTTAGCTCAGTGGTTCCAACGCTTGCCTCGCAAGAGCAAGGACCCAAGTTCAATCCCCAGTACCAAAGTAATCATGGCTGTGTTTGTCACACTGAACATTGATTGAATAAGAAAGGCAACAGGGGAAGCAGTGGACCCAACTAAGACATTGGTGCAAAAGTCCAGGTAAGATATCAGGATGACTAGCATTGAGGTCGAAACTGAGAAGGCTAAAATTGGACAGAGGCACTTCGGAAGTAAAATCGACTGACCTTGCTGATGGATTGGATATGGCAGATAAGGACAAAAGAGGACCTGTTTGAGGACTTGGACTTGAGCTGTGTGACTATTAACGCTTTTTATTGGTACACAGAAACAGATTATAGGGGAGATATACCTAGAGTATTGTGATCATGAATGTGATATGTCAACTTGATCTGAGTAAGAACTGCCTAGCAAATTACTAAAGCTCTGGATGTGTCTGTGGATGATTGACTTAGAGATGGCAAACTAAGGAGGGGAGAACTAACAGGGATATGGGTGGCACCAATCAATGGTAGCCTAGATGGAATAAAAAGAGAAAGGAGGAAGTATTCCTCTTTTCTTTGGAGGAGCTCTGGTCTTTGTCGTTGCCTTTGGACACTGATCTCAAGTTCCTTCAGGCTTCTAGTGCAGATTCATCAACCTTCCCAGATTCTTTAGCTTTCTGACATAGATTCACAGTGGCGACTGTGCAGTGAGCTTCCAGCCCTTTGATTTTTTACTGTTACTGGATCCTCTGGCTCTCCAGCGTGAAGATGACCATTTCAGATTCTTCAGCTTCTGATTCTGAAGACACCCAATAGGATTGGTCCTGTAAGCTTAATTCATAAGTTGCTTGTATATATTTTTATATTTATTATTTTCCTCTAGTGAACTCTAACTAATACAGACATATTAAGTTCAATGCACTTATTTGCTGTCTAAATAGACTTATCCAACATGCAGGTGAATATACGAGATTGGAACATGGAGGAAAATCAGGATTAGGACTAAAAATACAGGTGACATCATCATATAATTGGAATATGATGTCATGAGTTAGAATGGGAATATCTGGGAAGAAGTATAGATAGAGAACAGAAAGGGTCCTAAACCTGAGCCGTGGGACCCGCCAACATTCAGAGGTTGAGCAAAGGAGGAGGAGCCCGGGGAGGAGACTGAAAAGGAATGGTCAGTGAGGTGGAAAGAAAACCGATTGAGTATAACAGCACTGCCTTTGTAAATACAGAAGTCAAGAGAAGGAAATGTTGCAAAAAGTAGGGAGCGGTCAACTGTGGCGAAAGATCAAATGTTGTTGAAAGGTCAAGTTAGATGAGGATTGAAAAATGTCCTTTGGATTTGGCAACCTGGAAGATTCTGGCGGCCTTGGAAATAGTGGCTTTTGTGGTGGGAGAGGGATAGAAACTGAATTATAGATGAGTAAACAATTGGTTAGGGAATGGGGAAGTGGAATCAATGACTATACTTGTTGTTTTGCTCTTTTGTCACCATTAAAGAAGTAAGGAGGGAGGGCAGATAAATGCCAGTCTTTTTTTTTTTTTTAATTTTTAATTTTGGTGCTAGGGATCAAACCCTGAGTCTTGAGCATACCAGTCAAGTGCTCTACCACGGAGCTGTAGCCTCAGGTAGCTGGTTTATATTTCAAAGCAGAAAGAGCAAGGGAGGTTGCCCTTAGCCTAGTGTAGTTTAGCTCAGCTCAGTTCAACTCAAATTAGCAAGAGACAATTTGGGAAAAAAGTCTCCTAGTAATTCACATGTGCTGTCCTTTCCATGCTTTCTTCATCACTGTGGATGCCTATGGTGGGGTGTGATCCAAGGTTATTCTGATAATCTGTTTTTGTATTCACCAAGACAGAACATACTGCTATCCTTCTGTTCTGACAAGAAAACTACAACATTAATTTCATAAATTACCTTTTCATTTTTTTTTTCTTGGTGTAGATGTTCAACATTAATGACCCTTGCCTTCAATCTCACCTTATGGAAACTTTTAATCTGGTTAATAATATGCTTAAACATATTAAACCATATGAGTAATTTTGTGGTCTGGTTACTGATTCCAAAAACAAATTTCTCTTTAGGAAAGTTGACTTGGTAGGGGCATTCATCTGATCTCTAGTCATAGATAAAGTGTTTTTTAGACTGTGAGGTAAAAACAAAATAGGACAGTTGAACCTGCAGTTGTTTGTGTACTTTGATTTTCTTATCCAAAGGAGTGCTTTAAAAGCTAAATTATAAGAACCTTGTGTTCGGATTAGGCTTCCAGCCTCGTCCCCACCCCCTCCTTAAAGGCTAAAGCCTGCTTCGGCTTGTATTTGGTGCTCCACCCTGGAGGAAACTGCTAATTTCTGAATCTTTTGAGATGCCAAACTGATTAGTCATAGAATTTCTAAACTTGCTCAAAATGCCTCTCTTTCTTCAATTGGCACTCCTAGGATTCCCTATCCAAGTCTGTGCAAGGAAAGGGAAGCAGAAGGAAGGGAAGGGAAGGGAAGTGGAAAGGAAGGGGAGGCGAGGGGAGAGGAGGGAAGGGAAAGAGAGAAAGAAGAAAGAAAGAAAGAAAAAAAGACCCTTTTCAGGAAATTAAAGAAGGAAAATAATAAATTGCCATAATCAAATCTCACTTGCCTTCTCAGATTTATAAGGATTAATTAATCAATCCCATAATAAGCTCACCAGTGTTAGTATCATTATGTTAAAGATGTGAACACAGTCTTTGTGTCTGTATGAAGCCCTTCATGATGTTCTGTGTTCATTTCTTCAGGATCATCTCCATTCACCACCTTATACTGGAGCAATCACATTGCAATTATCTTCACAACTTGAAAGAACCAGCAGAGCTTCCTTTTGCTCTCTTGGCCTATGTAAAGAAGTGAAGCTACCCCCTTCCCCTCAGGAATCCTTGTCTTCCACTCTGCCTTTCCCTGTCTCTCTTGGTCCAGCTAATGAATGAGAGTTGGGTGTCAATTTAGATGTCACTTCCTCTAGGAAGCTTTCTCTAACTCTCCAAGTTTGGATGAGGCATCTCTTCTCCATGCCGTGGTACTTACAACACTCTATTGTTAAGGTTCAGTTGTCTGGCACAGGCATCTCCCTAGCACCAAGCCTCAGACCTAGTAGTTGATTAGTACATAATGGTATTTATTGAATAAGTGAATTAAGTAACTACAATTTTATAAATAATATATCTTAAAATTTTCCCTTTAACACTTTCAAAAAACAAATTATACTAATGAAACATTTATGAATGTCCATGTTGCCTTCAGTTTGACAGTTTGTAAAGTTCTCAAAGTTTCACATTTTTATAACAGAGACACTTAGCTGATGAGAAGTGTCTAACGTGATTTCTGCATAAGCCAGTGAAGGTCTGCACAAAGTAGGTGTTCAGCAACTTTTTATTAGTGAAGCAATTAAACTTGAGGATGTTGTGGTACTTTCCCGGTGACACAAAAGGCAGATTCCCCTCCAAGTCAACAGCACTACAACGTCCTCTGTGATGTTCTTCCACTCACTTGTTCCATCTCAAAGATGAAATAAAAACAGTGCCACTCCTATGGCTCTCCAACTTCTCCTGCCCTTCCTTCTTCAGTTGCTCATTGTGTTTCCCAGCTTCCCATCAGCCTCAGGGAGCAGGGATGGAGGTGGCATAAAGGAGAAGGACTAGGCAGACAGAATGCTGTGTGCATTCTTCTGGGTTCCCATACAGCTGGAATCCATGTGTAGCCAAGATGGGAGGCGGTGCCAGCTGGGTCAGATCAAGCTCCTGAAGTTGTACTCCATGCCCTGCTGGTGGCCCTCGGGAGTCCCATCAAAGTTAAAAGGTAGAGATGTGGAGGAAAGGCAGGATGCCCTCAAGGAGACAGGCTAGGCCTTCCTGGTGTGTGTGTGTGGTGGGGAGGCAGCACCGCAGGAAGCAGAGCCAACGGACAGCCTGAGAAGAAATGAGTCTAGGAAAGGGAGCAATGTGTGTAAGAGGATAGTAAAAAGGAGGGACTGACTGGACCTAGCCGTGTAAGACCTGAGAGTTGAGGTGCCTGCTATATCCTGGGATAAGAGCAGAGAAAACCTAGTTCAGACCTGGATTCCAGTCTAGGTCAGAACAGCTAATGTTCATGGTGTGTGCCTCTTCCTGCCTTTATATCCTTGGCTCTGAAGCAACAGCACACACACACACACACACACACACACACACACACACACACACTGTCTGGCACTGTGGACTACCCCCCACACTGGGTCCCTTCTCACTTCCCTAAATACATGTGTGTCTCCCTAACCTACCAAATAACCTACTCCTAAAGATTCACCACCCAAGTTCTTGAAGCTAGGCCATTCTTTCTCTCTCCTGAACATCTCTCTTCCCTGCTTCTTCTGTCTCTGAAAGTAGAGAACTTCACATACCAGTTCTACTTAGAAATGATGCACTCTTGGGCAGACTGCTTAATCCTAGAATTTTAGTCTCCTCATCTGTAAAGTGAGAATAACAATAATCTTATATGTTTTTTTAATTATTGCAACCAAAGTGTCGCTCAGTTAAAAGGGAGCTTTAAAAGCTTGTTATGAGCAACATTTTGTCAACTCCATGCTTTTCTTATTCCAATAGGCATTGATCTCAAGAAGAATATGACTTCCCACATTAATAATGAGAGGCAATGCTCTCCAACTGTATGACAAAAAATTAGTAACTTCTCATTTCTTTTCTTAGGTAGAGCTTTTATGTTGGATATTATGTCAGGTGCTTTTTTAGTACATTTAATCTAATCCTCCAACAGGAGTACTGAGAAATTGGTATCATTATGTTCACTCGTGAATGAAGGAAATAACTTGCTCAAGATCTCAAGTTTGATAAGTAGAAGGGCAGGAGTTTGGGCAAAGTTCTCTAATAGAAAATCCCATGCTCTTTCCGCTAAATGTTAGTGTACCTCAAATGACAAAGTGTTAAACTTCAATTTCCTTGTCTTTATTTCTTCCTTTTACAGTTTTCCAACAGAAACATTCTCCTGGCCCTCTCTGAGAAAAATTCTGTGTAAATAGTAATTTTTTAACCTGGGATAACTTTGTCTGTCTCCATCCCCTAGTCTCAAAGTCCAGCATTGCTTACTACTCCCACCACACTCTTGAACCTCTTGCAGTCCCAATTCCTTTCTTCCTAATGGGTGTCAGGCTTGGTGCCCAGCAGACCACACTGAAACTCCCTCTATATTTATTGTGTAGGTCCCATTACTTTGCTTTCTTTGGATGTAGGCCTGCTCCTCAGTTCTTCACAGTCTTGTTCCTAGGACCTAGAGCTCTGACCTTGTGTCTAATGTGGCTGGGCCCCACCTCTGTTCAGATGAAATTGGTGAAGTATTCTCAGGGATCACAAAAGTCATATTCTCTGTCCTTTATTTTGCTCACTTGATGGGAAACCCACATTCCACTATTACTTGAATTTTAATTCTAGACCCAATTCTTCACCCTTGTCTGATCTATAAGCTAGAATCCCTTGGTCATTGTTGTTTTACCTTTTCGTCTGCCTCATTACTATCTCATTCTTCAATTCCAATATATCTTTTTTTCTACATTTAAGCATAATTATACATAATTACACTCTGTGTTGATTATCTCTTTGTTAATCTACTTATGGACAATTATAAATAATTTTCCTTTCTCACAAACAACAAACACTTAATAACATCAATAATCTTACCACATATCAAACAAAATCAAGAAAGAAGCACATGGGATTCTGGAATGTTATTGCTCACTGAGAATCACTAACAGTTGGGACATATTCTACCAAACTTCTTAATTAATATTTATATAATAGACATTTGATATACTGTGTTTTAAAATTTGTCTTTTCACTTCAGGTGTTTTTAGCATCCTTATGGGTCACTCCTTACTGGTTGACACATTTTAAATGATTCTTTCTGTCTTGATATAATATGGGATGGGGGCAGTAGAGAAAGTCAAGATCCTGTGTAGAATTTGTACATCTGAATTATGGCCGGTAAGAAAGAGAAAACATTACTGCATTCTGCTACATGGAAAACTAGGAAGACCATTCTTCCTAGGACAGCATGGATTATTTTAGCCAATATGACTAAAGAGCAGTTTGGTTCCAAGGACCCTCTTTTTTTATATGCTCTAGAATACTTTTATAAAGTGGAATAGAGGCTGGAATTCTACTTCTTGTATATAGTATATCATTATTAACATTTAATCTGTGAGCTTCCTTCAAACACAATCTTCATGTAGGTCTCTATTGGATAATACTCATGGGAAAATTTGTTTAGCTGCAATAAGCTCTATGAAAGACCTGGCTGAAACAGAAGCTACAGTTCTCCAGTGTAAGAACTATATTCCTGTAGCCTGTATTTTGGTGGCCTGCATTCTCGTGGGTGATAATACTTGTTTTCCAGGTGCTGTGTCAGAAAAGAAGAAGTATTTTGTACTCAAAACCTATGCAAAGAATAGACTTCTGGTTGCCCAGAAGCTTGGATATTGAAATTACTGAGGTATACCATTGTGATAGATTGTTCTAAAGAGGGCTGGAAAAAAATATATAATTCACACGTTCTCCTTACAGTGTTTCTGACACTTTCGTCCTTGAGAAATGGAGGTCTATGTTCTGTATCCTTGAGTTTGGCCAGGGTTTTATAATGGTTCCAATCAATCCATTGACTAAAGTGATGCTGTGTGACTTCAGTTTTTTGGTTTTTTGGCAGGAGATTGAACTCAAGACCTTGCACTTGTGAGGCAGTTGCAGCTCCACTGAGCTAGATTCCTGGCCCCTGAGTTGAGTTTATGAAGCCCTTTCCCCCAGTACATACTTTGGGACAATGGGTACTACATATAAGATATCAGTTCAGCTATTCTGAAGCCACCATGCTAGGATATGTAATGGAATGGTCTTTGGAGATGGGAGATACCCAAGTTAGTCCTTAGCTGATTGAGTCTTCCATCTTCCAGCATCAACTGTCAGAAAAGTAAGTGAGCCAAGGAATCCACAGGCTGTCTGGAACAAGATAAGACCTTTCCTGAAAGGTGACTCTGTACGGCATGCATCATTCCCATGCAAGGAAATAGGCCAATAGGAATGTGACTCAGCAAGTGCAACAAATTTTTTCTAGCCACTATAGATAATACAGTAATTTGAAATACACCTCTAAATAAATGTGTTTAAATTGTTAAAAAGATAAAGGAAATAATAGACTCTGACACAAAGTAAGATATGAAAAAAGAATGGATAGGGGTGGGGATTTAGCTCAGTGGTTCTGCTGCCTGCTTCACAGGCACAAGGACCATTTGATCTCGGGTACAAAAAAAAAGAATGGATACATTTTAAAATGAAGGAAATGAAAATAGAAGAAGCTCAGTGAATATAAAAAAGTAGACTACATATAGCTGCAAAGAGAATTAGGGAATTAGGTGGTAGATCTGTCAAAATTACCCAAGACCAGACCAACAAAGAAAAATAAAAAGATGAATAATATGAAAGAAATATTAAGACTTGGAGGATAAAATGAAAATCTCCAAATTGTATCTAATAGGAGTCCTAGAAATAAAAATATAGGAAAATATATGGAACACAAGTGAGGAGAAGTAACATTTGAATACATAAAAGCTGAAAATTTTCCAGAATTAAGAAGGATTTGGGTACTTGTGTTAAAATTATGTCAAATTCTAAACTGGTTAGGATGGCCTATACCAGTAATCCCAGCACTCTAGAGGCAGAGTCAGGAAAATTGGCACGAGTTTGAGGCCAACTTGGGCTACATAGTAAGTTCAAGACAAGATTTGGCTATGTAGAAAGATCCTGTCTCAAAAATTAATTAATTCTGTCAATTCCTAAAGAAGCTATCCAAAACCAAAATACACCTAGACACAAAGCAATGATGTAAACATCAACTGAAAAAGAAAATATTAACATTTACTAGAAAGAAACATTTCTATGCAATAAGAATGAGACTGACTACAGACTTTTAATTACCAGCAGTAAAGGCCAAAAGGTAATGGAATAATCACACCAAAATGTTTATATCAGTAACTGCCAGCTTAGAATTCCACAACCAATGAAATTGTAATTTTAGACTATGAGAGAAAGTGGAATGAGAATGATATGCAGAAACATAGAAAATTTTGGTAAAGAAATTCAAAGGAATTGATTTTAGCAAGTCAGAAATTCAGCCCAAAAAGAAAAAATGAAATATAAAAAAGCAAACAGTAAGGAAAAACACTGGTAAAGTATGATGGTAAATTTGATCAGATAACTATAAAAGTAGTAAAAATTTCAGTACTAATAGAAACTCTTTAAAAGGTTGAAGGTGCTGAGGTATAGCTCATGTAGCTAGCATGAGCAAGCTAGCATGAGCATGTATGTGTGTGTGTGTGTGTGTGTGTATGTATGTATCTAAAAAAGTTTCAACTGAAAAAGAAAATATTAACATTTACTAGAAAGAAACATTTCTATGCAATAAGAATGAGACTGACTACAGACTTTTAATTACCAGCAGTAAAGGCCAAAAGGTAATGGAATAATCACACCAAAATGTTTATATCAGTAACTGCCAGCTTAGAATTCCACAACCAATGAAATTGTAATTTTAGACTATGAGAGAAAGTGGAATGAGAATGATATGCAGAAACATAGAAAATTTTGGTAAAGAAATTCAAAGGAATTGATTTTAGCAAGTCAGAAATTCAGCCCAAAAAGAAAAAATGAAATATAAAAAAGCAAACAGTAAGGAAAAACACTGGTAAAGTATGATGGTAAATTTGATCAGATAACTATAAAAGTAGTAAAAATTTCAGTACTAATAGAAACTCTTTAAAAGGTTGAAGGTGCTGAGGTATAGCTCATGTAGCTAGCATGAGCAAGCTAGCATGAGCATGTATGTGTGTGTGTGTGTGTGTGTGTATGTATGTATAACTAAAAAAGTAAGAGACTAAAAATGCGAGAGAATAATATGGTTTTCTAGGAAGAAACGAGTTGAAATGTTTTACTTATTTTTGATATTTAAGATTATATTGATAAGAGAGGTAGATAGTGATTAACTCTGGATATTAAGTGTAAACTAATAGTTTAAGGGCAATCACCAAGAAGTTAGAGGGTTTAAAGTTCAATTTGATGGAAGTATTGGGAAAAAAGGAACAAACTAAGGAAAATTCAATCAATAAACTAGAAGGCAAGAAAGGATAAGAAAGAGGTAGAGAAAGTTAAATAATAACTACAAAATGAAAAGTGTTAATAAATCTAAAGATAGCAATCATAATGTGACACTGAGTTCACCAAAATTGGTTCTGTCCTCAACAGTAAAAGAGCTGTGGTTGGTATGTGGTTGCCTAGGTAGTGGTCTCATTTTCTGCTCTTTTGCTGCTAAGTGCAGTCATGCAACTAAGTTCTGGTCAGTGGTATACAAACAGATGACACATGTCACTTCTGGCCTTAAAAACTTGGACTAGTTCTTCATGTACGCTTCTTCCTTCCTTAAACTGGAGCTCCCCAAGCCTCTTCTACCATGTGGATAAGCAAAATTCTCAGAGATTGAATGGCAGTACAGAACATAGGAGCCATCTCAGCAACCTGTACCATGCATCTGGCACTACTCCATGAGAAAGAAAGAAATGTGTGGGGAAGCAGGGGGAAAGATCTCTTTCTTATATCACTGTTGTACCCTGATTAATCTATATGATAGATTACAACAGATTTTGAAAGATTACTACAAGGCAGGCTCAGAATTGGTTGGTAATATAAAAACTCAAGACATTCATAAAAAACAATGACTCACAATGATTGAAAATAAAGACTCATACTTAGCAACTACTAATATAAAGAGAGCTACTATACTCTATGGAACATAATTTAAGGCGAACAAACAAAGGGTCGGTAGTCTGTTCTGGCTGCTGTAACAAATTATAATAGAGTAGCTGGTCTATTAACAACAAAAATGTATTGCTGTCAGTTCTGGAGGCTGGGAATTAATTCCAAGACAAGACTTGGGCAGATTTGGTGTCTGGTAATAGCCTCTTCTTCATAGACTGACTTAATCTTTCTATGACATCACACAGCAGAAGGGGGTGGGATCTCTCTTTAAGCTCTTTATACAGCACTAATCCCACTCATGAGGACTCTGTCTCCAGGATTTAATCACCTTCCAAAGTTCTATTTCCTAATACCATCACATAAGGTAAGACTATGGATTTGAGGGAATAAACAGGAAAACATGCAGTGAGTTTAACTAGGCAAACTGGGATATAGTCCCAGTTCTATGATTTATGAGTCAAAACTTTAGGCAAATTTCTCCCTGCTTCCCTGTGTCTCCTAGGGATTGAACCCAGGACCTCTGCCCTGAGCTAAATCCCCAGCCTTTTAAGAATTTTTATTTTGAGTCAGGGTCTCATGAAGTCAATAAATTGTCCAGAATGAGCTCAAATTTGAGATCCTCCTGTCTCTACCTCCTAGACTAGTGCTGGGCTTACAGGTGTGAGCCACCAGACCCAACTTGCTTTATTCTTCTCTAGCTTTCCTGTAAAGACCATGATAATATCATTTTTTCAGGATATTAGAATGAAATGACATAACGGGTAGGAAATTGGTTTTCTAGAGCCATAAAAATATATCTTGAAATGTATCTCATACTTAATTATTTCAAAATTTACTGAGCATCTACTATGTGTTAGGACCTCTACTGTGAACTAGGAAAAAAAAGGGTAAATTGGTTCTAACATTTGTCAGGGAGATTACATGTGAAAAGTGACTTCAATAACATCTTCTAAATCCTTACAAAGGGTGGGGAGAGAGAAGGTACTTAGTCACTTAGTATAAGGAGAATGGCCTTCTAGTTTTAAACAGCAGGACCAGGGATGATTTCAAAAGGAGGGAAAGGAGGCAGAGGTGGGGGAAAAATGAGAACCAAGACCTGTTGGGTAAAGATACAAGATCCCAATGATGAATGTAACTGTACTGTATACCTAAAAAGTACCAATAAACTCAATGATTAAAAAAAAAAAGTTGACTCAGGTTGAATTGTGAAAAATGAGCAGGTGTTTGGACAGGCTGAGCAAGAGGAAGGACATTCCATGAGAAGGCAAAGCATGAAAATAAGTGGCCTGAAAGGGAACTGCATGCATGGAACTTAAGAGTATTTGATGGCACTGGCTATCATATTGGGACTTACACTGCAGACAAAATTTGGTCAGTGTGAGAGATATCAGTGCTGGAAGTACAAGTAGCTCAGAGGCAGAGAGAATAACAACAGAAGTTTACTGCAAGAGCACTGAAATGGAAAGTGAGAGGGACCACGGACAGGGGGAACCAATGGGAGGGCAGGGAAGAACTTGGAATAATTTTCAGGTTTGTCCTTTCCACGACTAAGTGAACTGTAGTGACACTTACTGAGAATGAGACTGCAGAGAAAGGGCAGCTGTCAGTTAAGCTAACTTCTGTTTTAGTCAAGCTGAGTTTAAGGTGCAGGGGATAGCTGGGTGGGTATTTCTGGTGAGAAGTTGGCCTCACACAACACTGAAGATCTGAGTCAGGGATGGAAATTTGTAGATTTTCGGCCTGTGGTTGGTAGCTGGAATCACTACGAGGAAGGTCTGATAGACCATTCAACCCTCCACACCCCAAGTTGGAAACAAACCAAGGACAGAACCCTGCATGTGAGAGGCAGCTGGACAGGAAGAGGTCAGGAAACGTGGAGACCCAAGTCTCGAGGAGCCAACAAAAAGAGTAGATTCAAGAATAAAAATCTAGTCAACAATAGCAAATGTTGCAGACAGGTCAAGTTTGAGAACTGGGGAACATCCAGTGGCTTAGGGAAACCTGAGAGCTGTTTCTGTGTCCATTGTCAGTGTTGCCTAATTGAAACGGTAGACTTGGAAATGGGTTTGCAGGGTTCTGAAGAACAATGTGGGGCCAGAATGGATTAAGTATTTTTGATGTTTTGGTTTACAAACACCCAAGGAACGTAAATGTTATGTAGCGCAAAGATGTACAAAACAAACAAAGAAAAAGAAGCAAAGGCAGGGGATCAAGAGGTGGGGAGGGAGAAGGGAGGAAAGGGAAAGGGGATGAACAAAGCAATTCAGATGTGTTATGTACACGAACCAGCTTCCCAGAAGGACTGTAAACATGTACTCCACACACGACTAGTAAACTAAAATAAAAACAACGTAGGAACACAGTCGGCGTGGTTAAGGGCCATGAAATGATGTTGATAGCGTTCTGAAAGTCTAAGACAGGAGATAACCTGTGCAGTCAGTCACTGTTAAGCTGGAATTTGATGGAAACAATCTTCAACGCCAAAATGATCTGAAACGCTACTTGCTAACGTATTTTTTTTCCAAAGGCTGGGAGGAGGTGACTTGACACTTAGTGTGCTGTCTGCGGGAGCCAGCCTCTGCCCCCATATTGAACGTAGTACTGAAACTGGACGGCCGATTGGCTCCCAAGCCAGTTTCCTTCCAGGAAACCGTTAGTCATTAAAAATGAATAAAAGCAGTATTCCTTCAAGCTCAACCTCTTTGAATACAGTAACCCATCTGCAGTCTTAACATGACAAAGAAGCCATCCCTGACTCGGCTTGCTGTAAAGCTGTGCTGGGGTGCGAAGCCCGTTACTCTCCAGTGCGCTTCTGTCCAAGCCTCAGCACCCAGAGGCGGGGAGGCGCCCGCAGCCAGCTTTGGACAGGGGCGGGAGCCGGCTGCCGTCCCGGGAGGGAGA
>NW_022900950.1:54077541-54084917 GCF_012274545.1 Fukomys damarensis | reverse complement strand
CGGCGTCCGCAGCCCGACCTGGGAGGAACCGGTGGGTACCGCGCCCGCGCCCACCCCTCCCGCTCTCTGCTCCCCCGCCCGGGCCGGGTTCCGTTCAGGAAATGGCCCGGGATGAAGTCCCCAGCTGCTTCCCAGCCGGGACAGCGCTTCCTCCACCACTCCTGCTTCTCCTCGAGCGCCTCCGGGAGCGCCTTTGTCCGTCTGGCTGGGGCTGTGCCCCAAGTCCTCTGAGGACCATTTCCGCGCCCCGTCGACTTCGTAACTTTTCACTTGATTTCCGAGCGTGCAGGCTGGGCAGGGGAGAGGAGAAGCCCGGGCGCTGCGGTCAGCTTGCAGGGCTGGGCGGGGACGGGTGTTCCCTCCCGAGACCGCGCCCTGCCGTCACCTGGGCGCGCAGGTTCCCTGGACAGTCGCCCGAGGGCGTGGATGGCTGAGTGCAGCCCGAGCCACGCCTCCGACTCCGGTCCGCTGTCACAGCCCCGGGCTTTTCTAGGGGTCCTGGGGTTTTGCCCGGGGTGGAGCAAGAAGCTAACTTCGCCTTCTCTTGGGATTTCGCCGCACATGCAACGCTGAGGTTGAGCCTTTTTATGGGCCAAGAGTAGTGGGTGCGAGTGTGTGTGTGAGGATCAGGAAAAGGCGCCTAAGGGTCTTTGAATGCTTACCCTTAAGCTCATTTCAACTTATTTCAGTCCGAACCATCTCGCATCCATACAGGGATTCTGCCCAGGAATCCTCGTCTCACTCATACCGCTGTCGTCCATTGCAGGCAGCTTTTCCTCTGGCCTCAAATTTTGGCTCTCCTTGCCCTGCCTGGATGTTGCTGCGCCGTCTCGATTGGAATTCTGAACCGGTCTGAAAAGCCCCGTCCGAAATTTCTGGCCTCATCCGTGTTGCGCGCTAGTAGTTTGGATGCCGTTTTTCTCAGCAACTCGGAGAGTTTGTTGTGGCCGGCCTCTCCCTGTTGAGAGCGTCTAGGTCAAGTTCCAGTGTTCTCCTTTTTCTTTTCCAATATGTACTTGCAGCTCCTTTGCCCAGGGTAGGTTTCTCTGCCGCCTGTTTCCTGACCTTTCAGAAGTGTCCTTCAACTCTCATCCATCTGCACCTGCAGCTGTCTTTGCTTTTGTGAATTCGAACATGTTAGGTCGTCCATCTGCTCATACTGGTTCAATTGTGTTTATCACTGGGGAGTAAATTATTCTTGAAATTAAAAATATAATTCAGTTTTGACGTTCAAATCAAGGATCGTTGAGAATTAAATCCAATGACCTGTTTGAACTTTGCTATATGAAGTCCTTTCTGAACCATGAGTACTGTAAGTCAACATCACAATGGGTATACCCAGTTATATGTACTGCTTTCCTTTAGGGTGCCTATGCCAAAACTACTTTGTGCCCAGAAAATTAGACAATAATAAACAGTGACAATAATAAATAACAGTGACAATAATAAAACCACTCATTTATTTTCCGCAGAAAATACTCAGTAGCAACATCACCACTGGAGCTTTTAAAACTAAGACCTTGGGGCCAGGGATTTAGCTCAGTGGTTCCGCCGCCTGCCTCGCAAGCACAAGGACCCGAGTTCGATCTCTGGTACCAAAAAAAACCTAAGACCTCTGGCTGGGGATTTAGCTCAAGTGGTTGGTTCTGCTGCCTGCTTCGCAAGTGCAAGGACCTGAGTTTGATCCCTGGTATCAACACAAAAACAAAAACAAAAAACAAACAAAAAAAAATAGGAGCTGGACAATGTGTGAGTGAACTTTGACACTTTATCCAAAATGTAGAACTCTGAAAAATTGCATTTATTTTCTTTAAACACTGAAAACACCTTTTTCTTTGGTCCTCATATATTTTTATCCAATGCTTATGTCCTGGGACTGTTAGATTGCAGTTAACACAGACACAGAAAGTTTATGTTCTTCATTAAACATGCTCTGAGGACACAAGTATGTGCCCTACAGAGGCATTTCTGATGACATTTTGTTTTTCTTTTCTTTTTGGTACCAGGGATTGAACTTGGGACCTTGCACCTACAAGGCAGGCTGTGGAACCACTAAGCTAAATCCCTGGCCCTCTGATGAGACTTTATTTGAAACCCTATAGTCATACATGTAATGACCACAACGTTCATTCAAGACCTAAAGAAAAGAATTGTCATTTAAATTCTTAAGAAAGACAGTTTATCCAGATTACTCCAAAAATGGCATGTACAAAAAAAAAAAAAAAAAAAGGAAGAAAGCATTAGGGGAAAAAGAGTGTTTAAATGTTAAATATTTTAGGCATATGGAGCAAGAGGGGAACATCAGCTTAATTTAAATGTTTTGAAGAAACATAAGTACATCAAACTCAGGTTTTTGATCTTTGGGTCAGTGATCCCTCTAAGAATCTGATCCAAGCTATAGACTCTTTATTTTCCTTAGAAAAATGCACCTACAGGCTGGGGATTTAGCTCAGTGGTTCCACCACTTGCCTTGCAAACGCAGGGACCAAAGTTGGATCCCCGGTACCAAAAAAAAAAAAAGCATCTATATGATATGCAATCATGTGCCACTAATTGATGGGACAAGTTCTGAGGAATGTTGCCAGTTTTGCCATTCTAGGCACTTCAGAATGAGACTGCTGTGACATCACTAGTGAATATAGCTGTATGTATGGAACCGCTCTCTTCTACAGTACACCCATACACATACACTTTAACACAATTTCAAGGGAATCATAGATTTCCCGAAGACCAGTGTGTGGACCCTCAAAGGCTTAAGATTAAGAATTCTTGGTTTCAGTTGGACTTCATTTCTAAGTTACAGTTACTTACTTTTTTTCCTCACCTAGCACATGTTAGTCATGATGATGAGGTTGGTGTTGAGAAACTGGAATAGGCATTTAACATACCATGATTATTTTCAAACCTATTAATGCCCTTTATTTTTACTCCACCTTTCCCTAACCCTTCCCCATCTCTAAAACTGTACCTTCTGGTAAAAATCTGCTTTTAAAATTCAAATATAAGCAATTTAATACTTACATATTAAAATGCACTCACTTACAAAAAAGACTATCTAGTTGGATAAGTGATACTGTCACACAGCTTCTGCTGCAGTAACCCTTATGGCATATAACAGCATACATAAAAAGATTACTCTTCCTCATTCTTTTTTGAATGGACCCTAAGACCGGTATGATTATGCTATTCAGACAGAAAAGTAAATAAGCTCTTAGGAAATGATGCTGGCTAATTGTAAAGAGAGCAGTACTTCTTGTCTTAAGATACACTCAAGTCTGGAGCTGAGAGGCAGTTACTAGGACTTCCTGCCCGTCTTTGTGTTGTAGGTAAAATGAAGTTATTTATTTAAATGGGAGCATTTAAGTAAACTATTAACTTTATCATTTACTCTGGCTAGGCATTGAGCCTAAAGAGGATAAATGTTAGCATTATGTATTTTTTAAATGCTGGTTTTGAAATGTAATAGAGACAATTTCTAATCAATTAAGTATTTAAAAATTGTTTTGTTTGGAGTTTTGAGACAGGGTCTCAAAATGTAGTCCAGGCTGGCCTTGAATTTACTGGGTAGCTCAGACTGGCCTTCAATTCCAGGTGCTCTTGCCTCAGCTTCCTAAGTGCTTGGATTATAGGTATGTGCCACCACCACCTTGGCTTGAAAAGTATTTTGGTAGTGGGTATAGGTGGGTAGGAAGATTTTTGTCCACATAACCCTTACTCATAATAATAGCCTGGATGTGAGGGAATAAATAGAATTCTAGCTAAAATTTTAAAAATGTAGGGTATTTACAAAATAGTTCTTAGTAGAGGGATGCTAGAATGAAAGTAAAATTGAGAAGGGAAAGGTTTCAAATGAAAAATGGCCAAAATATAAACCAGAGGTTACAAATGTAGTTATGCGTTGTGTCTAGTTGATGTAACATTTTTGCCTCACGAGCAAGGATGACTATGTATGTGTGCAGTTGACTATACAACTATCTCAAATTCTTTTTCATTCAGGTCACAACTAAGGGAATTTTAATAGGGTTAGTTTTGAATGTTAATTCTGAATATGTAGCATATACTTTATTTATGGAAATAGCTTTAAAGTTTTAGTGAAAGCAGTCTCCCAGGCCTGTACTTGTTTAACCTGCAGTATTCTTTGACTGCAGCTTTCTTTAATGATTAGGATAGTATATGAGTAGATTTTTTTTTTTTTTTTTTTTTGCCACACTTGGGATTGAACCTAGGGCTTTACACATGCTAGTCAAGCGCTGTAACACTGTGTTACATTTGCAGGCCTGTGACTATTTTTAAAGTGTGATCTTCAAGTTATAAAATATAACATTCTGTTTGTGTGTGCTATCATATCTAATGCAAAACCACAGAGCATACCAGTTCAAAAGTTGCAAATGGATATTAATCCTCTTTTGTTATGAATAGTGATCAATAAGAATATACAGCAGTTCAAAAATACCTCTAGATAATGATGTATTAATCTTCATAAAGTTGGTATCAAGTCATTGGCTGTGACTTATGCATGTTCAGTATAATTTTTTTTAATGGATCAGGAAACTTTACTAAGTTGAAACCTAGTTAAGGGGCAGCTTCATCTAGTTCCCATTTCATACTATATGGCTTATGTCCAAATTTTTAATTGTGTGTCTGCCATATGTTCAAACTGAATTAACAATAATAAAAGAAATATATGAGGCATATATATAAGTAATGTTTTGAAAATCTGACAGTACTAAGTAAGGAAAAGTCAAGGAAATCTTATAAATCAAATATATAAGGTAATACATCACATTTGAAATGTTTCACTTGCCATTTTGAGCTACATTAACATTGAAAATATTAAGACTGATATTGATATAAATATTTTTGAGATGAAATACATTGCAAATATTATACGGATTGGATATTCATTTCAGAAATTTACCATTAGATAACAAGAATAGGTCAAATACCTTAAATTAGAGATTCCTTGAAATATTGTCAGAAGAGATAAGCAGGTGTTTCTTGAGCTGCCTTTTGGAGGACGTAGTCAATGAAGGCATTCCCTTATTTGCCTACACAGTATTTAAATCCTGAGTTTTTTGGGTACTGGAAAAATTGTAGAGTAGCCATCATTTTTTTAGCACAAGCAGGCTAAGACTTAATTTTGCCATCAAAGTCCCAAACTGAATTTTAGAACTGATTTATTTTTAATTGAGACAGGGTCTCACTTTGTAGTGCAGGATGGCTTTGAACTCACTGTTTCCCAGGCTGATCTGGAACTCATGGTGATCTTCTAGACTCAGTTTCCCAAGTGCTGCTATTTATAGGTGTGTGCCACCATACCCGGTGAGGTAAAATCTTTATAAATAATAATTTTACTTTTAGGTACTAATTGTCCAGCTCCTGGATATGAAACTGATTTAAAGTATCTTTAAGGAATCAGTGTTTGAATCACATAATCAGAAATGTGGTCCATACTCTTCTTCCTAGTATAAAAATAGGCGTGGACATTAGTTGGTGCCTTTCACTTTAATCATTCCTTGTCTGGATTCTGGAAAATGTCACCATATAAAACTTGAAAGCATAAAATATGAGTACAAATACATAATAACTGACAAACTGATTTTTGTTATATGGTATAGTAAGTAGAATATTAGAATAGTAATGACATGATTTTGACTTTGGTACCTACGTGCCTTCTCTTTAAGTGAAAGGACTAAGTTATTCTTTCAAAAGACACCTTAGTAGGTGTCTTTTTCCATTGGCAACTGATAGACTTCTTGGTGATCAAATAGCCCGTTGGGGGGTAAAGGCCATTATTTTGATTCTTTTTCTTTTAAAATAATTCCCAGCAACACATTCTTATACATATAGAATTACATATTTATAGGCCATAAGAATACTTAAAAGTTCCTTTTGTCTAGCTTTCCTAAAGAAGACAAGTGAAGCTGGAGTGTTCATGTGTTAGAATAACATGGCAGTGATCCTCCTGTCTTGGAGGATTTAAACTAAGCAGCACATTTACATTTTAAAGAATTTAATCTACAGTGTAATGTGCAGCATAAGGATTGCACACTGTTTCTTAAAACTTCTTAGAACTATCAGCCCTAACACAGAAATCCAGTTGTTTTTGGAAATAAGGTTGCAACTAGGGGAAAAAAACACCCCAGAATCTTGATGTGGAGGAAATTTAAAAGGTCAATTGAAAAAATAGGAAGAGTATCGCAGGGCAGAGACATACAAGAGACTGAATGTTTTATCCAGGTAAAGAGATTCCAGTGTGGCAAGGACTTTTTTGACTGTATTAAAAAATATAGCTAACACCAATTTGGAGTTTTGGGCTAGCAGGAGGTATTTGTCATCAGCGTAGCCTCTCCCTATTTCTCCCGCATCTGCAGAGGCTCTTTGATGTTTAGCAAGAACTACCCGCAGCAAAGCCTCTATTCCCAACTGCCCTCAAAGCCAGCTGGCTAGGGACAAGTCCTGAGTGGTGGCTACAGCCTGTTGATCCAATTTCTTCCTGCTACTCCGAGTTAGGGAGTGGCTGTCTCAGAACTTCCAGAGTGTGTGTGTCTGTGTGTGTTAGGGTACTGGTGTTCACACGGCCCTTGTGCATTGTTTTCTTCCAGGCAGTCTATCACCGCTTCACCTCAGTTAGACATTTATTTAATATTCTGTCGTCTTGGGCTGCGTGTTCTCGCTTGTTCCAGTGCTCTCTCCACGCCCTTCCCAGTTTCCTGTTAGCCGAAGGGATCGCTCTTTCTGAACGCAAAGTTCTGAGCGGAATTGAACCTCCCGGAAAATGCTCCTCTCTTCCGTGTGCACCGGATGGGGGTGGGGGTGGGCCAAAAACTAAACACCTCAGTTGGGAGAGCTGAAAGGCTCCAAAGTCCAAGGCAGAGTCTGGAGAGGTACGGTCCCTGTAATGGGGCTCTGGGCCGTAAGACAAACTAGCGCCAGTCCACCTCGGGGGCAGAGGGGACTTGTATTTAGTTGGAACCGCGCAGCAAGGCCCAACTATCTCTAGGAAGATTTGGGGTACAGGAGGTGACGGGTGCGCCACAGGAGTCCGAAGGAAGCTCCAGGTTCCCTTTCTTTCCGAGGCCCCGTTCTAGCCCTTGTTGCCCCAAACCAAGGAAGGGTTGGGCTGCGTAGGTTTCTTGCCCCCCCTCGCCTTTTCGTCCATCCCGAGGAGCCCACTTGTCCCATCGCTGTGTCACTCTCGTCTTCTCGACCAGCGCTGCCCGTAGTCCCCCAGCTCGTCCCGCGGCTGTCTGCGAAGGGGCCCCCGGCAGGCAGCGGCTCCGTCCCGCTCCCCCATTCCGGTGGGAGCGGAGCCGAGGAGCTCGGTGCATCCCCTCCTGGAGGTAGACGGGCCCCACGACCCTTCCCCCAAGGGG
>NW_022900950.1:54040743-54077302 GCF_012274545.1 Fukomys damarensis | reverse complement strand
GCAAGTGTAATGGCCATATTTGTAATCCTAGCTACTCAGGAACATGAGACAGGAAGATCAAAAGTATGAGGTCAGCCTGGGTAATGTAGAAAGACATTATATCTCAGATAATGTCTCTAAATAATAAAAAGGGTGGAGTTGTGGGTCAGCAAATAGACTGCCCCTCAGTTCAATCCAGTATCACAAAAAAAGAAAAAAAAAGGGACGCCCCCGGCGTGGCGGGAGCGTGGGAAAGAGCCGCAGCGCCCTGGCGGTTCGGCTTAGGAACTCGGGAGGAGTGCTCTGCCCGCATTGCCTTGGTTCGGGCCGACCAGCCAGGGCTGCGGAGCCCGCCTCCTTCCCTTCCCTTCCCGTGGGCCGGAGGCTACTGCCCCTTTGGCCCGGTCTGGCCTGGTGGTAGGAGGTGACCCGGACCTCTGTGCCTCCTGCTGCTGTCTGGAAGGCTGGAACCATGGGGCGGGGCGACGCCGGCGGTAAACGGTGCGCGTTGTTCAGCGCCCTCTGCCTGGTAGTTTTTTAATAATAAAAAGTTACCGCTTTATTTTGTGAAGATTGGGATGTTGTGTTACTCTTTGTGGAGCTTGTGTCGACCTGTGTATTCTCAAAGTCGAGTCTCAGATCATACATATGCACTAAATAGATGATTGTGGATAGCAGAAAATTATTTGTATACTCTAATGTTCATCTTAGTTTTAAATCTTAGGAATTTGAAAGGGGAACCAGTAAAATCTTTAGGGGTGCTCTCTTAAAAACATTTGCCAGAAGTTAATTCATTCTGCAGCTATTTTTCGTGAGAATCGGTTTCCTAAGGCCAATGGACTCCTGTATGGAAATAGAATTTTTATTCTATGCCTGTGAATTAGTGTTTGTCCTAGCTGCGTACTAATTTTCCAAAATGTATGGAAGCATACACAGGAGTAACTGTTAAAATGCTTTTGTAAGAAAATCAACTGTAGTTTTTATTAAAGGCATTTTACTGAAGTGTTTAGCTTTTTAATAAAGAGTTATGTAGCATTTGTAATTCATAAATTAAGAATTTGAAATTTAATGTATTTTTAGAAGATTAAGATTAATCAATATAGGGATTTTCCTAACACTGGTTTTTATATTTAAAATCTTTTTTTAAAGTTTTAAAAACTGGTTTAATAGGTAAGATCTCAGATTTTAAAAAATGGTATGTGAGATCGCTTCTCGGCCTTTTGGCTAAGATCAAGTGTAATGGTATGTGAGGAGGAGAAAGGCAAATAAAAATCATTAAGTTGCAATATGTATCGATTCCCCAAGATGATTGCATTAAGTATGGAGAACATAAAAATAAAAATATAAAAAATGGCATATAAAAGAAAAGGTCATGGTCACATGCATACTTACATCAAAGTTAAATAGAATTTATACGGTTGGAAAGAACTTAGAGATGGCTCTAAGTTGAATCAAGTGAATAAATTCAAACAAGTTTTTGGCAGTACCACTAACATTTGTGGGTTTTATGAATTATGGTAATAGCTAAGATTAAACACCTTAATTTTGGTGTTATCGATTGGGGTAAAGACTGTTTATAAAGACTAAAGTAAACCTAAAGAACATTTTTTTGTTTGACTTTCTAATTATAATAGCACATTTTCCCATGATTACAGACAATTATTAATCATTGAAATGTTGCTTGAATTTCAAAAGATGTGTTGAATGTCAGACATTCAGTATTACATTGGCTATGTGTAAGGGTTAATACAAGTTTATCAACATTTCCATATATGAACACCTGACACTGGACCTTAGATAGCTGAGGCCAGTGAACCTCACTCTCACATCCCACAATCCGGATTGTTTATACCTGTTATAAACTTAGTTATATCTAAAATTAGTTACGTCTCTTATTTTCTCAAGGAATAAAATGAGGGCAGTCTTAGAATTTGTAGAATGAATACTCCTGAATTTAACTCTTGGTTCCCAATCTTGAGTTATAATCTAGATAAGTGTTAAGGGAATAATCTTAGAAAATAACAGATACTCTCATGATCTCCTCCATCATAGTTGTGTAAGCTAGATGAGCCTGAAGGAAAGGAAGGCTCCAACTCTACCTCAAAGCCTAGTGTTAAGTCAACACCAGCAGCTCTTGCTCATGTATCTGGAAGGTGCGCTGAAGGACCACTGAGTCTGACAGATCAGGATTACTAGGTGTGGCTTGAGTCCTGGCACACACACCTATACAGATACACACATGATTACACATGTGTGTTTATCTGTTCTTTTTAAAAAGTATGCGTAGATATACATAGAACCTACGGCAGAGTCTGTTGTATGAAATATTTAACTGAATGAGCATCCCTATATATGCATACTTATATATAATGCTTCACGTATTTGAATATTATTGTTAAAACAAGTTGTAAAAAAAAACACAAGTCGTAGCCATTTCAGTTCCTTTTAGGACCCTAAGGATCATGAAGCTATTTGCTAGCTGTTTACATTTGGAGTGAAAAGGCCACCAATTAAGTAATTACCTTATTTGAAGAGTTGTTACAAGTATGGGTTAATGTGTTAAACAATTTGAATATTTTAAAAGGACATTAAATTATGTGTGGCACTTGAAAAGTGTATGGATTTTTTCTTAATTGAGGCTATAATACTTGCATATAATAAAACATTCAAATAGTATGAGTACATGGTTGTGGAGAGTATCCAATGAAAAGTAAGCTCCCTCTCACCCCAGACCTCTAGTGTTCTTCTCAGAAAATTCTGGTGTTCCAGAAAATTCCTGTGTGGAAACAAATGTCTCTGTGTTATATTTGTATGAATATACAATATACATTCCTATTTATATGCATAAAAATATTTAATGGTACATATGGGTATACATAAAAGTATATAAAACATACATATATATACAATGTACAAATATATGTATTTTAAATAAATTTATACATAAAGATTTAAAAAATACATACATACATATAGATATATATGCTTTAAAATACTATAGGAACATTTCATAATCTTGTTTCTTCCCTGGAGATTTAATATGGAGATTATTTAATAGCATATATATTTGAGCTTTAATAATGGTGGTATATTGCATTATATTTTGCTGAGCTGCATGAAATTGCCCTGTCACTTGATCAGATATAGAAATTTTGTGTAGTTCTTTATGGAAGGAAGTAAGCATTGTTCTAGGACAGCACACTAACCTCAGCTTTTGTGCAGTGTAATGGATATATTTCTTTTCATTTTATTTTTTAAATGTATTTTTATTAATATGTAATGATTTTTTATTAATATGGAATTATTACTTTCATGCTATATGTACATAATACATCTTTCTTCCATTTATTTCCCCTTCTTCTCCCTTGGGTATGTTGCTTTTTAAAGTAAAGAATAGGACCACTATGACTATTAAATTACTGTGGCTTAATAAAATCCTCATGTATTGCTTAGCGCCCTTGCCACATCCCTGTAGTGTTTACTTTTTGTTCCATTTTTCCATTTCCCTCCTTGGTTTCTGTATTTTGCTGTCCTCTTTGCTGTTTTTTTTTTTTTTTCCACTTTTTTCCTTTCTGTATCAGCTGATTGGAATTTCAGGTAGTCTCGTGTAGGTTCGCAGATGCTGAATGGTAGGCAATTTTACTGGCTGCCTTTATTTCCTAAGGGCAAAATGTCATACAAAAGTGAAAGTGGTGCTGAGGTGGGAAAGCCAAACTGAAGTAACATTCTTCTCAACTCTTCCTCCTCTTTACCCCCTTCTGTTAGTTGTTTCTGAGTTTGTGGATTTTGTATTAAGACATACTATTGTAGAGAATTTCACAAGTATGTACTGAGAATGAGAAATTTTGAAACAATGCTAATACAAACTCAGACCAGTTGGGTTTTGAACATGAATGTGAAGACTTTGTATGCTTTTTTGTTGACTCAAGAATCAGGCAATCTTTCATTTTGTAAAATGGTCAGTTGGTTTGCTTGCAGGCTGGGATTGCTCAAGTGTCAAACCAAATGGTGAACAAATGGGTACAATCGAAATGACTTTCAGGCATTGAGTCCTCTTGTCAACATCATGAAGCTCACATGTCAAAAATACCTTCTGTTTAGGTGTATTGTGTTCTTATTTTATTCTTCACATTTGTGTGTATTCTTGAACTTACATAACAGCCATAAATGAGTTTTTAAATTTAGGGAAAACATATCCAAATATTGGATTAAGACTTCTTTTTAAGGCTAATAGGAAAAGAATATTAATTCTTCAATTAGCATATCTTATCCATCCACTCCCCTTGCCATTTCGAATCGAAACCAGGGCCTTTGGACTGAGCTACATCCCCAGCTCTTTTCTCCTTTTTTATTTTGAGACACGGTCTCAGTTACTGAGTTGCTCAAGCGGGCTCAAAGTTGTGATTGTCAAGCCTAAGCCTTCCGTAGTGTTGGGATTTATAGGCATGTGCCACCATGCTTGGTTAGTATGTTGGTTTTAATTTAACATGAAGAATGTATAAGTAAACTTGTGTACCTTTCTGGTAAGGCAACATGTGAAAATACTGATTGATGTTTTTCTCTGCTTTGTAAGATACAGTTTATGTAATTAAAGCATTGTTTTTCACCACAAACCCTTGGTAGGCAGGGAAGACTTGCAAATTGTAGGTGGCAGCACATTGGGAGGTCATGATGGTTCCCGTCCAGCGTTTAAAACTAAACAGAATAAATTGGAAAATATTGTTTAAAGCTTTTTAGCTGCAGTTCTAGATAGAAACATTAGAAGTGGGTAATGCTCTAAATAGGATAAGAAACAGAAACACTGTCAGAATAGTATTAAGAAATGATAACAAAGTAGTACCAGTAATTTTATGGCTCAGAAACTCAGTACAAGTGGGAACTTTTACATTGTCATCAGGGAGGAGGCAGGAAGTTACCTGAAGTAATAATGAACATTCATCCGGGGCAGAAGTAGGCCAGCCAGCTTTTTCTATAAAGGGTCAAGTAGCAAGTATTTTACGTTTTGTGGCTTGTAAGGTCTCTTGTTTTATTCACCCAACTCTGGAATGATGTCTGCCAGAAGGGGACTGTAAAAGAGGTAGGGTAGTGTGCACGGGTCAAAGGGTACAAAGTGTCAGGATGAATTAATTTCTGGAACTCATTCTGAGCAATAGAATAAGCACTATTCTAATATAGCCTGGCCACTGTAGCTAATAATAGTTTTATACTTGAAAATTGCTAAGAGAGAGACTTTAGAAAAAATCACTCACAAAAGCATAGATATGCTAATTAGCAGGATTTAATCTTTTCACTATGTATACATAACAGAATATCATACCATACACTGCAAACAGTATAGTTTTTGTCAATTCTACTTTAATAAAATTTTTTAAAAAATCACCCAACTCAGCCATTGTGGTATAAAGCAGCCATAGACAATATTTACATGAATAAGGGTGGCTGTGTTCCAGTAAAACTGAATTTTTAGGTTTTAACAACCTCCTTTGCTTATTGCCTAAGAATCTAGTGCAAGGAGGCTATGGCCAGTGGACATGGTCTGTGAGCTGTAATTGGTTGCGCTGTGTTATAGAAGGCGGAAGATGGTATAGTTAGGGTTGTAAAGCAGCATGAAGTTAAGGTGCTGCTAAACACGATCAGCATTTGTGGGACCAAATAAAGCTAAATTTCAGTCCATTAAAAAAAAATCTAGTCTTTGTAGGACATTATTATTTTTAGCTTGGTTTGCGTCTTTGCTTCCATTTTAATGTGAACTAAATATAGACTGGAAATTCTGACTCTCAGTACAGTAATATATGGTATAACAGCTTTCTTTCCATTTTGATTACAAGTTAAACATGATATCCCATTATTAAAGATAAGAGACATAATAAATAATTTACTAAACCTTTACATACAATTTAAGATGCCTTATTTGAAAGTATCTAAATTTAGAAAGCTTTTACTTAGTTTAAGGTTGTGTGTTTGCTGTTGTGGTTGGAGTGGTGAAAGGTTATATGAAACCAGCACTATAAATGACTCCTTTCTGTTTCCAGGGTGCAGCGTTGCATTTATATTGGATTTGTTAGGCCTTACTTACTAAGGAAACATGTTTATAAGCAAAGGTTTTAATTAAAGAGAGTTGTTTTTCATCTAAGAATAGCCCTTTGAAAAAGCTCATAATATGTTAGTACATTACATTTTCTCTTGGTAAACTGGTTTGGCTTTTTGGGTATTGAGCATTTTACTCTATTTAGGCACCTGAGACACATATATACTTTTGATATGGCTAAACAACTTAAAATGAATTCAGTGTATTTTGTTTCCATTTCATGTAGATCTTTTTTCCCCCAAATGAGCATAGATGGTAAGAATACCCTCTGCTTTTTGTTATGAAGATATTTTGAAGCCTGTAGGCTTTTTTCCCCTAGTACTGAGGATTAATTAAACCTAGGGTTTTTGCATGCCAGTGCAGCACTCTGCCATTGAGCTGTATCTTCAGCCTGATTCTTGTTGAGGAAATGATTAATTTACCACATATGCACTTGGAGTCACTGACCTCCATTGGAGCCTTTTGAGTACCAGGAGTTTTCAAACTACCAGGATGTAATTTAGCATAGTAAGTTCTTTAAATATAAAGTTGATGCATTTATTTCAGATTTAAAAATTAAAAACAATTTTTGTATTTTGCCCAGGCTGGCCATGAACACCCAGGTTGAAGTGATCCTTCAGCTTCTACTTCCAGAATGGCTGGGACTATAGGCTCATACTGCCATGTCCAGCTGTTTCAGAAATTTAAAAGTACTTTTCTGCTTAGCATTTTATTATTTACAGAGCTGATAGTCTTATTTAACAGTTCTATAAAACAACTTGTGTTTTTAAAATGATAAGATGGAGCCTGAGTTTGAGATTATCTGCTAAGTAAATGGCAGAGCTAGACCTCAGAAGCAGCTCTTCTCCCTCCTGTACCTTTCCTGGGCTGAGAGGATTACAGCAGATCACTCCACATGCCTTGTTTGAGAGCCCCAGAGATTTCTTGTGAAACTTTAATCTACGGTATGCAAGTTTCTTGTGGTCTTTCTCTACTTCTTCCCTTGGTTCCCTTATCTCTTCCTGAAATTTCTTTTCTTTCTTCTGCTTCTTCCTTCTTCCTGCCCTGCCTTTATTAATTTGCTTAAACTGTGAGCATATCTCTTCCCCCTCGTTTTTGGGTTTCATTATGCCTTGCATTTGAATCCTGTTTCTAGTGACAAGCATAAGAGTAAGAATTTGAAATGTGACTTGGGATTGAAAATTTTAGCTGAAATTTATACTGATTTTAATTAAAACGAACAAGAAATCATAGGATCACTTGAAAAAATCATCAGGTCTAATTAAGAAAGTGCTTCTGGGTACTTAACTCTGCAAATAGGATTTCAAAGAAAATGGCTTCACTTCTATAAGGTAGATGTTATTTTTCAAAGGTCATGATATAGCTTTAAAAATGATTGTGTAAAGTAATTTTCCATTTGGCCTATTAAGACATATTTGGGGGAAAATGTGATTAAAATTTTTTAACTGGCTAAGGAATGAAAATGACAGCTTTTGTGGCCCCAGTTTTCACCCACCTATTTTATCAAGAAAAGAAAATGTGCAAGAATATAATCCTGAGCAGGCCATACATTCTGAAATAGGTTATTAGTACAAACTCCTGTAGTACCTCAAGATTATATAATATTATAATATTTGATATATACATAAACTTATAAATAATTCTGTAGTTTGTGAAGCACAATGGTGAAATGGTCACTGTGAATCCAGCTTCAGAATGAGAACATTTTCACATGTACCTACTTGTGTGTACTTTTTTATTCCTGCATTGCCCCTCAATTCACACAGTCAAAATATATTTGTAGTGTTCAAAGCACTGCCTTAGGTGCCAGGGTTAGAGCAGTAAGCAAAATACAGAAAAACTTGTGCATTTATGTACCCGCCCTGCCTCCCACTACTGGATTGAACCTAGGGCCTGCTGGGCCCTACATCCTAGCCCCTCTTATTTGTTTATCGAGACAGAATTTCACTAAGTTGTTCATCCTGGCCTTTGAACTTGCTGTCCTTCGTGCCTCAAACTTCCCTAGTAGCTGGGATTACAGGTATGCCACCGCCATGCTTGGCTGGAGCTCACATTTTAATGCAAGAGAATGTTGAACTTATGAACTTACCAAAAGGTAGTGTGCACAGCATATAAGAAATGCAATTAAAGAGAATAAAGCTGGGGAGGGGAGAAGAATGAGAAGGGTTGTGAAGGAGAAGGTTACTCTGAGAAGAGGTGAGCCACCTCTTGAGGCAGTGCGGGCCTCTGTAGGAAGGGCTTTTTAGGCAGAAGGATGAGCCGCTACAAAGACAAGGTGTGAACTGTAAGGAAGAGGTCAGCAGGGACAAAGTGGTGTATGGGGGAAGCAGGTAGAAATTAGGCAATGAGTTAAAAGAATCAAAAGTCGGATACTATAGAGAATTCTTTGCTTGGCTTTATGCAACCTACCACAGTTAGGTTTTGGAAGGCCCTCTAAATTTTATTATCCATGTGCATGCTTCTTACAAGGCTAAAACCATTGATTTGTAAAAAGAAGTCTTAGGACCGAAAACAAAAGGTAAATGAAAAAACTTTTATGCACATGTAATGTAATTCTGTAGTAATACTGAATCCTTGGAATATAACCCATCTGTTGTTGTCACTTGGAGATTTGCTAAAATTGGGGACTCGGTAAAATGAAATGAGCAGTAGCACAGAATAGCAAGTTTCCTCAGGACTGTTACATGGTGTGGGTTTGATTGTCAGCTCTCAAGCACGGTACTCATTGTGCAGACAACGCTATGCCCATGCATTTCTGTGTTCCTCCTGTTTTACCTGGACTTCAATTATACTTCATTTCTCCCTTGCAGTTCAGTGGGTTAGATATTTGAGTTCTAGCCAGTAGAATATAGGTGAGAGTGATGTCTGTCACTAGGCCTCTAAAGCTGTCTGGGGACCCTCTTATGCTCGCTCTGTCTTTTTCCTCAGAGCCAGCTAGATTTACATTATCCAGTGGGAAAAATCCTGGTTCCCTGAATGACTTTGTGGAGGTGAGCCCTGTATGTTCCTCCCTCCAGCCTCCAGAGAGAAACAGACTTTGATTGTGTTAGGCCCCTATGTACTTTTATCTGTCTGGACTGTGTTTCTTATTTGCAAAATGAATATAGTGTTTCACACTTTGTAGGGTAGTAATAATGACTAAAGAAATACACAGTATACATTTTATCTATAATTTTAATTAGTTTTAAGAATCAGTATAAAATCTTGATAATTCAGTGACTTATGATACATGTATCTTTTAAATATTCTAATCAGTAGAGTATATAGATCACTGTTCTTTGTTGACTGCAGATGTTTGATAGAACCTTTATATTTTCACAGATCATTATTTTGTAATTTAAAAAAATCTTTACTACTGTGTAGGGTACTTGGGACGTTCACAAATCAATTCTGTAGGGATTGGTAAAGATAGGCCCACTGTACCTGATGACTGTAGTTAGGGCTGACTTGTTTCTCAAGTACTGTATTTTAGAGTGTCTTATAAGACAATACTAGGAATAGAGGATCGCTTGGAGATTTAGTGGAAGTAAATGGCCTGGTCAGCTTTTGAGTGCTTCCCAGGCCAACTCCACTGGATCTTGTATTGATCTTTTTCTTGGATTCTCATCTGCCCTTCTGAACTCCTGTTTACCCAGCCACCACTTCATGAAGCTTCTTTTACAAAGTTCCTTAATAATGGAATTACTAGTATCTAGTGGTCTTTCTCTAGTTTTTTTTCTTTTATTGAGTTTATTGGTACATTTTAGGTATATAGTACAATTACATTCATCATTGGGATCTTGTACCTTTACATGACAGGTCTTGGTTCTCATTTTTTCCCCTTGTCCCTGCCCTCCCTTGACCCCTCCTCCACTCTCCATTTACAAACACTTTATTTCCATTTTGTCATATTTTTTTTCTTTTCTCTTATTACCTTTCCCCTACCCTTCCCACTTTCCCTACATCTTTAGCCCTTTTCTTCCCATTTCACATGGTAAATTATCTCATTAGGATCTTATGTACTGTTATAGTTTTTCACACCAGAGAAACTGGTAACTTTCTCTAGTTTTTAACTCAGCTGTATTTCTTGTCAAATTAGGTGCTGTTGACCCTTTTCTTCTTCTGTCTTCTGCTTTCAAAACTTAAAAGTTTTCTTACCTTTCTTATTATTTTTTCACTAATGAGTCTCTATTCCTAATTCCTTTTTCTTTGGCACATGTTTTTGTTTACTAGGAGTGGTATTTTAACTCCCATGTCCCTCTTCCTTAGTTGACCTAATCTGTTAGATTAGGCTGCATCTTCTGGCCTGTACTTCTCTCCTGAGTCCTGGGTCTGTATTTCTTTTGCCCACTAGACGTCTCCTAGTGGGCATCTCAGCCCCCAGTTTCTTGAGTGGGATAGATTTGTGCAGTCTCCCCAACCCCTGGCCAAATTGACTATTTTTATATCCTGTGGAAGAAATAGCCTTATAATTAATCAACATCGACTCTTTGGCTTATCATTTTCATTAATTTATTTGCTTATAATAAATATTCATTCAGTGCTTGCTATATCTAGGCAGAGTGCAGGCCCTGGGGATACAACATTGTCCAAAAATAGCTCCTGCCCTTATGGAGTTCAGTTACTGTCACCAGTCACTGGAATGAATCAGATATGTATTTTCATACATTATCTCATTTAGTCCTCATAGCAAAACTCTGCAAGAGGTAAATACAATTACTCTACCCATTTTAGAATGGGGGGGTATCAAGAATTAGGTAAATAACTTGTCCAAGAATCACACAGTGATCATGTGACCTGTTTAATGCCTGATTTCACTATTATGATATTCTGTCCCTTTGTTTGCTCTGTGTATCTCTCATGAATTCATCTCTCTCTTCTCATTTGCTGCTTACCCTAACTTGATTTAACCTCTATAATCTGTCCCTTGGATTTTTGCCATGGTTTTACTTTCTGCTGTATTTTGTACTTCATTGGTAGAATTATCTTTATGAAAGTGAAGTATGATACATAATACATTGTATGTAAGCTCTTAGACATTACTCACTATAAGTGGGATAAAATCCTAATTTCTTAGCATAGCTTAATAAATTTCAGTGCGGTACTAATGTACCTTTCTATTCTTTTTTAAAAATTAATTTTATCGGTACATTTTAGGGTATACAACATAATGACATTGGAAATTTGTACCTTTACATTATATATCTTGGTTCTTCTTTTTTCCCCATTCCCTTGCCTCCCTTCAACCCCTCCACCCCTACTTATTTACAAAGACATTGTTTCCACTTTTTCCTTTTCTCATATTAACTCCATTCCCTTCTTTCCTTTTCCCAACCCCTCCCACTTCCCCTTTCCCTTTGGACCTTATCTTCCTGTTTCACATATTCTATTATACCTTTGCATCCTTATTTACACTTTCAGTTTCTCACACCAGAGAAACTTTTTGGGATTTACACGCTTGTCCTGTTTTTCTCTTGAGAGTATCACCTCAGTGTGCATCCATTATAACTATCCATTATAAATGTCTTACCTTTCTATTCTTTCAATCAGTATTTTATCAAGTACTACTGTAGGTCCTGGGCTGGTAAAATCTCTGTTGTTATAGAGCTTATATTCTTTTGAGGGAAAATTAATTAAAAAAAGACAAATTAATGTAATACACATAGCATGTTCATAAGCAAAATGGAGGAAAATAAAACAGGTTAAAGAGTGTGATGGGAGTGTGTGTGTTTGCACACATGTGTGTGAGCATGTGCATGTAACATATTTTGGTAAAAATGATCCAGGATGGACTTTGTTGATGAGGTAAATCTTTGAACAGAGATCTCAGTTAACCGACATGAGCTATAAAGATTCCCAGTCTCAGAACACCCTAGACAGAGCCAATGCCAGGGCATTTCCACTTGTGATTTCTGTTGCTGTCTTCCTCTGCCAGGCATGCTAAACCCTTCTATTCCCCAAATAAGACAGGTGTTCTTCATACCTTTGAAGTATTTCATTTCACCTTTTCCTGCTTCTTTGTCTGATTTATCTGTACATTCTGTGTTTTCTCATATTCCATACTGCATATCAAGCTTAGGTAATAAATGGCTCAAATAGAACTATGAGATCAAGAGAAAGGATAGCTGGTTAATATATAGAGTGTCATGTACAGTTAAAGATGAGTTGTAAATTTGGTCTTAAGCTTCTTGGCAGGCAGAGCAGCAAGAACAGTTACAAAATTTTACTGTGAGAGGCACAAATGCTCTCCAGATTTTAGTAGGGAAAAGCTGTCAGGCTTTTCTTGGAGAGATGAGAAGTGTGTGTGTGTGTGTGTGTGTTTTTTTCTTTTGCATCATGAGGGTGAGGAATGAAGTATATGTCCCCATCACTTACATAACAGAGACTCGGGGAATGTCCCTACATTTTCACTAGCATGACACAGGCATAATCAAGACTTTGGTTTGTGACTGTGATTCTATAGGGGATTTAAGTAGGACATATTTAGTTGTGGATAACTCCAGGTATACAATCCAAATTATTTTTGAAGATTGAATACACTGTGTATATTTTTTTAAAAAAAATCATTCCAGGTGGCTCTGGAGTGCAGGGCTGAGTGTGTTCTCCTCGGCACAGCATTGCTCTTTGGCCAGGTCATGCAGTGGATGCCGTGGCTGGCCTGGGGTCACCAGGCTGAGCTGCTCTTGCGATACGAAGGCACTGGGGACTTGCTGGGGTGTGCTTGGGTGGACCCTCAGGGGGAAGCATCTCCTTGCCCTGGCCAGCAGCTGCAGGGGAATCAGGCCCACCTCCTCAATTCTAGGCACTCCCAGACCCATTCAGTCCACTGCCTATGGGGATCTGAGAGTTCCTGCCAGTGCATGCAGGGGCAAGAGCATCATCATTGGCATGAGGAGGTCACTGGACATTAGCCCCTGGAGACTGTGGACATCAGCCCCCAGCTCCCCAGCTTCTTCAGCAGCTGAAGTACTTAGTGGTGAACGAGGCGATCAAGGAGGACCTGAAATGGGCCATGAGGCTCATGTCCATCGAAGATCAGATTCTGTACATCATCTACTACTATGACTACCAGCCTTGGGCAGCAAGCTACAAAAACAGCGATACAAATTACATTCTTTACAGAGCTATCTCTTTCACCCGTGAAGGCATAATAAGGTTTCTCTTTATAAGTGATTCCATTTGTGCCTGGCTCTGTGCGCTCCATGGAAATGATGACCATAGTTTGTGATTGCAGAAGACCTTCTGTGGTGTGGCAGTGGTGTCCTGCATCTTTGCCTCATGGGCACGTGCCACACAACTTGCCAAACTCACCTTCAGTACCTTCCACGCGCCCTTCACCCTTACTTGGTTTGCCACCAGCCGGAACTTTCTGTTCTTTCCATTGTACTATGCAGGCCATATGTGCAAGTTCACGGAGAAGCAGTCTGAAGCAGAGAATTTTCTTTTTCTCAGAGTGGATCATAGAAGTTAAACAAATGAGCAGCAGAGTGCTTAGGGAACTTATTGGTCTATAAAAACAAAACTAGGAATTCTAGTCTGCCACTGTGACCATGGATGCGAGCCTTATTCAAAATCTCAGAGGAAAAGAACAGAAGTGAACCTAACTCCTAAATGCTAGCTTCTAAGCCATGGATATTTGGGACCTGGCACAAACACTGAGCAGAAAAATCATCCACCCAGGGCAAAGATTTTGATAGTCACATGGACCTGGAAAGAAAAACTGGACTTCAGACCAAGGTAAGGAGATCCTGGTAAACAACCAATACTTTTGGTTGAGCCCAATAAAAGAGTTGTGAACTAAGAGTGTGGAATTGACCAGCATCAGCTGGTTAAGGTAATCTTCACACACACAGGAAAGTCACATCTACACTAGGAGAAGATAACATCATCCAGGGCCCTATGATTTTTCATACATAGTCTTTCATCAATAAAATACAGCAAAGCTTTGACCAGTAAAACAAGTAAAAATAAAATCTGAATTAGAATCAGACCCAGAGATGTCCTAGAGTTTGGAGTTACCATTTAGAGACTATAAAATAACTGATTCATATGTTCAGCAGAATACATGAAAATGTGAATAATTTCTCCAGGGAACTGAAATCTTTGAAAAAATAATGCATATACTTGAAGTGAAAGCAGAATTTTAGAATGTGTATAAGTTTATAACAAGTTAGACAACAAAAAAGAGGATTTATAAATGGAAAGGTAGATTATTAGCAAATACTCAGATTGAATCACAGATGGAAAGAAGGTGGAAAATTCAAAGAGGAAATAAGACATAGCTAGGACGCAGGGTAAAGGTCTAATCTGTGTATAACTGGAGTCCCAGGAGTAGAGGGGTGATAAAATGTTGACCAAGAATTTTCTAAAGCTGATGAAAGATATCAAGCCACAGATCCACGAAGATTTATAAATCCTGTGCCTGGGTAGGGGAACAAATACCTGGCACATCATAGAAATTTTGCTTTAAAAACTCAAAGAAAGTAGAAAATGTTAAGCCACAGGAAAATAATGATACATGACCATCAGAAGAGTAAAACTTGGGAATTTACAACTGACTTTTTAACAGGATGTCATTGACATCCCCCCAAAGCCTCATGCAGTCATAGATGGAGCTTTTTCTAGAATTGGTTCATAGGCTCAAGGGAGTAGGATTGAGGGTGTGAGTGCTACCTGCTGTAAGTAATCTGTGTAAGATAAAAAGGGCAGAAAACTACCATTGAGGGCCCCTTCCCCTGCTCTTGTTGCTTTTTCTGCCATGAACTATTGCGCATCTCTTGCCCTGCCTTAGAGTCAGCTGATTATGGACTGAAACATCCTCAAAGTATGAGACAAATAAACCTTTTCCCTTTTAGCTTTGGGTGTTGGGTTTGTCTCAGCAACAAGAGAAAAATAACTAACTGAGAAAATCTTAGCCAGAAGATAATGCATTTATATTTTCAAAGGGTGGAAAATATGTCAACTTGAAATTCTAAGCCCAGTGAAAATGCCCTTTAAAAAAGAAAACATGAAACAAAGATGTGTTCATGGAAACACACTAACACTAGAAGAAGTACTTAAAGAGACTCTGCTAGTATAAGGAATGACTCCATGAATGGAAACTCAACAGTATAGGAAGGAAAAGTAAGCTTTAACAAAAGTAAATATATAGTTAAATGTAAATGGATATGACTAAGACAGCAGTAATTGCACGTCACAGAGTTTAAAAATACGTAGAATAAAATCTCAACATTTACAACCCAAAATATGTAAAGGAATTGTTGGCTGAAATTATTGTAAGGCTCTTATGTGTATAAAAACTGACAAAATTATTGTATTTATTTATTTATTTTCCTGGTACTGGGGATAGACCTCAGGACCTTACACTTGCAAGGTGGGCACAGTGCCACTGAGTTAAATCCCCAGCCACAAGACCGATAAAATTATAAAAATAAATTCTAATAAGTTGAGAAAACAATGTGTACTATCTAGTACTACAAGAATAATAAAAGAATGTATTTATGACAAAAAATAAAAATTAAAATCCATCAAACTAGGTGTCTGCTGGAATACTTTCAAATTATAGAATCTCAGGTTAAATGCTGTTTTGTTTTTTCAGGTGCAGTTAGCTACTATAGAAAGAAAAAATGAAATCCTTCTATAACTAGGGTTTTAAAAGATGTAGAACTTCATGAATGCATTGCAGAATATTACATTTTTAGAATTATTATGAAAACTATTCACTTCATGGACATCTGATGAATTCTTGAGATTTGGGGGATCATTGTGTTAGTACAAAGTATATGGGCTAATTTTGGTGAAGAGAGTGCCATGAAGAAGAGCATAGCAATATAGAAGGAACAGCACATTTAAAGGCTCTGCGATAGATACCCCTAAATATTCATATAAGGGTTACTGGAGCAAGGTGAGTAAGCAGTGAATGAGTTGCAAGAAAAAAAAAGCCAAAGAGGTCAGGGGAAGGGGCACAACAGATAGTCTGCTGTGACAGTTTCCCTGATGATTTAGCATAGTGATGAGCACCTAGTTAGTACTTAGTGCTAGTTACATTAAAGGAGTGCAGTTGCAATTCCATTAACTGTCATGGTCTACCTAGCTGAAGGGTTCACAGAGTGAGAAACTATGGTGACAGATTAAGTCAGACAGAGATATAACAAGGTATAGGTGGGGCCAGGTGGGGCTCTAACTCCTGATGGAAGGAAAAGGCAACCAAGCAAATGGCTGCACACTTATGGAGTTAGGGGAAGTACAGAGGGAGGTAAAAGGGGCTGGTCTGAAACTAGAGCTAAGGTCTGCGGGACATCATGTTTTGTGTTTCTCTGATGAATGGGTGGGAAGGAAGACAGTCTCTTTTTGGCCAGGCCTTGCTCCACCACACCTGCTTTGTTCCCTCTTTTCCTCCTCTGGGCTGTGGTTTATCCGAGGGAGGAGATGAGTTAAGCCTGGCCATAGTGATCTACAGTGCATCACTCCTAGCACACAGCAAGATCTTAAAATCAGCTGAATGTGGTGGCACACAGATATAACCTCAGCTCTTTGGGAGGCTGAGATAGAAGATTCATAAATTTGATGCCCACTTGGGCAACTGAGCAAGAGTCTGGATGAACAGCAACAAAACAATAATAATAATCATTAAAAACCACTAACAACAACAAAATCGCACTGTAAATTGAATCCTTTCAGACAGAATGAAGCACTAGCTGGAGAGGAATCTGTAGGTTAAATGAGGGCATCCTTGGTGTGATCTTAATTTAAGAGACAATATGTTTCTTTGAGAGAGATTAGAGTCAGGTGAGGCAAACTGCTGGAGCAGTGTGCTGTGCATCTGAGGCAGGATGGCATGTGTGAGGAGATGGTCTTCTCTGGAAACAGGTCAGTTTATTAACAGTCTTCATCAGCTGTAGGGTAGGCACATCTGGAAGTTCTCTGACTGTTCAGATTTTCTCAGTGGGGTAAGAAGCTGGGTCATCAGCTGAGAATCAAGATGGAGGTGGGGGTGTCAGATTTAAGGAGGGGAAAAGGTATGGAATACTTGAACAGAGCAAAGTGTGTGTAGAAATGGAGTGCACATACCAAGCTGCATTTAGGGCAGCTCTGAAGGGAAGGAAAAGGAGTTTCATACAAGCACTATCAGCCTGTTGTGGGACCATGTTTAGCTGCCTGGATTGAGTAAGTGAGCAAGTGTGTTCAAACATGGTTATAGGATTCTGAGTAAGCATGGCTGTGACAGAGACATTGGAGATGGATTTGAATGGTGGGAGGTTACAATGTCAAGCTCTGGAATCAGTGTTGAGCTTAAGTCAGGCTCTAGGGAATGACCATGAGACCAAGCTGCCAAGGACAGGTGGAAGAGATTATTGACAAAGATTAAGTCCAAGAATGAAACGTTAATCATTTTTAAAGGAAAGACTACTAAAAGAAACTATATAGTTTAAATTATTTTAAATACTATGGTGGTACACAATAAATGCTAATAAATGTTAGCTGTAATTCAAGAATCTTGAGGTAGATATACCTTTTCCAGTAGGATGCCTCTATTCTTGAGGAAAGATCCAAATAAGCATGTTGTTAATGAAATCATGAAGACATAAAAAAAGAATTCTTGTGCTTGTTCTGCTTTAGCAAAGCAGAAATCAGTGAGTTTTTAATTTAATTTATTTTTTATTGTTAGTCTTTTTGTAAGTTGGTCTCATCTGAAAGTAGACCAATTTTACCGTAGATGTAGTAGTTAAGATTCCACAGCAGGAAGGAAAGAATGTTGAAGGAGAAACAACTTTCCCCTGATGATAAACACTTCTACCTTATCATCATCCATTTATGTCACAACAGTTCTTATTACAATTTAGGTATTCCTGGTTGTATATAACACAACACATACAAATATATATGAATTTACAAGATTGGCTTACAATGGCCACCCACAGAGTCATATGAGGAAGTGGGTCTGTCTGTACATTGGAGACCGAAGGATTTAATCCAAGGTCTGGAGTTCAGTGTAGTGGCCGGTGTGAGAGTCCATAGCAGGAGGCCAGTGGGTCTGCAGTGAAAGGCAGAAGAGTTTACTAGGAAGGCTGAAGGACCTGTGCCAGAAGCCAAAGAGTCTGCCCTGCAAAGTTGAGAGTCTGTGCTAGAAGGTTGAATGATCTGCACCTAGGGTGGATCTCCCACACTATAGGGCTTGGAATTACTGAGCTGATTTGGCTGAACTTTAACCAAACTCTCAAGTCGACACAATCAGTCAGCCATCACACTGGTCTTTCTTCTACTTTTTTAAGAAGAGGCATCTGGCTTGTTGAATCATCTCCTCCTTTATTATGGAACAATGAAGGAATAGGGAAAAAATTCACTGTGTGGTATTATGACTTTAAGGCCCATGTGTGTGGAGTAATTGAGAGGCTAGAATAAACAGGGAAGCACAGGTGCTTGACTTTTGTGTGCAATAGGAGGATGAGGAGGGAGCCAGTTCTGAGGATGTGTGACATTTCTTTTGAGCAAGGTAATAGGCCTGGGGTTCCATATAAATAAGAGAAACAGCCAGTAAAGCATGGATTATGGTCAGCATTGTGACCTCATGTTTGCCTATAGACTGATAAAGCCTGGTGACCTTGTATTCTTAAATTAACTACTTATATAGTATAGTGTAAGCACGTGATACATAAAATATTAAAATTGTGAAGCAATTGCATATGATGCTCTTACCAGCATGACTTACAAAAAAATTGAAGCGATGCACATGTCCATTCATTGATAAACAGTTAAACAAAATGTGGTACATTGTGTATCTAAAACGTGATGTTGGGCCAGGGATTTAGCTCAGTGACACCACACCTGCCTTGTAGGTGCAAGGTTTGTTCTCCCATACCATAAATAAATAAATGGGATGTTACTGAGATGTACACAGGAAGGGAATTCTAACACATGCTACAATGTGGAGGAGCCTTGAGGACATTATGTTAGGTGAAATCAGCTGTAAAAGGAAAACTTCGTGATCCCACAGGTAGTAGGTACTGTACAAAATAGTCAAATTCATAGAAAGACTGGTGGTTGTCAGGGCCTGGAGGAGGGAGGAATGGGGAGCTATTGTTTAATGGCTAGAGTTTCAGTTCTATAAGATGAAAGAGTTCTGTGAATGGATGGCATTGATGGTAACACAACAATGTGAATGCACTTTATTGAGCTATATATTTAAAAATGATTTAGATGATACATTTTATATGTTTTATACTACAGTTTAAAAAATTACAAAGCAGGCTCACAGAAACAGCCCTTTATAAATTCAAATAATTCAAGATTTTTTTTAGTGAGATAGTAAAAAATAAGCAAGAAATGAGTATGATATGAAAACTATAAAACTTTGCTGAGGGACAAAAAGAATTTGAATGAATGTTTTATATTTTTCCAATATATTTGTAAAGTTTTTGCAAGTAGAACTGCTATTTGAATTTTAGCTTATTGAAATGAGCTGAGAGGACAAAAAATACTAATTAGTTACATGTTGAAAAGGGAGATAATAAAGAATTTCTTAGCCTTTGAGATGTAATAAACCTTTGCACAAAGCTACAAAAATAATCAATTGGCTTGGATATGGAAGTAAACAGAAAGATCAATGCAATAAAACAAAATTTAGAAGTGTGCCCATGAATATATAGAATAATATATTTTACCATAAAGGTTGAATTTCAGATCAGTAGAGAAAAAGATGGATTATTCAATAATTCCTCTTCAGGCACCTGGCTTACCATTAGTTAAAAAAGTTGAAACCCAGGTGAGGGATTTAGCTCAGTGTTTCTGCTGCCTGCCTCCCAAGCACAAGGACCTGAGTTTGATTTTGGGTACCCAAAAAAAGTTGAAGCCCAGTCCCTGCCTCACGCTATATACTGTGTAATTTCCAAGTAGGTTTAATACCAAATTTATAATAAATGATTCATAAAAGTACTTGTTTAAATATACCTAAATATTTACATAGTTCAGGATTAGAGGGAATTTAAAAAATGTAGCACTAAAAAAAGAAAACGCTTACTAGATCCTGACATAATTGAAACTGAATCCTGAACCAACTTGAAAGGTAAATAATCTTCCCATTACTCCAGTGTTTACCCATATATTTCTCATTTTTTGTTTATGATATAAGCCCAATAATAAAATTTTAGTTCAATAAATAATGCTGTACCCATATTTAAAAATCAGACATACAGAGCTTGAAAGTTAAGTGTTCAGTAAGTATTGAGTAGAGAAATGAAAAACTTAATTAATTTGTATCATGTTGACATAGATGATGCCCACAATATAGTAATCCCAGAAAGGAGATTATATTTATTTAGGTTTTTCTTTTTTTGGTACTGGGAATTGAACTTGTGCTTGCCAGGTAGATGCTGCACTGCTGAGCTACATTCCCAGCCCTAAAAAAAGGCAATTGGGCTTCAACAATTTATGCTTTTTATAGAAATAAGGGTGTGATCCATACTCGTAAATATGATTGCTATTAAGGCTATTACAATGTTAAAAAAGCTAAAATTTTGCATAGCCTACATTTTATTATAAGCAAAAGTTTAAATATTAATAATACTGTCAAAAGCCTCTAAATGAAATTGTTGATAATTTGCCAGATATGGGTAAATAGAATAAGGTGATTTATATAAACTGAACTCACCTGAGGGGTGACCTACGTTTTTAATTGCTCTTTAATAAGTTGAATATTAATTTTTAATAAAACATTGATAATAGAAAGCTTTGCTTATTGGTGGCATTTATATACCTATTTGAACAAAAATGCTTAGCAAATGATAATGTTTTGACAGAATATTAATGAAAACTCATTTGATAAATGTACTTTTGTGAAGACATTGCTTTTTTTACCAAAGTATAGCATTTCTATTAGAAATTCTGTATATAGACAAATCTTTGAAATTTATTTTGAGTTTATAAGACATATGACCCAGATCAACGATGACTTATCTCATATTATAAATATATTAAAATATTAGTAAAATTGCATTACATTGGGGTCAAAAGTCAGGTGTGGGTCAAACTTTGTTACAAATTGCTGATGTTATTAAATTCAACACATTTACTATATTCCTTCACAGTAAGAATACTTGGCTGAACCATGTGACACTCTGCCTTTATTTCAGCTTTCGGACTATAAACAGATGTCCTTTTCAGGATCTATGTAACACATTTCTTTATTTTTGTGCTTTTTTGTTGGTGATCTTGCTATTTAACATGGTCTCCAGTTTGGTGCTGAAGTGCATCCAGTGTTCCTAAAAACAAAGTTACTATATGCCTTTTGAAAAGGGCATGTGTGTTAAATAAGCTTTAATAGGCATGGATTGTAGTGCTTTTGGCCCTGGGTTCAATGTAATGACTTAAATATACATTTTTTTTTCAGAGAAAAATGTTCTTTGAACAGAAACACATATATAACAAGGCTTTATATTGATTAACTTCAGAAAATTTTGTCAAAGACTTGCAGGACCCAAATACTGTATTTCCTATAATGCCAGTGGTTCAGTATCTGCTAATTCAGTGTTGCAGATATTTATGGAATATAACTTCTGCAAATGAGAATCAGCTGTATACAAAGCTATTTTAAGGGAAAAATACTACTAAAACTAATATTTGAGTTGAAACTTATCTGTTCAGAACCTATCAAGTAAGAAGAGTGGTTTCTCTCTTTTTTTTTTTTTTGGTATGGGAATCGAACTCAGGACCTTGTGTTTGCAAGTCAGGTGGAGGCACCACTGAGCTAAATCCCCAACTGCTCAAGTAGGAATAGTACATAAAAAAAGCTTTCAGAATAAACACGAGTTTGTTTTAATTTTCAACTCTGAAAGAATTTTGAAAATAAGACACAATTATTCATTTTATTAACATTTTTCTTAACATTAAACATTTTTGGCTTTGACTAACCTATTCATGTCATAGAAAATGGCTATTATCCGAAGATCACTTAGGCTTGAAATGACAAGTATACATTTTGTTTTGTTTTGTTTTATTTGGTACCAGGGATCGAACTCAGGTTCTTGTGCTTTCAAGGCAGGCAGCGGAACCACTGAGCTAAATCCCTGGCCCTATATATATATGTTATTATATGTGCTAACACACTTTATATTAGTTCTTAATCAGTGGGTTTATTTTCTGTTTTATTTTGTGTTTTGGTACTGGGGATCAAACTCAGGACTTTGAGCTTGCAAGACAAGCAGTGGAACCAGTGAGCTAAATCCTGGCCCAGTCAGTGGGTTTAATTATTAATTATCACTACATTGATCTAGCAATCAATAATACATTTCTTTTTTATGTTAGTTTAAAAGGAGCATCTCTGAAACTGGAGAAACTTTTGAGGCAGAAGGATGTGGTTTACTTTTGTTTCTATCAGTGCATTGTATTCCCTTTTCCCCTATCATAATGATCCTTTTGGCATCACTACTTGTGTTTACATCATAAATTCCCAAGATAGTTTTTGAAAGTATTGGGTGTATTTTCCTCTGTGAGTTTATTTGGCTTCATGTCTGTATTCAAACTTTTGTTATGAAGGCTTTTCCCATATCATTTGTATACTGTAATGCATATAACATAGTTGCTGTCATGTTTGAGGCAGTAGGGTGTTTTAGTTAAGATGATGGGCTTCATTATTTGAGAAAGGCCTGATCTTAAATCCCATTTATTCTTCCTAAGTGACTTTGAAAAGTTGTTTAATTTCTTTAAACCAGACTTAGCTCTAAAATATGATAATAGCCATACCTTCCTCAAAGAGTTATGAGAGTTGTTGTTCAGCTAATTTTTTAGAGAACTAACTGAAACATATTTGGTACTTAAGTCAGTTATTTTATTGTTATTAAAAGAATATAGAAAATATATTATAGCAAATGTGGTGCTTAACATAAAGTCAGTATCTAAAATAAACTTGAAGTGTGACTATCAAGAAAAAAATGTTCCTTGCAAGGTAATAATAGATATGGCCACTGTCATTAGATAGTGGCTTCCATTAGCTCTATTTTTGATTCTAAATTTACTAGATAGTGAAATTTCATTATGAAAGTCTAGACAGAACCAATGCATATGGAGTTCTACTTATAATTAACATCTTATAGAACATAGTATTTTTAACTAATGTTTTTAAATAAGGAAAAATATCTTTATCTAATAAAGCTCTTCTATTGCCTGAAATGGCCCTCAGTGAGACCTGCTCTGGTAGTGCTGAAGGACGTGGCAACCTCTCCTGATAGCCTAGCATGATCCAGCTTCCTTTCCTTCTTTACTTTTCCTCGTGAAAATACACCAGGTAGTTTGCTTTCTTTCATGTTCATCTCTAATAGCAGATAGAAACTCAGGGGCTGGCAGCGATATTTTTCTGTTTTATTATCCTGAGTGCTTAGAACACTGACTGATACTGAGTAGTTATTTAAAAATTTTTATTGAATAAAAAATAGTTATAATTGAGAGATGCTTTTATATATTTTAGCAGTTGTGGTAATGTTCACACTTCTTTTTGATATCTGTATGGGAAGAGTAACCCAACTTTAAGCCAGTGTCCTGTCTGATATACTCTCAAGATTTTTATCCTTTGGCATTTATTAAGGGTGCATTCTTTGCTGAGAATATACAATTAGTAGGGTGTAGTCCCTTCTTACAGCGCTGGAGAGAGCCATGCATACAGATATATATACTCATATAGGCAGATATGGGCAGCTTTCTGAAAGACCTATTGAATTGAATGAATCTCGAAAAGTAAGGAAGTCCAGCAGCAAGGGAGAGAACGGCACTCTAGCAAGACCAAACTGCTCAGTGAGTTCTCCTAGTAGTTTGCCATGAGCACTTTGTCATCTTCACATGAAATTCTTACTTGGTGTCCATTAAAGTCAAGGAACTCTTTTTTAGGAGTTCTTATAGAAGTGACCATGATGCTTTTGTGGGCTCTCCACACACAGGAAAGACTAGAAAATTTTATTGAGTTCTTTTTATACTTTAATCATGATTACATACAGGTCTTTGAGTTGAAGATTTTTCTTTTCAACATAGTCATCGTGGTCTGAAGGGACAGATATAATAGAACAATCCATCACAGTTGAAGGAAGTTGATTTAATTGCATTTTTGTGTTTTGGATACAAGGGGTATTACTGAGGTCATTTTAAAAGTAACAGGTGTTTTAAGTCATTCTACATAGTGTTTTTTTGTTGTGTTTGTTTTTGTTTTTTGGGTTTTTTTTTGCCACTTTAGGTCCATTAATTCTTAGCTTTCTGTCTTCTGTCAGATCTCCACATTATTCATCAAAATACAGTATCCTATGAATGATGAAAGTTCAGGTATTTTTCTCAACATCAGTTAAGAAAAAACACCTAGATTTCATCTTTCTTTCTCTTTTGGATAAACTAGATTAAAATATTTGCAAACTTTTAAATTATCATTGTTGTATTAAAATATTAAGGTGTCACTTGAAACAATGTGCATTATGAAAGGACAAAAAAGGTGTCCTTGTTCTGAGCATATGGGCTACATATATAGAATGCATCTGTATTTCCTAACTTAGATGATATTTCAAAACAGGCTACTACCGCTTTCCATTTATCCTCCTCATGTACACACCGATGCATCCATGTATACATCTGCGCACCCATCCATCCACCCATCCATCCACTCATCTCCTGACACCTTTAACATATGTTTGTTTTATGTGCTGGAATTACAAAGACTAATGAAAACACCTAGACATTTTAGCTTTTTCACCGGTATAGTTTGTAAAAGCAGAAGATGTGCTCCTAATAAGTGAGTAGTTTTAGGTAACAGAGCAATTTTTGGAAAAATAGAACCAAATATTTGAAAATATATGCCACTGTTGAAATTCATATTATCTGGTGTTTGTTTCATGTTGAGCATGAGAGTAGCAGAATGTGGTAATGGGTATTGTTTGAGTGTTTAAGGCAAATATGCCTTTCTGCCTCTTCTTATTTGTATGATAGTAGGCGATTTATTTAACATCTTCAAACCTCAGTTTCCTAATTTTAAAATAGAGATAATTAAGATTCATCTTGTTGGAATTGTTATGCAGATTAAAAGTGATAAGGACGTCTGTCTCATACTTTTTTTCTGTTGTAGGTCATGTTTCTATAATTTTTTAAGTTCAAAGAATAAATGAACAACAAAAAAACAAAGTATAAATGAACTAGTGATGTTTGAAGGTGCACTGATCCCTCCAATTTGGCAGTATATTTAGAGTACTAATTTTGAGCAGGCAGATTTGTCGCAGTCATCTGCTGCATAGCTTCTTACTGATCTAAAATGAAAGAACTCTGTAATTAAAATATTTACTTCATCACAATGTGTCTCCTGGGATCAAGGACATCAATGAATACCAGATCTAAGTGTAAAAGTGCAATAAGTATTTGGCTCAGCTTCCACCATCATTATTTTTGCATCATTGCTGTAAATAAAACACTGTCATTTTCTTTCCTTAATCTTTCAGAAGTCTCTTTGAAATTTGGCCCATGACAGATTTGCCGATTAGTCCCTGTTGTTGTTGCCAGCTTGTTTAGTCTGTGTAAATGTTATTTATTAATGTCTTTGGGGTTGCTGGAGCCAATTATTGAAATTTAAGGAAGGTGCAGGTGGAAAGTCTTCTTAAACCTCATTCCATGAGGGATATTCATCTGGTTATCATGGTTACCATGGTAAACACTGGCTGCTACCTGTTTCAGCAGCTTCCTCCTACTCTTTCCTATTTTCAGACTGCTATCTACATTTCACAAACTGTCACTTCCACTCTACCAGTGGTATCTTAATTTCATCTTTAATTTATATGCTCCTAATTGAAACTTCTTACTTTTAGTTTTGAGGGAACTGAGTCTCCTAAACAATTTTAAATAATAATTTAAAATCTCATGCAATTACAGCCTTTTTCTCTTAATATAAGCCCACCTTCAATGTGATTCCACTTTCCATTCTGGATCACTATGTGCAGTCCTCTTACAGCCTTTTTCTGAAAATTCCAGATGGTGTTTGTAAATATTGTGCAAATGGTTCTTGTAAATAAACTGCTCAAAATTTAGTTCATGGTTTTCAAAAACCAAATCTCTTAGTGCCAAGACACAAACTTAAAGTAAGTAAAAAAAAAAATACTTGAGTAGTAAAATTGTTATTCATGATTTTTGTTGCCAGTATAGCAGACTGCTGTATTGGGTGGAATACAACGTAGTTCTTTATTGACTGAAAGAACAAAAGATACATATATTTCCTGTTCAGCATATTTCTTAATGTAATCAATCTGACAAAATCTTTTGTGCTATGCCTGAGGACAGTGACCAATGAAAGAGAGAAGGGAAAAATCAGTCTCCAACATAAAGATTGGACGGGAAAGACACATTTATGTCAGCAAAATGTTTTATAAAAAACACTACAACACTTTTTTACTGTCCAAATTTCTAGAAGTTTTACTGCTATTGAAGTGTAGATTAGCCATTTTTTCTTAACAGTTGGCTCTATTTCAACTTTGTTTCTATTTTCTGTGACCATAGTATTAACTTATAGTAGTGAGAATTTAATTTTTCAAAAGTAGTCAGACTTTTCAAGATTATGTTAGTAATAAAATATGGGTTTTTAAAAATGCTGTTCAGATTTTTTTTTCCTACAGATTCAAGAATACAGTTTATCCAACAGAAGCTGCTTAGAGCTGCTAATTAAAGTAATTGATACAGCTTCAATTTCTGTAGCATTAAGAAAGTAGTTAGGTTATTAGAATTTTTTTGTTTTAAAATATCTTCTCTCTGTGTTTTTCTCTTTGTAGCTTATAATTATGACTTTTACCCTATTAGAACAAAAGTTCTCGAAACTTCATTAGCAACTTTTTTAGAACATAAAATTATGCATCAATTTTTCATGTTTAGTTATGCACTTGGGGAAGTTTGGTTTAGATTTTATTCTTAGTTTTTTTAAATTGTGCATATTTGTAATGATCCCTCCATTAGACCATTTAATAAATTCTGTATTGTCATCTTCGAGAAACGGGATAATATGTAGAAAAACTAAAAGATGGTTTATTATTCTGCCCACATTATGAATTTAACAACACTTCTAAAAATAACAGTATTTTTTCCAGTGTGGTTTAGAGCTCCATCTTATTAATACTTAAAAGGACGATGTTTCAAATTTTGGAGTGAAAATACATCATCAAGAAAGCCTGCTGTAAGAACCTTTGAAAGCTTCCTGAAACTTCACTGTTGATTATTACTGGTGGTACTTGACTTAGCTTCAAACCAAGAAAGAATAAAATTCTTTACCCTAGAAATTTAAAAATAGGATTAGGAATACGTTCATATAAGGAATGATGTGTTCTGAATATTGGGCACGTGAGGCAGATGTGAAACCAGAAGGTAAACTTTTACTGTCCTCTGTGCTGGCCTTGACCATTTGTATATTTAATGGAAATGTTAGGGTAATTTAGGTCAGCCTATTTAGGGACATCGAAGACTAGTTTGGCTCTTGGTTCAAGGCACTCGTCTTCTTTCTAAAGAAGATAGAAGGGACTGCGGACCATTCCAGATTTAGATGTCTACTTCCATTTCAGCTAAATAGAATTAGGATAAAAATATCCAGCTTTAACGTGGGCTGCAAAGGGAGTTTGGGGTTATTGCCCCAGCATCCTAAGTGATTTGCCTGATTCCAGCCTTGCCTCCCTCCAGTCCTCTCTCTCCAGTTAATATAATCCTATTTCTTTAAAAGAGAAGTATTTTTTGTGAAAAGAAGATTGAAAAGCAAAAAGAAGATAATAGCTTTTCATATTCTTACCATCCAGAATTAAACAGCATGAATGTATTGTTATATTTATTTCCATTCTTTTTTATTTTCAACTAAAATTGCTGTTTTTGCAATTGTAAATGCAACACGTGCAAGAGTAGAGAATCAAAGTAAATGTAGAAAATACTGCATCAGTCAAGAAACAAAATATTTTGTGTATTAAGAAGAAAGGGACTTAATTCAGGAAATTGGGTCCTTATAAAATCATTGAGAAGTTGAGATAAGTATAAATCACATCCACCCCTGGATTGGAAGTATTAATGTGCCACCCAGGTATCAGAAGGCTACTGCTGTTACTGGGGTAACTACCTGTCATTGTTACAGCTGTCTCATACTTGTAGGGCTGCGGTCTGGATTCTGGACTATGTTCCAGTCAGTGCTAATATAGATGTCTTTTGGACCATAGTTTTTGGCTGTTCTAACAAGGGTAACCAAATTCCCTTCGCATACCACATTATAGCTAGATATTTTTATCCTAATTCTACTTAATTTTTATCTACTTGATTTCTACTTAATTTTTTCCTAATTCTACTTACCTAGTTCTACTGAAATGGAAGTAGACATATTTAAATCTGGATGGTCAGCTTCCCTTCTATCTTTTTCAGGCAGAAGATGAGTGCCATGAACCGAAAGGTAGAAGGTAGCTTTTACTTCACTTTTGCCTTCCAAATCAAGTGCCTCTGACAGAATCTAAATGAACTTTGAACCTAATGGAGTTTGGGAACTCTAGTTTTTGTTTGTTTGTTTGTTTGTTTTGAGGACTTCGAGGAAGGTGTGGTGCCACCAAGCTAAATCTCTGACCCTGTAGTTTTTCGCTTTTCTAGCTCTTATTCTCTGAGGTGGTGGTGGTGGGATTAAATATCTTTTTAATGCACATGGATGCCAAATGCCAACAGAGAAAACCCAATCAAAGCATGAAAATGGAAAGTCAGAAAGTTCTGAAATTCACTTCCCAGAAATAACAAATTAACATTAGGTACATCATTCAGTACATGTCTTCTGCATATGTATATGTGGATAGACAGAAATACTTTAAAAAAATAAGGTCACACACACATACATGGTATTTTAAATTAAAGTAACTCATTTCACTTGAAGTAATGTTCAGACAGAATGAACTACACAGTTTCTTCCTTCTATAAAAGGGGTGTATTCTTCCAGAACCATTTAAGCTTACGAAGGTAGAGTAAGAGAAGCATTGAATTTGCTTTGGTGAGTCAGTTTTGCTTATTGTCACCCTTCCTGGGTTCCTTTCTCCACTAGCTAAGAAAAGTGAAGGCATTCTTGTCTCCCAGCTCACTCTCCCTCTCACTACCTCCTAACTCTGTGTGAAAACTTGTACACTTGCATGTTGGTCACATTTGCTGTTTGTTTTGTAACCATAACATACACTTTTAAAAATTTCTTGAGTGCGTTCCGTGCTCACCATAAGTTAATTTCCCACTGTGTATACACTTCTGAGTTACTTGACTTGATTCTTAATTATTTTCCTTCTTCAAAGGGTGTGTGAAGTTTTTTCTTTTTTAGTTCTTTGGGGTTTGAAAATGTCTGTGATTGTCTTTATACATAAACAACTTGGCTGAATGTAATATTTAGTCTTTTTCTTTTTTCTATTTTTTTATTTTACTAGTATATGTTTGCAATACAGAATAGTGATGTTTATTCTGGGGCAGTTTTTTTTTCTGATTTTATTTCATTGCTGTTGATTTTTTTACTGTGGAAAAATCTGAGATCAGCCTGATTTTTCTGCATTGCTTTTTTATGTCTGCATGCATAAACAATTCTTTATCCTTGAAGTTTAATAATTTAACATTTTATTTTTCACTATACCTAAATAGAAAAATTAAATTGCCATTTAATTCTATAATTTAGATTTCTTCAGCTTTACCTTTAGTGCCCTTTTACTTTTTGATAAAATGTAGTCCACGGACTAGCTGATGTTTTTCACACAAAATGTAAGAAAAAGTAATTAACTTTTCAGTTATAAGTTAATGGTCTACCTTATGTCGGTACTATAAAGTACTTCTGGGTGGAGGCATGCTTGTCATTATGAGATGCTTATCATTAGAAGATGGGTTTCTGTTATCTGGGACACAAAGTTGCTCTGATGTTCATTAATGAGGATAGTGTCACTTCCACAATAAACCTACACCTAGGCAACATTCTAATGAATTCCTTTGAGCAATAATTGTGTGATATAATGAAATGGAGGAACTGTTTCCTCATAATAATCTCTTTAAAACTAAGTTCTGAGTCAGCTCATCTTTAAGAAATGATCTGCTAAAAGTTTCTGGGAAAGATTCTGGGAAAGCCACTAAAGTTGACTATTATAAATAAAAATAAAGTAGGTATACAATATTAGTTTATAACAATCTTTGGTGACCATTTGTTTTTCCTGCTCTTTTTTTTTTTTTCTTCTTGAAATCTGTAAGCTCCAGTTTTCTGGGTAATTTTTAGTAAATATAGTCATTTTGTTATTATTTCAACTATTTCTTAAGAGAATTTTATCCCAGGTTATTTATCTGAATTTTATATAGCACAGCTTTATACAAGATTTTGTTTGAAAAAATGCTTATTGAATCTAATTGTTTAGAACCATGAATCTAAGTTCATGTCATTTTTTTGAGGTGAGAAAACTAAGAATCAGAGGTGATTTACCAAAGCCTAGCCAGTAAGTCAGAGATTCCTATTTTTTATGCTTACACAGTGCTGAGAAACACAACTTTGGATCATTTTTCATTCAAAATTTACCATCTTATGTATATATATATATATTCCTTAATACTAGAGATGAATTGTACTTTGAAATAATTACTATTGTAGTTGCTGAATGAATTTTCCAATATCACTGTTCAGTCTTTTCATTATTTTTTATATTTCACTTTTTCTACTAAGGAAAAGCTTTTTTCTCTTGTAGTTTTAAATTTATTTTATGCAGGTCAGCTTAGACTTATGGCTTCCTGTTTTATTCAGTGGGCTATGAGTCATTAATATCATTATTTTTCTTGGATACCTGAATCGTCTCGGATCATCCTGTAGGAGCTCCTCAGGTTAGTGTCTCATTTCTTCTGGTATGTATCCATCATTATTAAGTACTTGACTCTTTGGCATGATGAGATATCCCAAGTTTATCTTCTTTCTTTGCCTTATCTTGGAAGTATGGCTTTTCTCCAGAGTCCTACTTCTTTTTATGGAGACTAGAATTCAGAAATCAAGATCTGAGCAGTAGGTGTGCTTTTTGCTGCTGAGGTGTCACTGTACCCAGGCCCTCTCAGTGGACATAGTTGCGCACATATTTACTTCTATAGTATATTTATTTCTCTAATTATTTTTATTGAAAAGTATGAGTTCACAGTGATATCTCTGATTCTAAACCAACCCCACAAGATTCATTCAATTTTTATCTCCTCTCAGTGAGAAAGCAGGCTTGAATGATCCTCAGTATATTTGCTTGCAGATCAGTCTGCCTTGTGAATAACTAACCCCCACAGTTGTGGTCCTCACACTATGGAGGCTTCCACACCTCCTGCTGGGTTGTACACATACCCTACTCATTCCGCTCAGACTCTCTGGCTGTGCAGTGAGGCCTTCATTACCCTTCTTGGCTTAAGAAGCCCTACATTGCCTACCTTGCTCAGCCCCATCTAATAGCTTTTGGACTGATTATTAAAGGAGGAAAGAAACATGTTACATCATTATTACTAGTAATAGAATAAAGGAAAACTAACTTTGAAATATTTTTCTAGACATCACCATTGTGTTTTAATGACCTCAGTGTTCTCAAGATTTTCACATTAATTTTTATTTTCATGTTCACATCACATATCTCAATTATGTTTAGCCATCATTTGTGTTTTTTTATAGAGTTTTTACCCCAGCCATAATACATTTCTGAAGCAGAGGCCCAGTTTTTTAACTTCATGGTACAGTGATTTTGTTTGAGGTCATGCATCATTGGATTTCATTGCTTGTCCTGTAGCAGAATTAATGTTGGTGAAATAATGCTTGCTTGTTCTAAACAGCCATTAATCTTTTCAAATCATCATTTTTACATGGTTCTAGAATACTGAATTTAATTTATTGAAAGAAGGTCAGTACACATCTCTTAGAGAGCATTAGATGCCCCTCCTACAAACCTCTATAGAATTCCATACTGTCCCTTTCTTTACACTTACGAATTGTAGTATCAGTTTATGTTTGTTTCCCCACTGAAGCCCCCAAACCTTGCTTGTTTGGTTTAAGTATCCCTGGAGCTCAGCACAGGGCTTATTGAAATTCCTTTGAAATGAAGAGTGTGGACACGAGTAGTCATTTCTGGATTTTTGGGATGCTGAAGAGGTAAAAGCATTTATGCCAGAGGCTCAGACTGCTGGCATTCTTCCTAGTTTTGTTCTTTAGGAGGAAACCCTAGAAAATTCAGCTTTACTTAGAATACTACTTAGCAGTCACTTTCGTAAATAGATGTTATAGTACTTCAAGACCGTAAAAACAGTCCTGTAAAAACAGACAATTATGATCATATGAATTTCATAGATTAATGAGTATAAGTAAGGATGTTTATTTTAATGATGGTACTCTTAGTACACTGCCAGTTATAAGCATTTAAAAATGTTTGAGAAGCAAAACACACACACACACACCCAAAAGAGAGAGAGAATTTCCTTCTTGCCTCGAAGTTGTACCTCAAATTGGAGAGATCTGGCAGGGGTGATGGTGGGAGTGATGGCAGGGCGATGGTCTCAGGAAGTATCAGTGAGACATAGGGAGGTCACTGACGTATAAAAAGCTGACATGCCATCCCTTCCTTTCTATCTTATTTAGCTGTGATACTCAAATAGAGAAAGCATAAAGAGCCAGGTTGGGTAATTTTGCTGTTAGTTAAGACAGAAAGAGTCCTGTCAGCATCACCTCATTTTGGGCTGCTACTGGCAGAAGGGACCCTGTCAAGGGAGCTGGGAACCTGCTTTGCCAGCCCCAGGGACTGCTGGGGGTTCAAGAGGGGCGCTTCACCTCTGCAGCCTGGAGCTGCCTTGGAGAACCCCTGGCTACTTCCCTACAGCTAAATTGGGGTTTCTATGGCTTTCCTGAGCAAATGGTTTCCTCTTGGGAACCTATGGCTGCCCCACTAGTCCACCCCCTATTATTTGATGACCCCATTTTCCTTTCCTCACTTAATCCTTTAACATCCTTCCTCTTGCTAACTGGGTCTCGGTTTATGAGGGAGCCGCGACTACTAGAACAGCTTTCGTTGTCTTCAGAAGTTTAAAAGACATATTGAGAAAATAAAACTGTTGCACCATGTCCCAAACACACAGAAACGCATCCACCCCTAAGGAACCAACCATATTTTCTTAAGAATTCTACCAAATAAAAAATAAAAGTGGATGGCCTGACGTGGTGGTACAAACTTCTAATCCCAGCACTTGGGCGGCTGATGTGGGAAGAGTGCCATGACTTTGAGGCCAGCCTGGGTTACATAGTGACTTCAAGGCCAACTTGAACTGCATAGTGAGACCTTGTCACAAAACAAAAAAAAGCAGGGCCAGGATTTAGCTCAGATGTGCTGCTGCCTGCCTCATAAGTGCAAGGTCCTGAGTTCAATCCCCAGTACCAAAAATAAACAAACAAGCAAACAAACAAAAGAAAGAAAGAAAAAAGAAAAAAAATGTGGAGTACAGGTGCTAAAAAGAGTGAGGAAGACAAGGAAGGTATCAGGAGTGAGGAAATAAGAGAGCAGATTAAGGTGGAGCCATAAATAGAAACTAGTCACTAAACTTTAATCACAGACTAGATATAATTATAGCAATAAAGTAAGTCCTAGTCCTCCATATTTATGTAATTAAATGTGTACTATAAAAGGCAATAGACATTTATATGTACATGCATTTTACATGTTTATAGATGCTTGTACCATAAAATGATTTAAGGAAAAAAAATTTTGCTGTTTTTTCCACAGGTATCTCTTGGATGTTCTTTGCTTTTCATCTTATTGCTGTCCAAACAGAAATAGTACAATCTGTTCTTTTTTTTTCTTTGATACAACATCATAGGAAATGATCCCATCTGCTATTCAGTGTTGTATATAAGAGTGCTTGTGTGTTCTTAGTTTAGGTGTAAATATTTAAAACTACCAGATTTTTTCAGGAAGTTATTCACAATGGCCTCATTCATCTTAAAGAGTTTTACAATTAAAAATTGACACTGAAATTAATTTCATATAAACATAACATGTAGCTACCCTTTAGCTTTAACACAGTACAACACTGAAAATGAATACTTTTTCAGTCTGAACAAATATTAAAACAACTTTGATGGCTACATTTTACCCAACCTGTATATTTTGAGACTATGGTAATTAACATCCTGTGTAGATTATAGGAAATAGCTAAAGATTAGATTTTTTTCTCCCAGACTAGTAGCATAAATGTGGTAGATTTCTGTTTCCTGCAATATACCTATGATAATTTGGGTTGGAAGTGTTTTGACAAAATGCCGAGAATTTTGTAGTTGCCTAGGTTCTGAGTGTAAATAAGATATATAATAAATTTGGAAACAGATGTTAGTGGCTAAATTAATCTTGCTTTATTACCTAGTGAATACTTTTATAATGATTATTCCGAGCAAAAAAAACTTAGTCCTATAAATAGATATTGCATATGAATAGTGGATTTCTGTTTACCATTTTTGCTCATCGCACTTTACATTACTATTTATATTCTTATTTGTAAATACCGAGCTGTCCATTTTGAACTACTGATTCATTTTATGAATTGGGGCCATGATATGTAAGAAAAAAATACAAATTTGAGATCATTAACTGAATAATAGCTGGGGCTTACCGGCAAAATCTCTAAAGAGCATGTGAAACCATTGAGAATATAACAGTAATATGCAAATCATAATTAATACTATACTTCATATTTATGAAATGTTGGTGACCTACATAATCCTCCTTTTTCCTAACCATACTGTCTTAGTTACTTTCTCATTACTGGAACAAAATACCTGATGACACCCACAACTTAAAGGAAATAAAGTTTATTTTGACACAGAGTTTGTAGAGGTCTCCTTCCAGGTCTCGGTCCATAGTCAGCTGTCTCCAAGGCAGGGTGGTATGGCAGAGGGGCATGGCAGAGGGGGATAGCTCATGGCATGGCAGGCAGGAAGCAGAGCCACATCAAGGGAGGAAGGCGGGAGATAGATCCTCCCAGGCCTTAACCCCATGACCCACTTTCTTCCACCAGGCTTCACTTCCCAATATCACTTTTAGCTGCAAACTAACTGATGGATTAATCCATGATCCAATCATCTCCCGGCTCCATTGGATGCACTTTTTTATTTTTTTCCTTTTTATTGAGTTTATTGGTGCAATCTAGGTATACAATACAGTAACATTCATTATTGGGATCCTGTACCTTTACATAATAGGTCTTGATTCTCATTTTTTCCCCTTGTCCCTGCCCTCCCTTCACCCCCTCCTCCCCTCCCCATTTACAAACACTTTATTTCCATTTTTTCAGTTTCTCATATTTTTTTCCTCTCCCTTATTTCCTTTCCCTCACCCTTCCCACTTTCCCTACACCTTTAGCCCTTTACTTGCTATTTCACATTATTAATTATCTCATTAGGATCCTGTGTACTATTACAGTTTTCGCACCAAAGAAACTATTCAGTATTTCAGTTAAAGAAATCTCTGTATGAGAAGTATGTGCACCCATGTTTATAGCGGCACAGCTTGTAATAGCTAAATCTTGGAAACAGCCTATTTGCCCATCCGTTGGAAACTGGATAAAGAAGTTGTGGTTTTTCTATAAAATGGAATATTACTCAGCCATAAAGAACGAGAAAATAGATTCATTCATAGGAAAATGGATACATATTGAAGATATACTCCTAAGTGAAATATATAAGTCACACATGTGTAAATACCGAATAGTGTCCCTGGTGTGAATAATCTGCAACAATGCATAAGATTCTAATAAGATTACTGACATTTAGAAATGGGAAGAAAGGAGCTAAAGGTGTAGGGAAGGTGGGATGGGTAGGGGAAGAGTAAAAAGGGAAAAGAAAAAAATGTGAGAGAATGAAAAGATGAAAATAAAGTGTTTGTAGATGGGGAGGGGAGGAGGGGGTGAAGGGAGGGCAGAGGTAAGGGGAAAAAATGAGAATCAAGACTTGCCATGTAGAGGTACATGATCCCAACAATGAATGTAACTGTACTGTATCCCTAAAATGTACCAATAAACTCAATTAAAGCTAAAAAAAATAAAATAAAATAAAATAAAGAAATCTCTGTATGAACATTAAAAATAGGGAATCCTAAAATAAAACTAAAAAGGAAAGTAAAAGAGAAAAGGCAATGATGTAACATTAAAATAATCCTTAATTCTGGAGATGAAAATAGTCCCCGAACATATTTAAATTGCTTCTTGCTCTTGTAGTCTTATCTTATTCTTTTTTTCACTATTTAGAGAATCCTTTATTAGTTTCTGTAATCAAACCCACGTAGATATGACCTTACATATTTCATAAAGTGCTTTACTCCTGTACAAATGGAAAAAAATAAAAAATAAAAATAAAAAAATTAACATTTCTAGACCAATATGGCTGTCTGTTTCTGTACAATGCCAACTCAACACAGTAAATTGGGATAACTTTTTCCAAAGTTGATAGCACCATTAAAAGTTTCCAAAATTTCAAATTATATATATGTGTGTGTATATATATAT
>NW_022900950.1:54036495-54040713 GCF_012274545.1 Fukomys damarensis | reverse complement strand
ATATTTATTTATATAAAAAGACCAATAATAGCAGTATGTTATGCATCAATAGCAGCAACAGCTTTTCCAGGTTCTGCAGTCATCTGAACAAAATTATAGACATTCAGCACATTCCATTAAAAAAAAAACAAAGAAAATAATATCCAAAAAACAGCAAAGTTGTGTTGCTGTTGTGGTACCTGGCACCATTTTTTAAAATTAGAATCTTAATCATCATCTGGAAAGAGAACATTCTAGAGTAATATCATTAAATATAGCTCTAATAAAGCATGGTCACTACTATGTATCATAAAGCAGGTACAAAATATTTTACATTCACAGAGGTATGATACAGTACCATCCTACATCAATAATACCATTGGATATACTTTTTAAATATTTTGTAGAGCTGGAGATTAAACAAAGGGCCTCATACATACTAGACAAACAGTGTCCCACTAAGCCACACTGCCAGCACTGGAATACACTTTGAGATACATTGATACAAATGGAAAATATAGTGATTATGATTTGGAGTTTACGGCAGTAGGAGTTTGGAATCTCTGACAGTTCTCAAGATATAAGCAGGGTGGCTTCTATGATACAGCACATGTGCATCTTGAAGTGTTGAAAGAAGTGCCCTATGATGGTAGGTTTACAGCAGACTAAGTCTTTTATGTGGGTGAAATGGATTGTGGAAAAAATGTAAAATAGAACCATCTTTTTCAAAACCAATAAAACAAGGCCAAAGTTTGAATTGGACGTAATCCTGTGCTTTTCACTTGAAGCTTGTGTACCTGAAATAATGGTTCTTTAAAACTTTTTTCAACTTTTGGATAATCCAGGTGTATTCAGAGTCCATAGTCTAAGTGATCTCTTTCCTGTATGAATATTTGTAACACTTAAGAAGTACCTTTCTAAAGATATTTATTACATAGTGATGGGTCTATGATGACTGTATTTTTATCTCACTTGTTAGACTTTTTGTTAAGAAAATGATTAGAGATATTTCATACATCCTTGTAACAGTCTTTTGCCTAAAACATTCCATGTGATGCAAGAACATTCAGCAAGAGTTTATTAATTAAGTTGAGCAAGTCTCTATTGTCATCTCTTACTGTGTAGCTTTTACAATATTAATAAAAGGACAGGCTATACACTATAATAATTACATTTGTTACAACCTGAATATTGTTTCCTCATTTTTTCTATCATTTTTGTCCATTGAGGAAAAAATAACTTGTATACTTCCAACTGTAATTTCTTTCCTCAAGCAAACATTAAATATTAGTTACATTATGTTCTCTTTTACTTTTATTTTTATTTTTTATTTTTTGGTAACGGGGATTGACCTCAGGACCTTGTGCTTGCAAGCAGGCAGCGGAACCACTGAGCTAAATCCCCAGCCGATATTCTCTTTTAAATTGACTTGATATAAATATATTTTTAGAAAAATTAAATAGAGTTTTAGTTGATTACAAAAAAATAATTTGCCTTTGACCATCATGGAATAACAGGGACTCTCTTAAGGAGCTATACTAAGTAATGGTTTTAGACAACAGGAAGCATACATTTATCAGCAATTCTTCAGAGAAAGGGAGAAAACCAACCAAACAGTGTGAGCCCTCTTACTTCCCCAGCTTACTGCCTAAAGAATTTCTAGACTGTAACACTGTAAGGGAAACAGCGAATGCTCTTTGGTCTTGGTGAGTTTAAGAAGTAGAGTTCAGATTTTGAGGTGACCAGAATTTGTAGGGAAAAATACTGGACAGATGGAAGCTGTACAAAGTGAAAGCTTTAGGGATCTGCTGAGTCTCCTTAGTCTTTGGTCAAGAATTATTCTGTGATTGCATAGGTGCATGGGAGAAAACAAGCATCAAGAAAAAAGTAAAAAGAAAACTTAGAGAGGAGTAGGAAAATGGTCTGTGAAGATCACACAGAACTAGGACTAGTTAGCCAGGCATGGTCGCAACATGCCTGTAATCACAGCGCTCTATGAGTATTAGGCAGGAAGATTGCAAATTTAAGTCCAGTGTGGGTTACCCAGCAACTTAGTGAGACCATGTCTCAAAAATACAAAGTGAAAAAAGGGCCAGAAGCCCTGGGTTTAATCCCGGTGCCAATACAAAATAAACAAGCCAGCAACAAAAAACTAAAACCGAAAACAAAACAAAAATGTAGAAATAGTTCATATTGTAATGGAACTGAGTGGAAAACTTCATTTAGAATCCTCAGAAGGACATTGCTTCAGTGATGGAGACCAATTAGCTCTATCCTAAAGGCTACTCTGGCCATACTATTATAAAGGTTAAAATTTAGCCTTTAATTAATTTAACTTTATACATAGTCAGATTCATGTTACTATAAATATCTGAGATAATTATAAAAAGAACAAGTTTAGGGCCAGGGATTTAGCTCAGCGGTTTGGTGGCCTGCCTCGCAAGTGCAAGGACCCAAGTTCGATCCCCGGTACCACAAAAAAAAACCCAAAAAGAACAAGTTTATTTTGATTCAGTTTTGCAGCTTCTAGTCCAACATTAGATGGCCCAGTAGTTTAGGGTCTATGGAAAGGCAGCACATGGGAGGAAAGTGGGGTGAAGCAAAACCACTTACATCACAAGCCAAGAAATAAGAGATGAAAGAAAAGGCCAAGATCCAGTAATCCTCTCTGAAGGCCCCCCTAACCCCAGTGACCAAAAATATCCCACTGGGTCACACCTTGTAAAGGTTCCACTGCCTCCCAGTATTACCATCCTGGGGCCAACCCTTCAACAAAGGGGCTTTATGGAGCACACTTTTCCGATCATAGCATTGTTTTGTACTCTAAAACAGTTCTTATTTAAAGAACTAAGACAAAAATCCAGAGTCCAACAGCATAAAATTGATAATATTCAATTTCCCGCAAAAAATTATCAGGCACACAAAAGCAGGAAAATGCAAGCAAGAAACAGGAGAAAAAATAACCAGTAGAAACTTAATTAGGAAGTAAAGAAAGGAAAAAAAAAAGAAATGATAGAATTGGCCAAAAAGTTGGTTAGAACAATTATTGTACATCTCATTTATGTGTTCAAAGAGGAAGAAGAAAGTATGATCTGAGAATAAGATGCAAAAGAGGACTCAGAAGGACTTCTGGTAGTGAAAAAATACAGTATCTGAAATGAAAAAAAAAAAAACAACTCTAAATGGGAGTAATAGCAGGTTAGGTGCTGTGGAAGAATACTGAACTTGAAAATATAGACTTAAAAAATATTCAGTGTACTGACAATGAACCCACTGAGAAATGAATCGGAGAACAGTTCCCTGAACAATAGTTTAAAAAAATGTAAGAATCAACTTAACCAAATAAGTGAAAGACCTCTATAATGGAGCTCTAACAAAAGAAGAGGACATCAGAAAATGGAAAGACATCCCTAATTCCTGGATAGACAGAACCAATAGTGTCAAACTGGCCATATTACCAGAAATTATATCTATACTTATTGCAATCCCAATCAAGATAGCAAATTATTCTTCACAGAAGAAAAGCAAGCCTAAAATTTATAAAAGAGACCCATATAAATAGCAAAAGCAGTCCTGGGCAACAAAAGTAAAACAGGAGGCATCACAATCTCAGATTTCAAGTTATATTGCAAAGCTACAGTGGTGAAAACAGCATGACACTGCCCTAAAAATAGACAGTTTGATCAGTGTAACAAACTGAGAATGCAGAAACAACCCCAACACCTTCAGCCACCTTATCTTCAACAAAGGGGCCAAAAACATACACTGGAGAAGAGATAACCCTTTAAACAAATGATACTGAGGAAACTGATATCAAGGTGTAGAAGAATGAACCTCGCTCAATATGTCTCATACTGCATCATAGTCAAATAAAAATGTGTCAAAGACCTATATATAAAAATAGGACCATTTAATGTGCTAGAAAAAAAATCGGAAAACTCTTAAAAGACATTGACATAGACAGGGACTTCTGAGCAGAACCCTGTTTGCATAAGTAATAACAACAACAATCAACAAATAGGACTATATCAAATAAAAAAGCTTTTTCACAGCAAAGGAAAGAACCAACAGAATGAAGAGACAGTGTACAGAATGGGAAAAAATGTTTGTCAGCTACTCTTAGCTATTTCTCAGAGAACTATATTTATAATATATAAATAACTTTAAAAAAGACCCCAAAGTAAAAAATTGTTACTTGCTTTTTTGTTTTTTGAGACACTCTCTCTCTCTCTCTCTCTC
>NW_022900950.1:54036168-54036403 GCF_012274545.1 Fukomys damarensis | reverse complement strand
ATATATATATATATGAGTTCTTAGCATAAAGAAGGATAAATTGGAGTTGTTTGTAGAAAGTAGGAACACCTTGAAACCATAATGCTAAATGAAATAAATTAGACACAGTTTAGCTATCACACATTTTCTTTTATATGAGAAACTCCAAATACAAATAAATTAAGAGCAAAATAAAAGACAGATGAAAGGAAACAGGAAGATAGACTTTGTGGAAGGGATCCAAGGATGAGAATAG
>NW_022900950.1:54007256-54036101 GCF_012274545.1 Fukomys damarensis | reverse complement strand
ACACACACACACGTATATATATACACACACACATACATATATATGTGTATATATATGCACACATATTTATTTATAAATATATACACACACATATATATATTTACCAATTTTTCCATGATGAATGTGTTTATTATGTATTGTAAACATAATACTAAAAAAAGGAAGAAGAAAATCAGCATAAAACAGTAAAAAGCTAATTTTCTTAATTTTTAATGAGCTTGAGACATGTATAAGATATATAATTGGAGTCTCACTAGGAGAAGAAAAAGGGAAAGGTAAAGTATTTAAAGGAATAATTTTTCCAAATTTAATGAAATCTATAAATGTATATACGTGTAAGAAGCTCTGTCAACCCCAAGCAAAAGAAATCATGAAGAAAACAGTATAAAGGTTCATCAGAATCAGAATACTGAAAACCAGTAGTAAGGGCAAAATCCAAAATGCAGTCAGACAAGAAAGATAATAGGCATATATAATAGAGATAAGAATAACAACAGACTTCTCAGCTGAAAGTATGCCAGATAGAAGATGTTAGACAATTTTAAATTGTTGAAAGCAAATGCTGTCAACCTAGAGCTATGAAACCTGCAAAAAATATCTTCCAGCTGGACGTGGTGGTGCATGCCTGTAATCTCAGCACTTGAGAGGCTGAGGCAGGTGAATGGCTGTGAGTTCAAAGCTAGTCTGCACTACACATTGAGTTAAAGGCCAGCCTGAATTACACAGCAAGACCCTGTCTCAAACAAAACAACAAGATAAAAGAAAGCCCCCCCCCAAAAAAGAAAACTTTCAAATGTGAAGGAGAAATGAAGGCAGTCAGGTAAACAAAATTTGAGACAATTCATCAGCGGCAGAGCTTCCTTGCAAGAAATATTAAGGGATGTTCTCCAGGCCAATGAAAATCATTTACAAAGTAAAGATCTGGACATTTAGAGAGGAATGCTGAGCACCAGAGATAGTCAACATGTATATTTACAAGTCTTTTTCTGACTTTCAAAATTAAGGATAATTACATTTTTAAAGCAAAAATAATTATTATGGGCTTAGAAACAATTAAAAATAGAATCTAGAGTAACGATCAAATAAAGGACAGGAGAAGTTGGAGGAAATGGATATTGCACTGTACACAAAGAGAAAATATTGAGTGTTGATTCCTGGTACCAAAAAAAAATTGAGTGTATATTATGATAAGTTAAAGATGGATATGGTAAACCATCAAGACACCTCTTTAAAAAATACAAACCACATACAAAATAAAACAATAACATAACCAATAATAAGTAATGAAGATAAAATTGAATTCTGTAAAATTACCAAATTATTCAAAAGAAGGCAAGAAAAAAGGATTAAAACACAGTGGAGTCCAATGTGAAACAAATAGCATAGTGCTAGATTTACATATAATTATATTAATAATCACATTTACTGTGAGTGATTAGAACATCCCCTTTTGGATGAGTTGCTTGGCTGGGTAAATAAGTACAACTTAATTATTAGCTGTATTTGAAAAACCCATTTTAAATATAAAGACACAAATGTGTTAAATGTAAATAACAGGAAAAGATTGTATATTAATATTAATCAAAAGAAATCTGCTGTTTTTATATTAATATCAGATGAAACAGATTTCAGGACAAGAACTATTATCAGGAATCATGAAGGATATTACATATAACAAAAGGAGTCCATTCATCAAGATGAACCAATACTGAGTGTGTATGTAGCCAGTAATAGCCGAGAAATGCATGAAGGGAAAACTGATAGATCCAAAAGGAAAGATGGACAAATTTCTATTATATGTTGAAATTTCAGCACCCTTTTTCCAATAACCAATAGAACAAGTAGACAAAATCAGTAAGGGTATTAAGAAATGAACATCATCATTCAATAACTCAATCTAAGTGATATTTGCAGAGTGCTCTACCCAACAACAGCCAAATCAATATTCTTTTCAAGTGTATTACCCAACATGAGCCATATTCTGGGCAATAAGTCTCAATAAATTTAATGCCTTCACTTTTTAATGGCTGTGGTAACAGATTACTATAAATTTACTAGCTTGTTACAACATAAATTTGTTATCTTGCAGTTCTGGAGGTCTGAATTCCAGAATGAGCCTCACTGCTAATAATCAAGGTGCCAGAAAAGTTGTGCTCCTGCAGGAGGCATTAGGGAGAAAATTGGTTTCCTTGCTTTCTCCAGTTTCACTTCATTCACTCCAGAAGTCACTTACATTTTTGGTTGGTGGTCCCATTCAACTTTCAACAGCCACAACATCTAGTTGAATTTTTCTCACACCAGTCTTTAGTTCTCTCTGCTGCTTCCCTCTTCTACTTACAAGAACTCTTGTGATTACACTGAGCCCACTGGGGTAAACCAAGATAGTCTCTCCCTTTTAGGATCAAGTTAGCAAATTTAATTCCGTCTGAAATCTTAATTCTCCTTTGTCATGTAAGATAATATATTTACAGATACTAGGGATTAAGACATGGACTCCTCATGGGGTGGGGCATGATTCTGCGTTCTACATTTAAAATGAGTAAAGGTACAAGTATTCTCCGACCACAAGATAATTGAGCCAAAAATAATCAGATTACCATTTGGGAAACCCTCAAATGTTTGAAAAATCAAACAATATACTAAGTCTCATTTCAAAATATCTGAAATAGTAGGCTAACCACTAAGAGAAGCTGATTGGAATAACGGTAAAGAAACAGCTGTTGGAACTGGGCAGGCTGACTTAGGGAAGCAGCAGTCTGGGAAACTGGGGAGGAAAATCTGTTGACTCCAGGAGATTAAGTGTTGGTACATTTAATTCGTTTTTCCATCACAACCTGGAAAAACATTCATATGATCTACCTGTCAAGTAGCCGCTAAACTATTGCTTGATTGGTTGTTCTCAATCACATGCTATAAAATTTTTAAAAATGTATGTGGACAGGGAGAGTGCAGAGCTATTCCACTGTGCCTGATGCCAACAATAGGAGCTCTCAAACATGGAATCCTCCTCCATTTACATGTGGTTTGGCATGACTTCGTACAAATGCATTTACTTTTCCTGTGGCCCAGGAGTCATGGGTTGGCTGATTTGTTGCCCATGTGGCTTAAATAAGCCAATGTCACAAACCAAGTTTCAATGATAAATTGGAATGGATTGTATTCGTCATATTCTTTGTTGATATGTAGTAGGGAGTTAACTATATTCTGTTTCTCCATTGGGTATGGAGGCTGCTTTTTGGTCCATCTATTGCTCCTACAATTGGTGACATTACAAATATCAGCAGATCATTTTGGGCTTCATTATATAGGTTGTGATAGTTGATAGGCTTCCCTGCCCTTAGGCTATATCCTAGCTATATATAATTATACCTACTGGTCATCCTTTCTCCAAAGACTTAGGCACATTTGGCTGAGTCTCAGGCCCGGAAGGCATAGCTGTTGTCAATATTGCAGTTGGCCTCATCCTGCTGTTCAGAGTTCTGTTGACAATAGCTTTCAATAAATGCTATATGAGACAAATTAAACAGATTTGTATCTAGCCTCTGTCAGTCAGATTAATTAGAGTGGCCAGCTGAGTGGCATACTTATATGAAAATTTGCCAGAAGTCAAGATGGCTGAAGAAAAGGAGTGTAGTGTTGACAGAGACAGACCATGTGTCTATTGTGCTTTTATACATCTTGTTGGTATGCCAGGAATGCAGTGCCCTGAACACATTTTACCTGGGTCATTTTTCAGTATTTTTGAGGGAACAACCATAAGAGAAGAGATGCTATATCCTTGTAGGATAGAGTAGGCGTCTTTATTACTTGTTACAGTGTGATAATTCCCAAAGCTCATTGTTCTGTTATGCAGCCTTCTGCATGCACAGGTGTCCATCTAGGTCAGTACATGTCATGCACAAGAGTGAGGGACACAGAAACTGGTGCAAGCATGCTGATAGTATTTGCTGTGCTTATACATCCTTTTCCTCTGACCCAGGAGTCTGATGTTTTCTGTCAGCATACATGAAGCTATTAACAGACTAACCTATTGTGTGGATCTAAATGATTCATTCCTTGGACAGAGTTAAGACAAAGATGTTTACGTTTATTCATATTCAACATCATACTGGAAGTCCTAGGTATTGTATTGGGAATAAAAGCATACACAGGATTAGGGATTTAGCTCAGTGGCAATGCACCTGCCTTGCAAGAACAAGGTCCTGAATTCAATCCCTGATACCTGGGGCGGGGGGGAAGTATACAGCCTGAAAAAAAAAAGAAATAAAACTACATTTATTAAAAGGTAATATAACTGTCCATGTAGAAAATGTGAAGTAAACTACAAAATAGTTACTAGAAGTGATGAATTGAACAGTGTCATAGATTACAAGGTTAGTATACAAAAATCAAAAGTATTCCCAAATGTTAGTAATAAACAATAAGTAATAGTTCATGAAATAGCATCAAAATTATGAAATACCTAGTGGTACATTTTTTTTCCTCAATGAGTTTATTGGTACATTTTAGGTATACAGTACAGTTACATTCATCATTGGGATCTTGTACCTTTACATGACCGATCTTGGTTCTCATTTTTTCCCCTTGGTACATTTTTTAAAACTATGAACAACCTGTGTATGAATACTATAAAACACAAGTGAGTGGAAAGATATCTTGTGTTCATAGATTGGGAAAGTTAATATTTCTGAGATGTATTATAGTTCCTGCCAAAATTCCAGTGGCATCTTTTGCAAAAATAGAAAAATCTGTCCTAAAATTTACATATATTCTCAAAAGACCTCAACAAGACAAGTCTTACAAAAGAAGAGCAAAGTTGGAGGATTCACACTTTGTGATTGCAAAACTTATTAAAAATCTGCAGTAATTTAGTCATTGTGGTACCCTCATAAAGATAGGCATATAGTCTGCTGGAATAGAATACAAAGCCTAGAAATCAATCTGCGCTTACTGTTCAAATAATTCTCACTGTGTATACCAAAACTATTCAATTCAATAGGGAAAGAACAATCAGTAACAAATGTTACAAAAACTAGGTACCTACACTCAAAAGCATGAAATTGGACTCTTATTTTACACAATGTACAAAAATTAACTCAGAATTGTTAAAGTACCTAAATATTAAGAGCTCAAACTGTAACATTCTTAGAAGGAAACATAGAGAAAAACCTTGTTGCATCGATTGGCAATAGTAATTTTATGATTATTAAAAGAAAAAAGAAAAATAAATAAATTAGAATATGTCAAAATTTAAAACTGTCCATTACAGAATGCAATCATCAGTGAGAAGACAAATCCAGAATGGGAAAAATATATTTCTAAGTTCTTCCTTTCCTATCTTTATTGCTTTAATTTCTTTCTCTTGTCTCCATTGTTGGTGGGATTGCAGACTGGTGCAACCACTATGGAAATCAATATGGAGATACCTCAAAGAGCTTGGACTAGAGGTTCATTTTGACCCATTCATCCCTCTGCTGGGTATCTTTCCAAGAGAACTAAAAGAATCATATCACAGTAATGTATGTGCACCCATGTTTATAGCGGCACAGTTTGTAATAGCTAAAACTTGGAAACAGCCCATTTACCCATCCGTTGGAAACTGGATAAAGAAGATGTGGTTTTTCTATAAAATGGAATATTACTCAGCCATAAAGAACAAGAAAATAGATTCATTCATCGGAAAATGGATACATAATGAAGATATACTCCTAAGTGAAATAAATAAGTCACACATGTGTAAATACCGAATAGTTTCCCTAGTGTAAATAATCTGCAACAATGCATAAGATTCTAATAAGATTACTGACATTTAGAAATGGGAAGAAAGGGGCTAAAGGTGTAGGGAAGGTGGGATGGATAGGGGAAGGGTAATAGGGGAAAAGAAAAAACTATGAGATAAAGAAAAGATGGAAATAAAGTGCTTGTAGATGGGGAGTGGAGGAGGGGGTGAAGGGAGGGCAGGGACAAGGGGAAAAAATAAGAACCAAGTCCTGTCATGTAGAGGTACAAGATCCCAACAATGAATATAACTGTACTGTATCCCTAAAATGTACCAATAAACTCAATTAAAGCTGAAAAAAAAATTTCTAAGTCATGTGCGTGATGAAGGATTGATTCTAGAATATATAGGGAACTCCTACAATTCAACAACAAACATGAACAATCCAGTTAAAAAATGGGCAGAGGACTTGAATAGACAGATGTACAAATTGTCAGCAAGCACATGAAAAGATGCTCAACATCACTAATCCTTAGGGAAATGCAAATCAGAACCATCATGAGATGCCACTTTACATCCAGTAGCATGGCAACGACATTTTTTTTTTTAAGAAAAGAAACAAAGCAAGTGTTGATGAGGATGGAGAAATTGGAACCCTGATGTACCGATAGTAAAAATGTGTTTTTCCAAAAGAATTAAAAGAATCATATCACAGTGATATATGCACACCCATGTTTATAGCAGCACAGTTTGTAATAGCCAAAACTTGGAAACAGCCCATTTGCCCCTCAGTTGGAAATTGGATAAAGAAGATGTGGTTTTTCTATAAAATGAAATACTACTCAGCCATAAAGAATGAAAAATTAGAGTCATTCATAGGAAAATGGATACATATTGAGGATATACTCCTAAGTGAAATAAATAAGTCACACATGTGCAAATACAAAATAGTTTCTCTGGTGTGAAAAACTATAACAGTACAATGATCCTAATGAGATAATTGACAATGTGAAATAGGAAGAAAAGGGCTAAAGGTGTAGGGAAAGTGTGAAGGGTAGGGGAAAGGTAATAAAGGAAAAGAAAAAAAACATGAGAAAATGGAAATAAAGTGTTTGTAAATGGGGAGGGGAGGAGGAGGTGAAGGGAGGGCAGGGAGAAGGGGAAAAAATGAGAACCAAGACCTGTCATGTAAAGGTACAAGATCCCAAAAATGAATGTAACTGTACTGTATACCTAAAATGTACCAATAAACTCACTTAAAAAAATAATGCCTCTGCTGTGACAGTTCCTTAAAAAATTAAAAATGCGATTACCATATAATCCACCAATTCCATGTCTGGATAACTACACAAAGGAATTGATACTTCTACACCCTTTTCATAGCATTAGTATTCAAAATGGCCAAAAGGTAGAAATGACCCAAATGTCAATAAATGGATGAAGAAAATTTGTGGTGTTAATATAATGGAATATTGCTCTGTTTAATTAGGAAGGAAACTCTGACACGTTACCACATAGATGAGCTCTGAGGACATTAAGCTAAGTGAAATAAGTAAATCACAAGAGGATAGATACTGTTAGATTCCACTATATGAGGTAACTAGAGTGGTCAAGTTCATATAGAAAATAGGTTAGTTGCTGGGACCGAGGGAAAGGGAAACAAGGAACTCATCTTGGCCATTAGTTTCAGTTTTGCATGATGAGGGATTTTGGAGATTAGTTGCACAACAATATGAATGTACTTTACAGCTCTTTTTCAGCTCTTTGATTGCATCTTTCATTTGAGTGTGTGTTTGTGTCTAGTGTGTGTGTCTAGTTGTCTCTGAGTATCCATGGGGAATTGGTTCTCTCAAAAGCTGTAGATACTAAAATTATAGACAGTTTATTTTATATTATGTATATTTTCATGTAAATGGTGCACATTCTCCTGTATACGTGCAGTAATATCTAGATTCCTTATAAGTGATATAATGTAGATACTATATAAATAGTTGTTATACTGTGTTGTTTATTAATAATCACAAAAGAAGTACATGTTCAATACAGATGCATTTTTTTCCTGAATATTTTCTATCCGCATTTGGTTAAATCAATGGATGTGGATCCCATGCATCTTATATTAAAAAATTTTGTGTCTGTTCAGGTGGGCCTTATCAACTGTGTGCTTCTTGTATAGTCTGGCTAGTTGTTTTCTTAGGAAATCTTGATATCAGTATCTTTAAGCCTTTTTTCTTTGTCAGATCATAGAGGAGATCCTTCCAGTACAAAGTGTGGCTGCTAGAAAGTGGAAAGCCCATTGGGCAGAAAGTCTGGGAAACTGTCATTATTCAACCTGGAAAATCTTACATGGTGTTTCAGTAATGTATCGCTGTCTTTGGTTATTCCTGAGTTTTCCATTCCAGACATTTTCTGCTTTGCCCTTTCTAGAATAATCCTCCGGTCTTATTCCCTAGTGGGTGTGGGGAGTTGCAGGCTGTGGAGTTGAAGAAACTGCAAGTGAATATGGTGGGAGTGTGTGAGGGAGGAAGGGAAGCATCATGACTCTAAAACTGGTTTTCTTTCAGTTCTTTTTAGCTTAATCTTTACTCTGCCACCCATATGTACCTGGTGCTGCCAGTTCTGGAGCCACTTGAGGATTGTTTGTTCATGTGGGTTGGTTTTTCAGCTATTCTCCGTTGCTGCCTGATGCTTGTGCTAATTCAATACTTATTTGGCCATCTGCTCTATAGCTTACAAAAGTTTGCAACCATTGTGTTCCCTCTCATTTTGTTTGTCATAGTTTTATACCTTTTTAGAAATTTCTACTGTAATTTTGAAGTAATGGGAATGACATTCCCCCAAAGAATACCCTTAAGTATGAATCCTCCCATGTTCATTTACTTTATATTTTTAGTGTGTTTCTGTTCTTTACATGATCTAAGTGATACAGTGAATACTTCATCAGTATAAATACTTGGCTTGTTTCTTTTCTACTGTAATTTTGAAGTAATGGGAATGACATTCCCCCAAAGAATACCCTTAAGTATGAATCCTCCCATGTTCATTTACTTTATATTTTTAGTGTGTTTCTGTTCTTTACATGATCTAAGTGATACAGTGAATACTTCATCAGTATAAATACTTGGCTCTTGTTTCTTTTTAGCAATATACATATATATATATATATATATATATATATATTTACAGTAAGCTGCATTGAAATCTATTAATTAACAAGTATTTCATGTATGTGCTGGTACTGTAGGAGATCATTGCATTCTTAAGCTAAAGTTAGTATTTCAGAGCTACCATTCTTTGAGAAAAACAGTTTTGAGGACACATTCTAGAGTCACAGTGGGGTGGATTAACTAATGGTCAACTTAGAATGCCCAGCTGAACTGAGTCAGCGTGGTTCTGGACATGGAAGAACCTGAGAGTTGTTGCCAACAGCATAAAAGGAGAACTGGAGGGGAAGGTTACACGCTGCTGATTTTCCTGGAGAAGCTTGCCATGGCTGGTTTTCCTGATATGAACTCGGCTGTTCTCATAGCCAGCGGAGCTTGGGTACTCCCTGTGCCCGGGAAGGGCTGCTGTCCTCTTCAGGGGAGCTCTGTTCTTCACCTTGAGTGTCGCTTCTGGCGCCAGTGTAGCTCTCAGCCTGATAGCACAGATCCTTCACCCTGCAAGTGCGGACTCCCTAGCATCCACCATTGGCCCTTCGGCCTCCCTGTAACCCTCAGTACGGACTTGCATGAGACATTGCCATGGGCTCTAGGCCTCCAGCTGAACTCATGGAGAACACTGCCATGGGCTTCAGGCGTTTGGTTGGACTCAGGAACTTTGCTATGGGGTTCAGGCCCTCGGCTGGGTTCTTCAGATCTCTAGCACATGGACAGAACTCTTGCAACCCTCTGCATTCCTTTTTGGGTGAATATTACAAAATAATCCTGTGAATTATGTGTCCTGTATTAAATCCATTCCTTTGAAAATCCTGACTGTAACACACAGTGAAGTGCATAAGGGAATAAGCCGTGAGTTTTCTTGTCAGAAAAAATTATAAACTCACAGGAACCATAATTATACACTAAATTTAATATTAAGCTTAAACGTCATAAATAGTTACAGTACAGAAAAGAGCTGGTGGCAAGTATCATTTCATCTCTGCTTGGGTAGTTTTTGTCACAAACACTTAAATATTTAAAATTGAGGTCCTCCATCTTCTTAATCCAGTTTTGATTCATAGAGTCATAGGTTTCCCGGTAACCTTACAAGTGCTTATTAGCTCTCTCCTGGTTGATTCTATCCCATTCTGCTTGTGTTCTTTTCCTCCACTGTCAAAACTTGTTGATTCTTCCTTTCTTGATATGACTCCAGTTTGTCTGTTCAGTTGTAGTATCTCAACGTTTTTATTTAAGTGTCTTTATGTGTCAGTTATTGTGCAGAGAGTTAGGGCTGACTAAGGGCCCTGAAGGACGTGATAGCCCTTTATGAGTACAGTAGGCATGAGCTTCGATCATTTCAGAGGAGAAGTGGGATGTTAGGAATAGACAGCTGCACAGCATCCTGTGGTAGTGTGGAAGACTGATGCTGAACTCACGTCAGGAGAAGACCTGAGTGAGTGGCTGGCCATAGTTTAATGGCTGAAGTATGTGCAGCAAGGCTGGGGGTATTTTTGCTGCTAGTGGTTAGCAAGGGTAACAGCTGGAAGGATATTTAATCATCAAATATTTATTGAGTTCCAACTGTGTGCCAGGCAATTGTTTTGAAACTGGATGTAGTAATGAACAAAACATGAAAATCCTTTATTTTGTTGCAGGGATTGTAAGTGTAAACTGATTATGCAGTTCCATCGAAGGTGATAAGTGCTCAGGAAAATGATAAAACAGGGTGGTGGATTTGGGGATTTTGGACCTCAATCTGGAGTTGAATGTTTTTCCTATTGTATTCTCTAGAACTCTGGGGGCTAAAACGGTGCTTCAGGATCTATAAGCCTTTGTTTTAAAGTTTATTTTTTAAGTATATTGTAAAACATTTCAAAAATGGTAATGAAACATAGCATAGGCAAATATATATATATATAAATTATGTACAAAAGTATACACATTGGACACACCAAAATAAAGAATTATTGTGTGCTATGATGGTAGCTTATGTTTAGAAAAATCTGGATTTCAGCAGTTTTATTTGTATTGATATAACATAATTGTACTCACTTAAACATAAAGATAAATTTGCTATAGTAAAGTATCTCACGTATTTTGTAGAATGAGAATCTACTCTAAACACTTGAAAGAAATCACTTTTTAGGGATTCAGTTCACCCTTGTTCTTTTTTTGTGTGTGGGGGGTAGTGGGGATCAAACTTGGGATCTTGCACTTGCTAGGCAGGGGGCAGAACCACTGAGCTAAATCCCCGGCCCGCCACCCTTATTCTTTCTTGGTTTCAGCACCTTCTTTCTTTCTTCTAATTGCTCTTGCGTATCATTGCAAGATTTACTTTTCTTAAAACACTGAAACTTTAATTAAATGCCTGAAACTCAAATCCTGTTATGGAAGAAAGTAGAAGTAGATATTAGATATAGCTCTGCCACAAAATGTTCTGTGATCCTAAAAAACCTTTATTTCTCATCTGTATCTTTCCTGCTGTAAGTTTTCACTAGTATTCGTCTCCTCTCTTATATTTTGAGATCTGACGGTAGCTTATCCATTCCGTTTTCCCCCTACTAATCTTTGCCCTTGTCCTCTACTCTTGTCTGGTCACACTTCATTCCTGTCTCTTCCCTCTCTCCCCCATTCTGATTCATTATGCCCTGCATATATTCATGTTATTTTCCTAGCCCAGACTAGCATCTTTACCTCATGGATTTAAACTTAGCATAATCTTTAAAGGTAGTTTTCTAAAACCTAATGGTTAACAGAAATTTTTTGGAAGAACAATAGCAGTACAAAATGTACTGTATTATTAATATACTATAGTACAAAGGTAGATTGAGAACTGGGAACAAGCCTTGCTGTTGGAACAGTAGCTACTGGCCAAGTGTGGGTATTTAAATAAAAATCAGTCAAAATCATGTTTAGTGAAAAATTCAGATTCTCAGTCTCGCTATTCACTTGTGTTCATGGTTACTCTGACAGATCAGATGTGAAACATTCATCATTACAGGAAGATCTGTGGAACAGTGCTTGTTACATAGTTCTTTTATAGGGACTTTTAGAGGAGAAATATATATGCAAATGGTTCAGAAGAAATTGTTTGAAGAAACAGGTGATGAGTATAGAGAGTTAATTTTAGAGGCTTGACAGTGTCAAGAAGACATGAAAGGAGAAAGATGATAACCAAGGGGGCAAGGAGGAGGAAGGGAGGGGAGGGGAAAGAGAATGGAAAAAGAGTATTTTTAAAGGCAAAGAAAAAAGTGGCAGTGGAAAGACTGAATCTTTTCTCAGTGTTGGGGGAAGAGTATGTAGGAGGCAGGCATATTGGATGTTGGGAAAACAAGTGAAACATTTTATTCTATCTCAGTTTTCCCTGAGCTCCCTAAATGTTGCAAACAGTGTAAGTGGCATGACACCCACATTCCAGGAGGAAGGTTTGTAACCCTTAACCATAGGTCAATACTTGCTGGAGCTACAATTGGCTGGTTGATTGCAGAACAAGGAGAGACACCCACATGGGAAGGGGCAGCTCTGTTTTCATTAATAGCAAGGTAGCTCTGTCTGCTTGCCATTGACCAGGAGAGAATTAGGTGGTCTTTTAAAAGTTGGCCCTTCTTGCTGGCACAGTAAGACCACCACAGTAGAGGCTGAGAGTGTGACTATCAGAGGCAGATGTTGCAAGGTGGACAGTAGTCTAAATGGTTGCTGGAAGGAGAGATATTTAAGTGCCAGGAGCTGCAGAATGCTGTTCCAGCAGCAGAAACTGCAGAATCAGTGAAGAGGCCAGGCCCTCTTTGAGGAGCCAGACCCTGTGACCTGTGAAGGAAGAAACTGGCAAGGGTGAGAGAAAACCACTGTTCTTGAAGTGGTGTGGAGGTGGAATGCAGAGAAAATAAAGTTTGCAGCTTGGGCCTGGATGTTTTCCCTGCTGAAATATGAAATGTTTTGTGCTTAATGGTGATGAGAGGACTAATTTGTTATGAATGTTGGAAAAGTCTTGGAACATATTTCTTATAGGACAAGCAATTAATAGGCTTCTGGATGGGTTTAAACGTGTGTGGAAAAAGAATACAGGTTTTTGCTATGTGCCTTCACTTGGTTGTACAGATTTGGTTTCATGAGGCTTGGAAAGTTTAGAAAAGCTCTAAGAGACGTGTAAAGTAATAAGAAATCAAAGAATAATAATCTGAAATGGACCTAGTTCAGGAAAAACAGCAGGAGTTAAGTGGACCAATCCAATGGAAGTTCTGCCTCCCTTTCTAGGAATGATGTATAGCTTGACATAAAGAAGAGATTGTTACTGTGTACTTTATTGTTTTGGTAGTCTGAAGCCTCATAGTTTCGTGACATTTTGAAGTAAGAGTGAAGTATGGAGAATGCTTCTTTCATACAGTTGACTCTTCTCTGTGTGGTGGTTTGAGTGGCCTTTGATATTATTAGTTTGATAGTATGGGTATTCCTTTTATTTTTTTAACACTTGAAATGAGGACAGTATATTATGTGAAAATGTAAGTAGTATATTATTTCTCTTTCTAGAAGTGGCTTGTTTTGTGTATGCATTACGTTAGGGCTGTTGTCACTCATCGTCAGTTAGGATTCCATCAGCTGCAGGTGACAGAAGACCTAAAGCAGATTGGTTTAAGTAACTGGACTGGGTTGGGCTCTCACTTCCTTCTCCCTGTGATTCTCAAGGCTTCACCCTCCTCTCTGTCTATATCTTCAGCAAAGGGCTTGAGTCATTTCAAGATGTCACATCCAGACAGCAGACAGAGAAATGGCCTCTTATTGAAGTGTCCCTAAAGCAATTCCCCTGGAGACCTCCTCTCATATCTCACTGGCTGGAATTGGGTCGCATCTCACCTCTGAATTATTTACTGATGGCAAGGGAAAGGCACCCTCAGAAACAATTTTCTAAACTAATTCATATGAACTTTCTAGAGCTAGAGTGTCAGCATCCCCTAAGCACATGACTTGTGGAGGAACAGTGGATACCTAAACCATATTTGAGCTCTGTTAGGAAGGAGGAAAGAAGAAATAGATATTGTCTTAGAGTCTTGCACATATTTCTAGAATCATATATAATTTGTAATATATTTATTTAAAATGACTAATTACAGATTAAATGGTGAGGATGTGTGTAGACTAACCTGCTATGACAAAACTCCAAAAGATAGTGAGTTAGATAACACTAAAAGGTTTATTTCCTCTTCGCTGGTAACAGTTTAAAGGTAAGTGTGGACCAGAGGTAGTGGGGTATCTTGCTTGAATATTAGCCTGTGAATCATAATACTAATTTTGTCATAAAGGCACTTAAAGGCATTTATTCTTTAGAATATTCCTATTGTTGAATTATTAATTGTAATTTTTTTAGTTTTATTATATTAAACAATGAATACTTACCAGGAAAGATAACCACAAAGAATGAAGTATTGAATTTTTAATATTTACTGTTTATAAAAAAAGCATCAAAATTTCAACGTTGACTATTTTTTGTGCACAAAGTCTAAGAAAGAACAACACAAATTCATATATGAACTACAGTGAAAACACTAATTGCACTTTACAAAAAAAACTTAAATGATCACACCTAAGGCAATCTGCACACGTGACAACAGCATGTTCCATGCACACTTATCACTTACATTGACAGCATGTGCGCTTTGCTTTCCTTTCTGTAGGACATACTGGACATCTTACTGGCCTTGGTGTTTTGTCAGGAGTTTCTTATTAAATTATACAGTGTGTAGGCAATAGGAACATAAAATATCAATAAAAGAAAGTATTAAATTCTCAATATGTATTGTGAATTTAGAATGGACATCAACATTTTCATATCAGCTGTGTTCTTGCTTACAAAACCTAAAAGATAACATCAGAAATAAAAACCTATGTGAATTGCAATGTAAATACAAACAAAAATTTACCACAGAAATAATCTTTGTTTCAATTGTCACACCCAAGGCAGTCTTAACACATGACAGCTGAATGTTCCATACACAAGTATTGCTTACACTGGATAGCACATGTTTTGTTTTCCTGTCCTTTCTTGTAGGGCACAGTTGATAACATTTTGGTTTTTCATTGTTGTAGTAGGTCTTTGTGATGCTATACCTGCCTGTTCACCTGTCAACGCACCAGTGTTCTCCACAATTTTTTTTTGTGTATTTCCCTAGGCAAAAACATTTTGTTTTTCCTCTGCTATAAATGGACTTTTATGAGTTGTAGTCCCAATCCTCTAAGAAAGTTTCTCTGTGATATTTTGCACTTGTCATTTTCTTTGTAAGCCATCAAACATGTGCCACACATTTAGGATCAAGTAAAACACAGCCATTGGCCAATACTTTGTATTTTGAATGACATCATAGTTGATGCATAACTCATAAATAACATCTACTCCACTTTTGATTTCATTGTAGACCGTTTCCATCTCAGGCTTCTGTTTTGTCCACGTTTCCCTATCAGTATTTCCATGATGGTGCAGTGTTGACATCAGCAGTACCAGTTTGTTTTTCTTTGCCATATACAAGGCCAGTGTAAATCTTTCTGAAATCCAAAGATTGTACTTTACAATTCTCTGTTTTGAAATTGCAACATTTCATTTGGAATTTCTGCTTTGTTCCAGTGTACAGTTCCTATGCTAGTCAGCTTGTGCTCAGTTAGCAAATGTAGCATCGATTGGAAACTGGTAAACCAATTATCAAATGTCACAGCCGGATTAGTTTGGGAGAGAGGAGCAACAAGTCTGTTTACAACATCATTTAGTTTATTACTATATGAATAAGGACTGATGGATGAGTTCCAGGATAAATGTCTAAATTGAAAGCATAAATCTTCATATCTACAAGTGCATAAATTTTATGCCATATTTGAACCCATGGTTTTTCCATAAGTCTTATTACATTCCTGTGATTACCACAAGAAACTCCTGCTAAGTACATCAGACCTGTGAATGCTTTCAGTTCAGCTAGTGAAGTCATAAGTACAGTTTTGAATATTGCTATTGGTGCATACAGAACATTTTACTTGCCTTTGTGTATTTCACAGCATCTTGTGGCATTTCATCTGTGACAATTTCCCACATTGAAGGGCAGTGCTGCCATTCTGTCCAGTACATTTCACCCTGCCAAGCCCTCACTATATTTTTGGATCCAATTCTAATACTGGATCTTCCATTGGGTTGTGTGGCCATTTTGCAACATTTCAACTAGTCAAATATGTATTCACACTGCTGTTTTCTTTGTCATCTGAATTGAGGGGGTCTGCATTCCCTGTGTCTGTATCATTTGATTCTTGCTCCATCTCGTTGTCACAGGAACTTTGGTTCATGTGGTCAATGTCAAAATCATCATTGTCATCACACACCCACATTGCTCTTCTATTGTGAAAGCATGTATTTGACCATAATGGATCATCTTCATCGTCCATGCATGAGTAATCCGATGATTCACTTTTGACTGCCTCCAAAACTTGAAAATCTGGTTTTTCATGTGCCATTGTACTGAATTGGGCTACTTCTACCAGAAAAATCAAAACAGACCTTTCTTTCTTTTTTATTTTTAAACAAATCCTGGAATGGTCTGGGTCTAATGGACTCTGTGATGCTCGAGTTCACATATGCAAAACCAGTTAAACAGAGTACAACATGGATAAAAATCCCATTTTGCTGCTTTTGCACATGTGCACACACCTTGCCTGTTGTCACAGCAAGTGAATAAACACTTAGATTGCTTCCTGTATCTCTCAGGGAAAGATAGGTACTGAGACTCGCAGCCAGCTACTATTACACTAGAGTACAAATTTACAGAAGAAAAGTAGCGGATAGGTCCGATGGGTCCAGTGTCACGCTCAGCAGGTTAGAGTTGTAATAACAAAGAAACCCACCCCCCAATTCAGAGTCCTGGAGAACAAGGAAATTTCACATTACATCATACATCATAGTCCAAGGAGAACTCCTGAGATGAGTGCATACCTATTGCATGAAGCCAAAGACAAGTTCCATTCATGCCATCTCTCCAGGGGTTAATTCTTGCATGTGGTTAAAGTTGTGTCACCATTTCTAGGTAAAGTGGAGAATAAGAACAAGAATGAGGAGAAGATAGCCCATGTATAAGGCCCAGGGCAAAGTGTTGACCATTCCTTCTCACATAGGCAACACATAGGCATGTGGGGATATCAAACTGCAAAAAGAATGGGAAATGTGGCTTTACAGGGTAGTTTCCAAGCTTGCTTGAGCTATCATTATTGCCAACCAGCAGAAAGAGAGGAGTCCAAACCCAAGCCTGGTGTCTTAAGGTGATGACGTATCGCACCTGTCATTTCTACTCATATCCTCCTGTTGACCTAGAAGTAGCCTTATGGCTGCATATGAGAAGGGTCAGGAAATTAATTCGTAGCCAAGAGGCCAAGTACAGGGAGAATTGATTATGGAAGACTGGTAGTTCCTTCTCTCTCCCAAAGTTTTCTGCTTTTCATAGACTGTTTCTATCTGAAGACATCATTTACATATCACACAGTGTGTTCTCTAATGCCTAAATCCAGTTGATACTTAGTATTACTTTGCTGAATATGGTCACTTGCCGTCCTTCTACCACAGGATAAAACTGATAGTAGTATGAAAGCAATATTGGTAGAGTCGTTATTAATAAAAGAAGATACTTGTTATAAGATGTGTACATGAAATTAGGCTTCAAAACAACTTGTATAGTTGTGTTTTATATTGTACACATACTTGTATAGTTTTAAACATTCACGATTGTCTTAGTCTGTTTTGTGATGCTGTAACAGAATACCTGAGTCTGGGGAATTTATAAAGAAGAGATATTTATTGGTTCACTATTCTGTAGGCTTGGAAGTTCTAAATCCAGGGACCAGCATCTGGGGAGAGACTTTTTGATGCATTATCTCAAGGCAGAAGACAGCCAGAAGACAGAATGATGAGGGAAAAGAAGAAGGGAGAGAGAGGGAAGACAAGTGGAGCCCAAACTGATCCTTTTATAAGGAACCCAGTCCCTGTGAGGCCCCACCATGCAGCTGGGGATCAAGTTTCCAACTCATGAGCTTTGGAAGATACATTCACCCATTGCAGTGACCCAAGGTTTGATTTTTTTTTTAATTAAAAAAACCCAAAAAAACAAGCATCTTTTAAAAAGCGAGTGATAAATTCTCTGAAAGCCTGTTTGGACTTTACTTCTGCTACTCTGAGATGATTTCTTGCTTTCTCATCTGGAAAACTATTCTTTGAAGAGTCACAGGATATTGTCCTAAACTTTAATATCTATTCTTCTACACACTGTTTCAGATCTTTTTGGTAATACCTACAAATTTGTTCAATAAGTTTTGTAAATAGATAAGTACTTTATATGCGCTCATATGTAGTTAAAATGAAATTAAATGTTGTAGAAATCCTTTCTAAAGTTTGAGTATGACCTCTAGTATATTTATTAGGTCAGTGAAGGTAGGCATTTTTATCTGTTTTCTTTTCTCCTCTATATCCAATGCTCAGAGCAGTTCCTACATGTAGTAGGTACTCGATAAATGTGTTTAATGATTAGATCTATAAAATACAGTACAGTTTATGTGTGATAAATCAAGCCTGTACTTATGGATTTGTATTTTTTTGACATTTGGTTGAAATAATGTTTTTTTTTGCCTTACCTTCTAAAGGAAAACAAAGTGCAGCCATTTGAATCTTTCCTGATTCTGCATAACCCCATCAGACTAATAGAAGGGTAACATATGTGATACGGCCTAGCACAGACATCCAGGATGTAGGGATTTGTGAACTGGAGGAAGGAAAGGTTATGTTCCATTTCATCCCAACAACAACAACAACACTCAGCCAGGTGTGGTGGCACACACGTGTAATCCCAGCACTTGGAAAGCTGAGACAGGATTGCCATAAGTTTGAGGCCAGCCTGGCTACATAGTGAGTTCAAGGACAGCCTGAACTACATAGTGAGACCTTGTCTTAAAAACAACAAAACAAACATCATCATCATCATCAACAACAACAACAACAAAAACCCTGCAAATTACTCATTTATTTCCAGTGGAGCGGAGTTTGGGTAGGATGAGGAAAAAGCAAGGTATTTTGGATACCAGGTTAACTTTAAGAATTAGGGAAATATGCTTAGAGAAGCTCTTAAAGATTAAGTACGTAAGAATTTGTTTTGGTTTGCATTTATATTCTTCTACTGTATTATAGATTTCAGAAGTCATGCATTAATGAAAATACTGAAAAATGAGAGAGCAAGAGAGAATGAATTTTTACAAATACAGAGTTCTATGCAGACCGAGAGCATGGAATTACAAATGAATGAGCTCTGTGTGAGTGACATTTGGAAGAGGAGGCATTTAAACCCAACGTTTAAGGGTGAGTCAGTAGGAGAGGCCCAGAAGAGGAGCATTTTGGGTCTGTGGAAAGACACCTAGATGAAAGACCAAAATAGGAGGGTATGTGTCCTACACTTTATCTTAGCCAAAAGGCTGAGAAGCAATAAGGGGGTATGTGTCCTATTTGGCAGGTAGACCTGAGTGTTAGGAGGGGAGTGGGACAGAAGCTGATTCTGGAGGAAACTACAAAAGCAAGAAGGATGGAGGCAATGACAAGCCTCAATGCAGAGTTAAGGGATTTTGGTTTGTACTGTGGCTATGAACAACCAACAGAAGTTCTGAATGTGGAAGTGACCCGATGAGCTCCGCACCTTAAAGAAGAAATTCTACAGGAAGGAATGTGAGGATTGTTGAGAGGAGGCTAGCCTGGTATGAATGGGCGTGTGTGCTTTTCGTATTCTTGCCCATGAGGTTTCTTTTATGCACAATGCTCCTTTAATGGGACTGTGCTGATCCAGTGAGGCTGACTGCATAAGACAGCACTGCAAGAGCTGGGAGGACAAGCTGCCTGGGCAAGTGACTAGGCTCAGCATCTTGGCTTTGCTGTGGAAACCTTGGGGGTGGTGTCCATTGGATCTGGTGCTTGTTGGCTGTAGGGGACCAACTGGTATGTTCTGGAGGAGGGTCCAAGGCATGGAGGACACGGGATTCTGTTCTGTTGTCTGCAGTGGTGCTTTCTGTGGCTCTCCCTTTTGTTCTTGCCACTCCCGTGAAGTCTTGTTTTAGTGATCTGTTTTGTATGTGTTGTAAGAGTACAGTATGGCAAACTATTCAGTCACAGAAAAGCATGAAATCTTGTCATTTGTGACAGTATAGGTGAAACTGCAGATCATCATGCTTAGTGTAAAAAGCCAGGCACAGAAAGATAAGGGCTTCATGATCTCACTCTTACACGGACTCCAAAGAGATTGATCTCACAAAAGTTAAAAGTAGAATAGTGGTTACAAGAGGCATAAGGAGTAGGGGAGGAAGAGATGGGGAAAGGTTGATCAGTGGGCATTAAGTTATAGTTACATAGAAGTAGAAATTTCTGGTGTGTTATTGCATAGTAGGGTGACTATAGATAATGATAATGTACTAGAAATTTCAAAAATCTAGAAGAAATTATCTTGAATTTTTCATCATAATGAAATGATAAGTGTTTGAGGGGATACACATATTTAACCTGGTTTAAGCATTGGCAATGAGTACATACGTTGAAACATCCCATGGCACCTCATAAGTATATAAAATGTTATGTTGTGTATCAATTTAAATAAAAGGGTATGGTTCAGTAGCAGACCACTTGCTCAGCATGTGCAAGGCACAAGAACATCACAATAAAAATAAAAGTAATAAATTTTTTAAAAAATAAGAGTTGTTTTCCATACTTGGGCAAACTTCAAGGGGAAGCAATAGCCTCCCCGTGAAGGGTGCTGGCGGCAAGAAGGCAGTGGTTTCTGCTCTAGCCAAAGATTGTTCCTTGAGGGCTGGTCCTGAAAGCATTTCTTCACAAGTGGTCACTGATACAGTCTACATAAGAATGACAAAGCTACAAGAATCAGGGCACTGACACTTTGATGGCAGACTAAGCCATTTGGGGCAAGAGAAGAGAAAAGATAGCTTGGCAGTTTGGGGATTATATACGTAGAGAAATTCTGCTCCTGTGAACAGATGAGGTTACGGGAAGAGGAGCAGAGCTACCTAAGTGAAGTGTTGATTGCATTTTGAGTTCTGTATAGAATAAATGACTTTTACCCAGTGTCATGAAGTTAGTTACTAGAAGTTTTGGAGTTAGAATCTAGGTTTCCTGAAGTCAGACCAGTATTTTCTTCTACTATGCTAAGACATATATTCCATGAAATAAAATGTTCTTGTTATTTCTGGTGGTGACAGCATTTCCAGGTGGAGATGTGGAGTAGGCAGTTGTAAAGGGAGCTGGAGTGAGAAAATTGGAAAAAATATCGACATTTATTTTAGTGAATCTTCTAAGTGAACTCTTTTCCATAGTTTCAATTATTTCTTATTTATATATAATATATAAAGTGATATAAATAGATAGATAATTGTAACTATGGAAAAGAGTTCAGTTAAAGATTTGCACACAGGCTATTCTTGGAAATAGCCAGGGGGCAGTTCTCTTGAAAAGGAAGGAGAGAAAACTATCATGCATATTGTAAGGCTGAAGCAAATGGAAGAATCAGCAAAAGTATTCTACTTTTTGAAAAGAAGTTTATAGTAAGGGAGAGGAAAGTATAGCTTCTAATTTGGGATGCAGTTAAGAGGTCAAAAGGTCAGAGTTTATAAGATGAATCATGTGTTGAAGGAAAAAATGGCTGGAGAGGAGACAGAATTAAAATATAAGAGGAGTTCAGTTTAATTTAACAAAGTGTAAATACCACTGAGGTAATCAGCATAGTGCTGGGTCCTAAGGGTACAAAGACAAGGTAGCACTCCAGGAGGTTTACTGTCCCACAAAAGACAAGAGCAAGAATAACACACGAACAACTAATGATTACTGAGAACTATGTGTTCAGAAGGTTGCAAATACTTTATGTGTACTGACCCATTTAGTCCACATAACATTCCAGTGACTTCTTGTTACCTGTAAAGAAGGGAAAATTTAGCCACAGAAAGGTTAAGTGATTTGCTCAAACTGTCAACTAGCCAGCTATGGAGCCAAGATTAGAGCTCAGGCCATGCTTTGCACCTTGTGGATTATATAGGCAGATTGCACTATGATGCAATGACAAAAGTAAGGACAATGTGCAGAAGTATAAAGGAGGAGGGGTTAAATTTTTCTGGCCATGAATGAAGTGGGATAGGGAAGATCTCCGAGGAGGAATGAATGAAAGACAGGATAGATCCAGGTAAGGAACGCGGTGTTGTGACAAGAGTCCAGAGCCTATGTTGGTGCTGTGCATGTGTGTGTGTGTGTGTGTGTGTGTGTGTGTGTGTGTTGCTTTTTTATAGTTATTTCTTCTGTGCGTGTGTGTGTGTGTGTGTGTGTGTGTGTGTGTGTGTGTTGCTATTTTATCTAGTAATTTTTCACAGGTTTCATTTCTGACTTTTCCTTTGCCTCATTATAATCACAGAAGAAAGCCGGAAGTGATTTTTTCATTTCTTTGAGCAATTACAATATTTTTTAAAAACCAGGTTATTGTGTAAGGGGTATCAGTTTTGCCCATCAAAACTATGGAGTGGGTGTATGATATTAAATATAGTGTGTGTGTGTGTGTGTGTGAGTGTATGTGTGTGTAGAAGTCTGCCTGTCTAGTTCCTTATATCTGAATGCAGAGAATTGGTAGATTTCTGAGAATTTCCTATGCAGTCAGGATTTAGATAATCTCTGAGGGAAGACCTAGAAAATTTGGGAAGCTAGCTATTAAAGATAGAGTTGAAATTATAGAAACAAGCTGATCTTTTGCATGGAAAGATTTATAGCCCTTTCTGAGATAAGGACAGAAGATAACATATGACTTCTGGTTTTCTGTGGTAATCTGCCAATTCCCTGCCCTTTACTTCATTTCCCAACCGCCCTTGGCCCTACCACTGCCCCTAGCTCCTCCCCAGCCTTGAGCTGCATCCTGGAATTGGGAGCATTGAGAATACAGCTGTACTATGGAACTCGGGAATGGTGTGAGGGTGTCTGTTTTGTGTATTGGTTACTAGTTAAAAAATAATAAAGGTAATTTTTAGTAGTTTATTTTGGGCCACATAAAAATGCCCCTACATGAAAATAGTTGTATCATTGAGGCCATGTGGGAAAGTGGTTCCATCAAAATGTCATGTGTGGGCAAAGGGATTATTCTTGGAAGTGAGTAGGGGTGTTTGATAAAGGAAGAAGTTAATTTGGTATTGAAAGGATGGAGGTTTTTGTTTAACTCCTTTACAGCAGAATTACTTTTGTGCCACTCCTGAATTATAGGCATGGATTTATGTAACTGAAAATGGGCTTATCTATGTTCATAGTTCTAACAAGAAGATACTGAGCATTAGCATAACACCACTGCCACCTCATGGTAAGAGGCTGTAGTTCATTGCATTTTACGAAGAAGGTATCTGACATGGCATAGTTTGTACCTTCTCAGTATTAGTATCATTCTATAAAACCACATATTTTATCTAATATTAAGAAATTATATTCAGAAAATTCTCTTAAGGTAAATATTAAAAATGGAGCAAGCACTTAATTATGGGAATTAACAAATATTCACAAAATAAGTACAGTCTCAAAAGGGATTTTAATCTCTATAGCTTTTCTCAAGAAAATTATAAACCAGTATAAGAAACAGTACATTAAAAATCACTAAATAGTTTATTGGTATAAAAGGTAATTAGAATATTTTGCATGATCTCCATTATTTCGTTTTAGACTACATTAAAGTGCATGTAAACATAAATATCCTAAATATTAGCATTTACAGCATTTTTAAAAAGCAGACATTTTAAAATGAGGTGTTTAGAACATTTGTCTAGCCATGGGAAAACTTGCTTCTTCATTAGGTTTCTTTGAGCAGGTGTTTTCTTGATTTGTCACAGGCCGGACCTTTCTGGCCATACCTTTCTGGGTATGTGCAAACTACAGCATAACTAGCTTTTGTTTGAAAGATGAAATTTTTCCTTCTTAAATGGGAAGATGTCATAGGAATTTGGGGGCAAGAATTTTCTGGCTCTGGGTTGAACATGACAAGATGAGAAACTGCAAAGCTACAGGGCCATTCAGAGTTTTATAGCATTCTGTACTTGACTTAACAACCACCAGCATGTATAGTACAGAGGGACCTGCTGCCAGGGCATGATGGGTTTCTGGATTACAGTTTCCTGTTACTGTGTACATCCCAAACAGCCAGAATCAGAACTTGGGTGCTATGTGTGATCTACAAGTAAAAGTAAGTATTTTCTTAAATATTGGTTCCAGAAACTTCTCCTATCTCCACTTTTCAAAAAGCTGGGATACCAGTCCCTTAAGCTCCTTCTCACTGTTCCTGGGGCAGTTCCTCTACTTGTGTTTGCTTTCCTGACTGGTGAGCTTGTGCCAGCATCAGCTTTGGGTGGCAGCATGGAGCTGAAGGTATATTATGAAAGAGGAAGGCTAAGCAGTGAGGGCTGCCTCACACCCAGTCTTATTCTAGTCTTCATCTGCTCTAATACCTGGTTTTAATCTAAAGTATAGCTAAGTGTAGGTTGGTTTCTTGTGAACAACTGCCTTTCAAGAGGAAGAAGGGCACATCTTGAGTGAGCATGCTCAGTTATTAACAAATTACACCTCTCTGCTTCTTTCCCTCCCTGGTGGTTCAGTGCCAGAGCTGGTGGGGGTGGAGAGAGGAGAAGAGCAGCCTACGCATGGGGCTCTGCACACAGGGAAAGAGAGGCAAGACACAATGCCTTCCTGTGTCCTCTAAGTATATGTTAGGAAGATTCTGATACAGATTGAAAAAATGCTCAAGGCCAGGTAAAATTAAATGAAATCGTTACATTGGATAGTATAAATTAAAGGCTAGTGAAAAGAAGGCTGAAAGTGCCAAATTGTATTTTTAAAGGGTTTATGCAGATTATTATGCTTCAAATTATTGTGTGATAAAGATGAACTTCAAAAAAGGAGAAGTGCTTAATTGTATCTTTTATTAAGGTTATCCAAATTATTATATTTTAGAAGTTGTCTGTTATACTTTAAAAGTTGTCTGTAAGCCCACTTATAATTCCAGTCACTGAAAGAGATTTTAATATGGGTAGCTTCCTGTTCCGTACTTCAAATTTATCAAAACCTGGTGTTAATCTGGGTAAGTCCTTCCTTGTAACCCCAAGCCAGTTTTAGAACAACTGGTCTGTTTAACAGAATGCAATGTAATGTATGTATACTTATTTTAATAAAGAAGCTTGAATTTATTTTTAAGAAAGGAAATTCATGGAATAAAATTCAAAAGAGGAAAGAAGGAAAAAGGGCACAAAGGAACTGGAATGAAAAAGAATGGATTGTATGATGGGAAGATTTTGGAGGCTGAGAGAAAAGCCAGGCTTGAAGCAATTTCACACATGGCTGAAGAAAGAGGTCTGCATCCTGAATCAGAATGAGATCAAATAACTTACCTTCAAAGCCACAGAATGAGCAGCTGCAATCATCCAGAAATGTGTGGCATGCTATGGGGGATAATAGTTCTTATTTTCTTTTTAAAAACTTTTGGGTAGTTGCAATTTTAATTGATACATTAAAAAATGATGCGGTAGTAATATAGGACCTCCAAATGATGTAGGGGAAATACTATACCCCCAGCCTGTTGGATATCAGATACGTTCTTGCTCTCCAAAATTGAAGAATGAGTTCTGAGGAAAAGTGGAGGTTAAGAGTAGGAAATACTAACAGAGAGGAGAGATTTTAACTCTTGAGGGACAAGAGGGGTCATGAATAGGTGGCTGAAGACCCCACTCACTTCACAGAGGAAGTTTTATAGATTTAAACATTATACAATGTATATATGTATCAAATTTTATGTGGTGCTATTATGGACAAATAGGTAAAATATTATAGGCAGTCAGATAGGTAAATTAGGAGGTAGGCACAAAAATCATGAGGTGGGTACAACGTGGGGCACAACCAAGATAACTTTAAGTATAGCTGCTTAGGTAATACTGATCCACCGGGGAAGCAGATCGTGTAGCAAGGGTATATGGAGAGAGCAAAAGGTTTTTTCTAGAAAATGATGGATCTGGAGGTCTTAGTCACCTACCAGGGTGACTGATGTCTGGCTAGACTTTGTTAGTCCAGGTGTTACCACTTATCTTATCCTTGGGAATGTAGGCCTGGTCATTTCGTCTCTATCTCAAGGTCTGGTCTCTAACAGATGCGCCTCCGGCCACAGCTGTAATGTGTTTTCATCTTTTGCATTGACTCTCTCGAGGGCCCAGCCCTATCTGACTGCCTATAATATTTTTACCTAACTTATTTGTCTATAATAGCACCACATAATATTTGGCACATATATACATTGTATACTGTTTAAATCCAGGTAAACATCCTATCTCTTCAAACATTTATCATTTATGGTAAAAACTTTTAAAATCCTTTTTTTTTTCTAGCTTTTTGAGATATAGGGTACATAGATGTTATCGACAGTTACCCTGTTATGCAATAGCATGTAGAACTTATTGCTCCTACCTAACTTTAACTTTCTGAAGTTCATATTTAATAATCTCACAGAAGATATCTAGGGTCAAGAAAAGAAAAAAGCCATATTTTTGTGGAACACATAGTTCAATAAAGTGCAAACATAATTGTAGACTTCTAGCTTTAGAGATGTGAGGTGAAACATGGGTCTCTGTGGTTTGTAGTTGATCACCTATCAAGCAAAATTACATGAGTTTAAATGTAGGATAAAATATGAAAGGATAAAAATGACAATGTTTTAATTTTGTTATCCACAGATAATATGATGTACACACTGTATAAGGAATATACCTTTTGTTTATTGCCCAAAGACAATGTTAAAGCTATCAAGGTAGATGGCTTCTGTTATTAATGATGAAATGGTATGTATAAAAGCAGAATGACTTTTAATTTGGGAGGGAAGCCCTACCACAGTCAAGAAACAAATGCTAATATTTGCCACAGGAACATTTGCAAGTGAGAAAGACAGCTTGCTCCCAAAGTGAGCGCCTCTGGATCCAGTCCTCAGAGTGATGTTGGGGTTTCTGCCTGGGCTGTCCCTTAAGAGCTCTTAACTAAGTAGCTTTGGGGGGGTACCAGAGATTGAACTCGGGTCCTTGCGCTTGCCAGGCCAAGTGGCAGCACCACTGAGCTAAATCCCGGCCCTTTAACGGATCTTAACAATAGTCTAATGATGCAGTTTTCCCATAAAAGCCTTTTCAGTGGCTTTATCTGAAAGTCAGTCCCCATTTTTCAGTGAATACTTATTAAGAGATAGTATCAGCGAGAACCACGTAAGTGCTGGCTTCATAGCAGTGAATGTGGTGGACACAGTTGCTGCTCTGGCAGAGCTAACAGGCTGGGTGGGGAGACAGATGTCAGTTTGGGCTGTTTATATTTTGAAGAGCTAGTGACACCGTGCATTTAGGTGGAGTTATCCAGCAGCGATGTAATAATTTTTTAACTCTTACCAGCTAATAAGATTGGTATGTCTTCTAAGAAGGAAAATGATAACATTATATAGCATTTTGTAAACATTATTAAAGCACAGTTTCATTTAATCTTTTATGCGGCCTGGGGATTTGGCTCAGTAGTTCTGCCACCTGCCTTGCAAGTGCAAGGGCCCAAGTTCGATCCCTGCATAAACAAACAAACAAACAAACAACAACAAAAACGATCTTTTATGCTTAAAGTTTAGAAAATTCTGTACACTTGGGCACTGTATCCTTTATGTGATTAAACATGGGTCTTATGCTATACTTTCTCTAAATAGAAGTTTTGCGCCCTTACTCAAGACTATAATGTATTTAAAGTACCTTGTCTCAAAAATATAACCTGCTAAAACAGTGCCTGGCTTATGATACTTGGAATTTATACAGTGTTTGAGAGTTTATGAGACATTTACACTTCATTCTCATTCATCCTAACACATCTGAGGAGTGCAGGGCAGGTGATATTTTCCCTCCCCTTTCAGGTGGAGAACGTTAGGTTCAAAGATGTTATTTCTTTTTTTTTTTTCTTTTTATTGAGCTAAAGATGTTATTTCTTGAGGTTACAGAGTTAGTAAATGGTGGAGACAGAAGTAGAACCCAAACATGCACTCTTTTGAGGAGTTCGGACTATTTATTGTATACATTCTGCCAGGGTGTTGACTTGTTTGAAAGAAAATTGAAGTGTCTTTTGAAATCCTTACATCTAGCAGTCAAAAGGAAGACAAGTTTTAACTGTTTTAATTTCTTACTCTTCACCTGATTACTCAATGACTCTATTCACATATTTTCTAAGTATTGGATACTTGGCTGTGTATGGGACAGAAAAGCAAATGAAATGAGGTCTACTTTCCATCCTAGAGAAACACACTTTAAAAAAATCCCTATAAAGAATGATTAATGCCGGCCATCACTCAAGCGCCGGGAGGAAGCCTAGGCCCCGATCCACTGCAGGAAGGAGAACCACGCCTGCTTCCCACCCAGCCGCCATCATTCAGGCTCAGGGAGGAAGCCTGGGCCCCGATCCACCGCGGGAAGGAGAACCACGCCTGCTCCCTACCCAGCCGCCATCACTCAAGCGCCAGGAAGGTAGCCACGCGGGTGCACCTGAACCCCCATAAGCCCCCACCCACACTCTCAGACCTCCTGACTGTGCCAGTCTTTGGACCCACTCTGCAAAGACAGAGGTGGTCATCAAGGGTATTTTTCTGAGTTCCCAACTTTGAACATCTGTAAAGAAAGGGCGTGGGAAACCTGTAATAGAAAGTTGTGGAGTTCAGCCATTCAGAAGGTTGGGGAACTCAATCTGGGCCTTGCAGCCCAAGGTCAGTCAGCGTCATGGGGTTCAGCCATCAGCTAACTGAGATCAGGGGTCTTGCATCCTTGCTCTGTCTGAGCCATTAAATGGTAAATACACTATATTGAAATTTTGTTCACTGCAGACATGTTCTGGACTGCTTCTTGATTTCAATTTAATTCAAATGATTTAAG
>NW_022900950.1:54005256-54005872 GCF_012274545.1 Fukomys damarensis | reverse complement strand
CAGAGCAAATCAAATAGGCAAGGCAAGAAATTAAAAGGAGAAGGTGAAAAAGTAAAAAGTCAACGAAAGGCCAATAACATGTCAATAATAAGTCAGTATATATCAGTTATAACGAGCAATGTCAATGGCCTCAACTCACCAATCAAGAGAAATAGACTGGCAAAATGGAATAAGAAGCAAAATCCAACAATATGTTGTATACAAGAAACACACCTAGTGCAAAAAGAAGCCCATAGACTGAAAGTGAAAAGAGAGAAAACAATTCTCCATGTGACAGGAGCCCAGAAAAAAACAGGGGTAGCAATCTTATTTGCAGACAAAGTAAATTTCAAACCAAAACTGAATCTAGTATTATTGATGTAGGATGGTACTGTATCATACTTCTATGAATGTAAAATGTCTAGTACCTGCTTTATGATACATAGTAGGGACCGTGCTTTATCAGAGCTACATTTAATGATATTATTCTAGAATGTTCTCTTTCCAGATGATGATTAAGAGGCTAATAGAAAAAATGGTGCCTGGTACTACAACAGCAAGAGAACTTTGCTGTTTTCTGGATATTATTCTTTTCTTTGGGTTTTTTTTTTTTTAGGTGGAATGTGCTGAATGTCTA
>NW_022900950.1:53977678-54004756 GCF_012274545.1 Fukomys damarensis | reverse complement strand
AGGTGTAGGGAAAGTGGGAAGGGTGGGGGAGGTATAATAAGGGAGAGGAAAAAAATACGAAAAACTGAAAAAATGGAAATAAAGTGTTTGTAAATGGGGAGGGGAGGGGGGGTGAAGGGAGGGCAGGGACAAGGAGAAAAAATGAGAATGAAGACCTATTATGTAAAGTTACAGCATCCCAATGATGAATGTAATTGTATTGTATACCTAGATTGTACCAATAAACTCAATAAAAAGAAAAAAAGAATGATTAATGCCATAAATGATGCAGGAGTATGAGGGTATGGTTGCACCAAGGATGTGCTGGTGGCTTGAGGTGGGGTTTGGAAGAGAAGCAGAAGACAATGTGGAGTAGAAGGAAGAGCTCCTTGGACATCATGACAGAAAAGAAGCATGGTATGCTGAGAGACTAGCAAGTACTTTTCTTTTACTCTTTGGCAAAGTTTGGGAAAGGGGGTCATTGGATTGCAGTTGTAGTCTGTCTACTTTTTTTTTAAATAAGGATCAAATAGTTCTAAATTACATCTGGCAGATTATATGGTACACTGGCAGTTTCTAAGTCTCTTTTAGAAAGAGGAAAGAGTTGATACCTTATCCTGGAAGTTGTGAAGAAAATAAAATTAAAATCGATACTTTTAGATTCTTAATCATCACTTTCTGGTCACAACTATTTTTATAATTATAACTTTAATTTGTTATTCTATTGAACATTAATATTGACTATAATGGTATGGTTTTTAAAAATGATTCCTTGTTCGTCTCTTGGTGTACTCATTATCATCATCATCATCATCGTTGTCTTGAAATTTTAGGAGCCGCCTTTCTCCCACATATTTTTTTCTTAGCCACACTTTGATTATATAACCATATTTGCTAGAGCTGTGATGAATTAATCATTTTTGTTGTGTTCCTTCTTTTATAAGAGGTATTTATTCAGCTATGTATAAACAGAAGTTTTATTTTGAGGATTAACTTCCATGAGAATAACGGTCTCCCAGTTAAATCTTTTACATCACATCCCTTAGAGGAAAGCAAGAATGCTTTTCTTTTTTGTTCAAGAATTTAAAATGAACTGTTTGTATATTATAACATGGGGAAGTTTGTAAATCCATGGAGACAAGGAATATGTCTTACAAATTATCATATTCTCCACAGCCTCACACAATGCAAGAGATCAATCCATGCTTATGCAAGTTGTAAGAACATAATAGTGATAAAAAACCATAAGTTATTTGTTGTGAAAGTGACTATGTAAGGAACATTTCTAAATGAGCAATATTCCTAAAATTAGAGCAGATAGACATTTTCTATCCCTCTGCCGCTCCCTTGTCCCAGCCACTGAAGTGCCTTTGTAAGGACCTACTTTGGTAGCCTGTATCTGCCTCGGAAAATAACAGGTGTTCTGCACCTGAAAGTAAACAGATGCAGATCTGCCAAATTGGGAGACCAGAAATTTATTTCCAGTCACTATTTCTTGTTTACCTATTGGTAACACTTCCCCTCAGTCAGATGCCCAGTGCTTTCCTGTTTTTCAATTTTTGTCTTCTCTTGAAACTCAAAGTTACCTTACATATCATTTTATTCTGTCACTTAAAGTTGTTGACTGCAGCTTGACTAATATTTACTCACAGAGGCCTTACAATGTGTCACCTGATGTGTCAGGTGCTGATGTTATAAAATTGGGTAAGGCACGATCCTTGTGAAGGCCAGAGCCTCACGGGATCTTAAACATATAAACCAGTGCCATTCAGTGTCACAAGTGCTATTCCACAGAGAGGAGAAAGGCTTAGTTGAGCAGGACAAGTGGGGGTGGCCATTGCTTCCTAGGGGGTCAAGGAAACTTTTGCAGGCCAGCAGGGTGGGATCAGTGTTACAGGAGTAGGGACTTGAGAAGCTGACAAATTAAGAGGGGAGAACATTTCGGGCACAGAAAAGAACAGGGGCAGGCCTGAATGTAGAGCTAATATTAACACAGTCTTCTCTGATACTTATTTGAGTGCAGACCTGATGCTGAGGACAAAAGAGAACTAATGAAGAGCCTTACATGATGGCATCATGTCATCAGTTTTTTGTTTCAGAAAATTACCTATTAGCCACGTGGAGAATGAAGTAGATTATTCACGCTTTCTTAAAACAATGACTGTGTGACATAAATAGACCAAATGTTAACTTTTCTTCTTTATTACCTTAAACAGAACTTTATAAAAAAATCCCTATACACATCCTTCTATAATTTGAATTTCTAAATGATCTATTCTTGGAGCACGCCAGCTTTTCACAGCAGTTCAACACTTAGCGTTTGTGTTTAACAGCCAAGGCTCCCTACCCTGGGTGATATCAGATGCTACTACAACAGTGTGGCAGGGCAGCTCACATGCAACTTCCTGATTCCCCCTTGGCGAAAGCAAAAGACTTTTCTTGTCTTCATCCTAACATCATCTTGAAATAAAGCTATGTTGAATGACTATTCTGTACATCAGCATTTACAGGGGTAAGTCCTAGTACTGAAGTTCAGAATGCTTCTCTTGGCGGAGGCCTGCCTTACTGTGATGCTTACTGGTGGTCACTTCTTCTGGTCCTCACAGCAGCCTTGCTGTAGGTGCCAGGTGAAAGGCTTCAGGTCTGCACTCGGTCGTGAAGCTCCTCTGTGATATTCAGTGTAGTTTTGTTCTTTCCTCTCGCTAACTTTTTTAGAAGATGCTGTTACTACTTCTTTTTAAAGAATTTTTAGGGCCAGGGATTTAGCTCAGTGGTGCTGCTGCCTGCCTTGCAAGAGCAAGGTCCCGAGTTCGATCCCAGGTACCATAAAACAAAACAAAACAAAAAGTCTTCCTAAAGAATTTTTAGTCCTTATCCCAAGCATTTCTGAACTGTTTGGGTTTTGTAATCTTTTTTTTTTAAATAAAAGGTGTATTATGTTTTTATAACATAAAATTTACCATCTTAATTTGTAAAGCTATATTTCAGTAGTGTTAAGTATAGTCACATTGTTATGAAATGTAAACTTTATTTTTAAACAATATTTCATATTCCTTTCTGAGAAGATGAATAATGACTTTTATTTAATATTCTATCAAGTCATAATTTTATACTTTTTCTAATTTTGTTACAACATTCTCTTTTAAATAAATACTGAATTGTGTTTTTTGAAAAGCATAACTAAATCTAAAAATATTCACTGGTACTTCAACTGTATAACTTTGATACTTCTTTTCTCTCTACATTCTCATATATTTTTTCCCATATTGTCTTCTAACCTTTCTGTGGTACTATCTTTTTATGAGTCACAAGTGGACACTGAATCAACAAACCATGAAACTGGATAGCACATTAAAATGTTGTTGTTGGGCTGTTTGAAGTGGCTGAGGTATAGGTGGTAAGAGCTTCCTTAGTTTCAATGTGAAAATATCATGTTATCCTGAAGATCCCATATCTTTAGTCATGGTTTGAAAATAAATGGGTGGGGGACACATTCAGAATGAAAATATTGTATTTGTGTGTGTTGAAGGAATGAATATTGTATTTTAAATTAATTTTTCTTAAGGCAAATCTTCCATTTTTATAAGATAATATTTTTCTTGGGAAGAACAACAGTTACACATAATCCTGTAGTATCTTCAAATATCAGATTTTAAAATTGAATAAATGAGCATATTTAAATTTTCAAATTACATTAATGCCTGTATATTTTAGAATACGTTTGGTTATGAGCTGTAATTATTAAATGGTGCTGATACCACAACAGAAAACTGGAACTCCAGTTTTTTAAGTTATTGCTGTATAACTTCTTAAATAATATTAAATTATACTATTTCAAATGCTGTTAGAAACTATTAAGCTAACTGGAGAGAGATTAAAGAAATTAGTATTTGCTGCCATAACCATAGCTCAGTATTGGTTATAGTAGATTCAGAAAATTTGTGAATCCCCCAAAATTATATGTAAATTTGTAAGTGTCTAAGCTTGTGTGAAAGCATGTTTCTGGAGAAAGGTGTAACCTTATCAGATCTGAAAAAGGCTTCTTAAACCAACCAAAATTATGAGGAACCAGTGTTCCCCGATGTTACTTTGTCCATTTTGCTGTTTACATACAGACCCCAACTCACAGCTAGATTTTGTGTCAGAAGTAGTTTGTTTATGAACTGTTTGGAATTCAGTCCACATTTTTCCATGAAAGATACATAGAAAGTAGTGTGTTTGTGTGTATGTGTGTTTGTGTGCGTGCTATAGAATGTTCGCAATGGAAATATAAATGAGACAGAACCAGACTTCAGGTGGTTTACAGTAAAGGGTGAAGAGACACAGGTAGTTGATCCTCAAATGAGATCAGACTCCTAATTTACTGTTGTTCTTTTTCTGCAGCTGTATCAGAAATTTCCTCTCCCTGCTAGAGCTTCAGTTCAAAAGCTGGGAGGAGAGCCCTTTGTGATCAGGGATTCAGTAAGAAAGAGAACAGAGACTGTCTTCCCTGAGCAGAAAGGTGTGCCCATCACACCCATGGAGAGAATGATGACCAATATCCTTGCAGTTTGGACAAAAGGTGGAATAGACTGGGGACTTTACCACTATGGTATATATACGATAATGGTTTCTATGGGAAAATGGACTCTCGGTTCTAACGTGGTACCCAGGTTCCTGATATGGAGAGCTTCAGCCCTTAGAGCCTTACTAGTAACTTTGAGGCTGGCAGTGAAGGGGATTCTGCCTCCTCTGTGCTGTGGAGTCTGTCCCAGAGGAGAACTTTTCAGAATTAACAAGAATAAGGACTGTTTAATTAATAGTGGCCATTTTTGTTTGAAAAGTATAAAATAACACTTTGTGAATGTCATGAAAATCATATTTCTTTTACCAGATTATCTTGATGAGAGACATAATTCCTCATAGCTGAACTACATAATTTTAGCAGAACTTACATATGTTGGTTGGTTGAGGTAGAAGAAAGCAAAGCAGGTAGGAAGATGAGAAGGGATGAGTGCCTCATGATGTCATCACATATAGTATCTCCTGTCAAAAAGAGCACAAGTGTCTTTCTTCATGATTTGTAACATTTTATTCCGGTTCAGAAGAGAGAGCTTTTGAGACAAGGCTGTTAGCATATTGTGTCATTGTGCACAGAGTGTGCATGCATGCTCAGTTACACAGAGAAGTGGGGCGTTTTGCTTTCAGATACTAGAGTGAAGGGAAGGAATGTTTTGAGGACAAGTTTGAATTTACAGTAAGAATTATAATTACTTTAGCCAAATAATTTGAATGATATTCTTTGACTCCAAGAGAGGCTCATCAATAAATGGATAAAACATGTATGTAATCATAATAGAATTTTATTCAGCCATAAAGAAGAACGAATTAATGTTTTTTTATAAGGGAATGAATGGATCTTGAAATCATAATGTTAAGTGAAATAAGTCAGACACAGGAGATGAAATATTGCATGGTTTCTTGTATATGAGGAACCTAAAATATAAAGAATAAAATAAAGACAGACTTTTTGAAGAAGGTGAATGAGATCAAGGGAAGTGGGGGAGAGGTAATTGAAAATGATCAACATGTGTTATATGTATGTACCAATTCCCCCAAACAGATGTAAATGTCATATATTGAAAACATACTCATGAAAAAAGAAAAAATGTATGTGATTTAAGATCCCGTAAAATGACATAGCATTTGCATTAACCTATGCAGTTTCCTATATACTTTAATCTCTAGATTACTTATAACTAATAAATGTAAATAGTTATATTGTTTAGAAAATATGGATAAGAAAATAGTCTATACACATTTAGACTATAGTAACTATAGTTTTTTTTCCCCCCAAATATTCTCCATCTGTGGTTGGTTGAATCCAAAGATTAAGACCACCTGTAACTGACTTGGATGCTGAGTTAGACCTTACCCTAGTCTAAGTCTATGATTCTCCATTCTGGTGTACATTAGAATTAGCTGGGACACTTAGAAATTCCTGATACCTGGGATGAACTTCTGACTAATTAAATCAGACTCCCTGGGAGTGGCACCTAGGAATCAGTACTTTTAAAACCTGTGGTAGTTTGGATATACCATCAAGTTTGAGAACCATTTCTTCAAGAGAATTTGAGGTTGCAAATTATATGCTCACTCTTAAATTATGTAGTTAGCTTGGCAGAAATTTAAAATATGCAGTTGTCTTTTCAAGTGCTTCCTCTCATCACTGCCTGTGAAGTCATAGGCATTTCCCTAACTTTTTTATTTCCCACCGCTCTATACTGTGTTAAATGTCTATACTGCTTTTATTTCTTTGGCTCCCTTTTAATTTTCTGAGCTTTTTTCCACACATGGCTTTTTGTCCCTCCACTTTAGTTTGTGGTTGAAATTCCTATTTTCACAGCTTTGTCACTCTACCTTGTTCCTCTTGCCTTGTGTTTTTGAGTTTCATTTATAGCCTTTCCCTTTGCCCCTGTGTATTTGTAGTTGAGTGTAGTTAATCTTCCTCCCTCCCTTCCTTCCATCCTTCCGTCTTCCTTCAGATAGATCCCGGGGTCTTAAGCATGCTAGGCAACCTCTCTGTTCCTGACCCCTCTCGTTGTCTTTACTTAAGCACTACAAGTACCTAAGCCTCATTGTATAATTTAATTCAAGCATAACTCAGTCTTTGAGGAATATTCTAGTTTATAGCCACTCTTTGGATAGGAAGGAGGAACATGTGTCAATAGCAGCCTTTGATTTGATACTTCTTTTTAAGCTTTCTATACCACAATTAATTACTTGGATACAAATATCTGATGTGGCAGCTTCAAATGTTATTATGAATTTTTTGCATCATAAAGTGATGTAAGCCATGCTTGTGTGTTTCTCTCAGAGTCCTAGGTTTCTAGAGGCAGAAGCTTGGGGACCAGAGCTTACTACCACTGCTCCCTGATACACTCTAGTAAAGGCGCTAACACTTGGCTGCTTGGGCTCGATTAGGGATGTGTAACCATAATGCATGGTCCTCACTTACTTCCAGTCTCACAATGAGGGTTTCTGTGAGTGGGTTAGGGCTGTCCTGTAGGACACCTCAGTTTCAAGTGAGTACACAGCTTTCATTGGCTTACTGCAGTATATTTTAGTCTTCCTCTTGATTGTAATCCCATACGAATTTAAGAAGAACAAATATTTTAAGCCATGGTTCCCTCTAATTTCTCAAACAGTTCACTCTCCCCATCATCCTCTTTCTTACCCAGGCTTTTGCATCTGGTTGACTGAACCAAATGAATATGAACTTTTTCCTTGGTTTTTTTCTTTCTTTCTTTTGCCTTTTATGTCTGTCAACATGTTCAGTAGATGTTCCTCCACAAGAACATCTCAAATGCCTATATTTCTCTCCATCTCAGTGAGTGATGCTACAAACTTGGTTGGAGTGTTTATCCTTCCCCTGGACTCCTGAAGTAGCCCCTTCATTGTTTTTTCTATCCATTTGCCCTTTGTCTCTTTCTTGCCGCAAGCATTTCACTAGCTTTTTGACCTTGGAATAAAAAGCAGACTCCCTGTCATGGCCAATATGTCCTGGCTCTCATCTCATAACATCTCTTGATACTTTCCATCCACTCCAGCTGTTATTTGCCTGGACAGAGGCCTGTGAATGCTTATTTACTTTTTCCAAAGAAGCTCTTATAATTTGATGCCTGGAAAATACTCCCTGAACTTAATAGCATAATGATATCATAATCATAACACTTTCTGCCACTTATTGAGTGTTTTCTGCAACCCAGACGGTGTACTAAGTGCTCTGCAGACATTATCTTATTGTGAAATTAGCTGCAACAAGCTTGTGAAGTTAATATTGCTCTTCCCATTTTTTGGAGAGGAAACTAGGGCATAGAGAGTTGGAGTAACGGGCCCCGTTCATACTGTTGTGTGTGGTGGAGCTACCTTGAGGACTGTCTGTCTGATTCTGAGTGAACTTTTTGGTCCTGAAGTTTTTAAAAGTATTTTTATTACTATTAAATTTCAATGGTCTGTTAATTCCTGGAGGATACTCTCAGAGCAAGCTCTAGAGGAAATCTCTTACTGAAATTGAAAGTAAATGTTAATACAATTTAAATACCTTACTGGAGAAAACAACCTTTGCTGAATATTTTATGTCTTATTGATAGTAAGAGATATGATGTGAAAGTTGCAAATAAACTCTGGAATCAAACAAACAGGTATCTAATCTCAGCACTTGCTATTTATTCATATAGCTCTCATTATCATGTAAACAATATTCTTGGCAATATTCTCGTATCAGTGAACAATCCAGTGGAATGATTTAAAACTTTAGCTCTGTCAGCTGTTTTTCTCTTAGAGGCTCACTATAGCATTATTTCTCTTCATTGAATTCAGGATAAATGTCAGCTCTCTTGAACCCCATCCCAGTGGGATCAGTTTCAGCCAGGCTTCTAACTTGTCCCTGAGAATAATTTTATAGGAATGCTCCAGTGTGGTTTGCTTCCTTCCTTCCTCCCCTTTTCCTTTTCCTTCCAATTAAAACAAAACAGTAAATTTAACTTTATGATATAATAAACTCAGGAATTTTATACTCTAATAGGGGTAGTACAATAAGTATAATAAATAAGTGAAAGATGTAACATATTGGGAGATGGAAAAAAACTTGTGGAGATGAGTAATGAAATCAGCATGGGAGAAAATAGAGGATACTTTATGTCTGTATTTGTTGCAATAATCAACATTAAATGAATACTTATTACATGCTATGAAATGTGTCCTTTACATGTTTGTTATTTCTTCCTCAATCCAGCCATATAAGGTCTGCCCTGCTAACATCTTTATTTTACAGATAAATTAAGTAGGATGTGAGAATGTTTAATAACTTGCCTAAATTATCCAGCTATCTGTAGTATTGCTAGGAATTGAATACAAGGTTTCTGACTGCAGAGCCTATTTAGTTTCATAATCAGCACATAATACTGTGCCTGTGCTGTGCTTACTGAATACAAGATAATGTACACATCACACCCGATTGCAAATGTTAGTTTGTATGCATGTGTCTTTCATGCTATTTGTGACTTCTTTGAGGGCAAAAAACGATGTCAAATTCATTTTTTCTCTGGGCGTTGTGCCTGTGATCCCTCCATTTAATTATAATGAGATCAAAATATTCTCGTAATTTTTAAAACATAGAAAATACTATTCTAAATGGTCATGTATCCTTGATTCTAGTTTCAGATGTCATTTTAATCCATGTCATTGTGTTTCTGCTTCTCTCCAGACCAGTATTAAAGAAGGGCAGCTACTGAAGCAAACCAGTTCTTTCCAAAGGTGGAGAAAACGATACTTTAAACTTCGAGGCCGAACACTTTATTATGCGAAGGACTCAAAGGTAATTTAGAAGAATGTTAGTTTTAAGTGCTTGAGATTGTGGATGGCTTTTAAATTGTGGTTGTATAAAATGCCTTGGAGTCTCACCATGCCATCACTGCTCTTAAATAGACTCTGTATACTTGTTACCCATCTTGGACCCCATCGCAAGAGCAGTTTTTTGAGTCAGTCCCAGAACAGGTCTCTAAGGATAATCTCATAGGACAGTTGTAGTACAATTTTATTCCTGCCCAGTTAAAGCATTAAATATAATCTTATTAAATATAATAAAATCACCTTTTGGGATCTCTGCTACTTTTCACCTTAAAATTTTTGCCCGAAGATATGAAAGATGGAGGGAGGGAGAGAAAGAGAAAGAGATGCTAAGAACTCATAGTCAGAGTTCAGATAAGAGTCCTTATCCTAATTTCACCACACTCAGTGGGGTGGCTGTGGCTAGCAAGTATTGTTGAGAGGAAGCTTAAAGACGATAATGTATATAAATGCTCACCTAGTATCTGGCATAACCCATTCACTCCAGTATGCTAGCAATAAAGAATAAACTTCATATTGGAATAAAGTCAAAAATTAAGCTAATTTTTATGCGGCATTTTAATAACATAATGTAGGCGGAAAATTATGATGAACCTCCATTGAAACTGATATTTTAGTATCAATGTAGTATATTTAGTATCAAAAATAAACATTAAGATTTCTTGCTACTATGCTAGTTGAATAATCATTCCATTTAAAAAAATTTATATTCCTGATATAATTAGTAGAGTCATAAAGAAGTAAGCAAACCTAATTTGTAGTTTATGCAGCTGTAATAGAAGTAATAATAAGATATTTATGTAGTAATAAGAGCCAAGTAAAATATTCTTATTTTAAGTCAAATGTTCAAGGTCATCCCTGATCTGACTGTGTCCTGTCTTTCATGTTTATCTGTAGAAGCATTGGCTGCTTGAAGCCTTCATCTTTGTTTCCATCTGCAGAGTTACTCTCCCTCTGTCTCCACTTGATGAAACCCCATTTTCTTTATAGCCTCCTTCTAATAGGCCTAATTCCATCATTCACAAAAGGGGTTTATTTTTACTGGAAAAATCATCAGTGACCTTCCATAGCATTCATTGTGTTTTTTCTCTTCTTTTAATAGTCTGTCTTCTGTATTTAGTTTTGGGAGTTTCATCTCCTGTACTAGATTGTAAATTCACTCCAGTTAGGAGACAAGATTGAGACAAGAGTCTGATTGGTTGAATTGAAGTAGATTGGTGTATCTGTGGGGATGTGGGGAGGGAAGAGGGGATACTTTTTTCTGCAGTCCTAGAGAAGCATTGTTCTATCAGCCTTAGTGGAAGAACACCGAAAGAGTGAGAATAATGACCAACTCTCAAAAAGTGGGAAGGATACATTCATTTGCTAGAATTTCCTAATTACTGACTTGTCTTTTTTTTAAATTTTTGTTTCTGTGGAGATTTACCACTAACACATTTGATTAAAACAACATTTAAGAGTATAAAAGGAAGATTATCTTATATTTACATAGCATATTCACAGACTCATTTGAATACCTTACTTAGAGATGAGGAAAATTAGATTCAGAATGTTTGGTAACTGACCATGATCTGAGCAAAAGCTAGTTCTCAGTTCCCACTAAGCCAACCTGGGAGCAATGACATACCTCTGCCTCCTTGGCAGAGTTGTTAACCAGTGTGTGTGTGTGTGTGTGTGTGTGTGTGTGTGTGTGTGTGTGTGTGTGTATTAGTGTGTGGGTCCATGTTCACTATACCAGGCACTTTCAGTAGGTTCCATATAAATGATACCTGTTGTGCTTCCAGAGAGCACACAGCATTGCTTTCAAACAATGCTTTGGGGTTCTTTAAAATTCTTTTCAGTGTGAGATTCATGAGTTGTACTTTGTGAGTTTACTTATCCTTTCTAAAAGGAAATTGCAAAGTATCACTAACTTAACTTTTTCTTCATTTTCTATTTCTAATTCTTGATGTAGCTTTCATGGCTATGACCTGCTAGTAAAAATGGATTGAAGTGCATGGATTCTAGGTAGTCATCTAATGTGTTTGTGTTCTTTTCATTAACAGTCTCTAATATTTGATGAAGTTGACCTCTCAGATGCCAGTGTAGCTGAAGCAAGCACAAAAAATGCCAACAACAGCTTCACGGTATGGTTATATTCTGTTAAGTCTGTATTCAAGGTTTCAGGGTGAATTTTCCTGAACATGTTCAGATGACTTGCTCAGTTATCAACTGTGTGTCAACGTATGTGCATTGGGTTCTTTTTTTTAGTTTATGTGCTGCCTAATTGAACACATGCATTGGATTCTTACTAACCCAATGTACTCTGTAAACTACTTTGTATATTCTAATAACCAACATGATTCATGGTCCATTGACTCAATAAATTTAGTTTCAAGTGTATTTTTTTAAACATATCTTTACCTTTTTGGACTTTTTAATTTTAGTGCTTTAAAAATTTTCACTTCCTTTAGATACGTGTATAACCCCATTATTCTTGAATATTCAAAAATTTTGTCATTTATCAGCAATCTCAAAAATAATATTTTCTCTTCTGTTTTTACTTCAGTTGCTTTTGCTCAGGGAGTTGACATAGTTCAGGCTTTCATTTCTTCTCATATGGTTGATTCATTTGAGAGCTATTTAAGCAGTGCCCTCTGTTCCAATTTCTTCTATCCAATCACAGATTGCATTGTTTAGAAGACCTAGCTTGGGGCCCAGGGATTTAGCTCAGAGGTGCTTCCGCCTGCCTTGCAAAAAGACCTAGCTTGAGCTGGATGTGGTAGCATATATCTGTAATTCCAGCACTTTGAGAGGATTGCAAGTTTGAGCCCGGCCTGGGAAACTTTGTGAGTTAGTGAGATGCCCTTTCAAAATAAGAGAGAGAAAGAAGAGGAAAAAGAAGACAGATAGCGAAAGAGTGGATGAGGAATATAGCTCAGTGGCAAGGTGGTGGGTTGAATCCCCAATACACGGGGGGAAAAGACCTAGCCTGTTCCCATTGCCTGTAAATTCAGCAGTAAAGTCTTTACAAGATCATGCCTCAGTGTTCTAATGTTACTGGTAAATTGTCTTTGAACACTCCACCAGTTTCACTCTGTCTTCCTGTTCGTTCTGACTTGAATGAACTTGTCCAGATCTGTAGCTGCTGAAATCTTACCAGTTTTCAGAGTTTATTACAGATATTCTATTCTTCTACTTTGTTCATTCACAAAATATGAACTGTGTTCTTACTATGTGCTAGGCATTTATGATAAGCACATGAAATTCGAGGCATTTTGCACATAGTATTTACAGACAGATACAAAATTTACCTCCAGATCTTCCCGAGCTAGTTCAGAAGCTCATGTGGGATACTTTGTATAGCTGCATATTCCTTAGCTGCTCTAAGAGTCACTGCCTTTGTTATGCATCTCAGAGGAGATGTGTTGCCTTTGTCGTGCCTGTCCACACTCCCAGTCCCCACTGCAGGAAGCCACCACTACTGACACCAATGTGCTGTGCTGTGCCCATTCTTTGGGCTTGCCAGCCAGCAGGGGAAGCAGCCAGATAAATAAATCCAGGGAGTACCTGATTGAGGTGAGCATTGGTGGGGGAGTGGGAAGTAATTAAATTCAGATTTAGTCTTATTGATTTATGGACATGTGGGATAATTCATACTGTAAATATTCCTCTCCCTCTCCTTCTTCCCCAGGGAGAGTTTAGTTTGAGAAAAGGAAAGCCAAGAATAGAATCCTGGGAAAAATGTTAAATGTAAGGTTTGACCAGTAAAGACTGAGTGAGAGTATTCTTTAGTAAAGAAGAAGGATCAGGAGGCAGTGATGTCATAAAAACCCAGTAGAAGAGGAGTTTGGAGATGGAAATTGTTGAACATTAGATGCTATAGAGAAGTCAAGTCAAAGAAGAACTGGAACCATGATTGTTGGCTCTGTGAACTTGGAGCTCATTTGGCTACACTGCTGTGAGTAGTTTCAGAGAGGGGTGCCCTGTATTAGACTGCACTGTCGATACAAAGTGGAGACAGACAGAACTTGTTTTTCTCTAAAGCCTGGCTATTGAAAAGACAAGAGATGCAGTTAGCTGATGTTTGGGTGGTTTGTTGCAGTTCATTTGTTTTGTTTTAAAAAAGGGTTTGGAGTGTGTTTGTATGAAGACAGGAAGGAACTGCTAGAACCAAGAGTTGAAGATTCAGTAGAGAGGGAATATTGATGGAGCAAGATTGATGCATAATTAGCCAGGTATTGGTGCACACTTGTGACATTAGCACTCTGGGAGGCAGGAAGAGCTGAAGTTCAAGCCCAGTCTGTGCAAAATAGCAAGTTAGTGAGACTTAGTCTCAAAATAAAAAAGGGCTGGGGCCCAGGATTCAGTCCTCAGTACACATTCCCCATACACAACCCCCCTCCCCAAATTGCTGAGTGAAGAGAAGGGAGTAGGAGCCAGATAAAGCCAGAAATTCATATATGTCAAACACTTATATTACCATTTTCTCACTGAAATTGAAGACAAGGTTTTCTTTAAGAGTGAGAGTTTGTCTTTAAGAGTAAGAATGAGAGTGAGAGTTTAGGAATGTTTGAAATAGCTTCTGTAGAAAGAGTATTGGAAATGAATTGGGACGTGTAGAAAATTACTAGGTATAAATATTGCCTACCTTGGACAGCACTTTTAGTAATGCCCCAGTTTCTGTGCTTACAGAATCTTCTTTAAGTGTGAATAGAGAACAAATAAATGAACTGATCCATAACTGACAGTTTATAGGGCATTTTGGACAAAATGCTTCTCATTTCCTGATTTGGACTGATGGATATTTGAGGGATTACCTTATTCCTCTTTCCCTTCCCCATTCTCAGTTTTTTAAAATAAAACGCAAGGAGTCTGAGACAGCTGAGCAGAATTCACTAACCACTGCATACAGGGCTTCTGATAAATTGTTGGAGGTGTAAGGTCAAGATGTTGCTTATTCCTTCTTCCTTGAAAGTGAGGGTAGGGTGGAGTAGGGTAGAAGAGTTTCATCAGTCATGCAAACTAGAGGAGCCACTTGCCTTCTCCTGGGAAGTGAACAATACCGTCTTCTCTTCTGTGGAGACTGATGGAGGAAGGAATAGGAGTCCCCCTAATGAAGTGCTAGAATTAATCTGAAAAAGCATTTCAAAAGTTAAGATTTGAAGGATGGAATCATTTCAGGTGAAGGTAAGGTCTAGGGTTTGGAGCAGGTAGAGACCAAAGAAACTGAATATCCTGGGCTTGGAGAGGTTATTCATATCTTTCGTGCTGCTTTCTTGCCTGCCAAATTAGTCTGTCCTGTTTTGTCTTTCTTATAGGACTTACCCTATTCTGCCTTATACTAGCTCAGTGCGTATTTTTTATCTTAATCTCTTAGGATAGAGAGTCTGCACTGTCTTTTTACCTCACAGTACCTTAAGTATATCTTGATTTTAGTTAATAAGATTTAAGTTCACTTTAGACATGAGAAGACTGTTGAAATATTTTCAAGAGTTTTTTTTATTCAATCAAACATCATTTTTGAAATTTTTTGCATTAGAAATGTAAGGATTATCAATCTTTTAATTCTGTCCATGTCCAGGCCAGGTGAGGTTTCCTGTTTTGAGTCAAATTAAGCTGCAGGCTCCACTCCTGGTGGTGCCCTTCCGTCAATTCCTTTAAGTTTTAGGGACAAGGGGAAAAAATGAAAACCAAGACCTGTCATGTAAAGGTACAAGATCCCAGTAATGAATGTAACTGTACTGTATGCCTAGAATGTACCAATAAACGCAATAAAAAGAAAAAAAAAAAGAAATGTAAGGATTAAAAAGTTAGGCAGACTGGTTAGGGTTTTACAGCAAATGAAATTGATAGAACGTTCCAGGGTAAAGAGTGGAGCAAAAGACATGTTTTCAACTGGCAGTCAACCATCCTGCCTATACTTAAATTTTTAAATATCCTGCCTTCCTAGATTATAGTGGCTGCTACTGACACCGCTGTTTTAGCTAGCTCATGTCAGGAGGTAATGGTGCAGTGTGGTGGTGTTGTGGCTGGAGAATCCAGGAACGTCTGAATTCTGCTTCATTACAGCCGTCCCTCTTCTCCTTGAAGTCCCCAAGGATGGTATATTGACAAGAAACAATAGCGCCTGGAAAGATCTATAAATAGTAAATGAAAAATGGAAAATTTGTGCTTTGCCTGAAAACCCAGTGCTGAATCCCCTGGTAAAATGGGCTCTATAGTGAGTGCTCCACAGAGCAGGGCAGCAACTGACCTAACCTGGAAGCTACTCAGAATCACTTCTGCATTCACTTGGTATGAGCAAGTCAGGGGGCTGGCCCAGCTTCTGGCAGGGGGACACAGACCCCACAACAGTAGCATCAGAAGCTTTGCAGGCGTGGTTTAGAACCTGTGTACACTATGATTACTTTTCTTTTCTTGCACAGTCTCCCTCTCCCACCCTTAAGAGTTAGTAATTGTCCTTTTTTTCATTTTTCTAAGTTTGAGTATTTTATTACTTTTCTGTTGCCATGTAATAAACTGTCACAAATGTAGAGGCTTAGAACAATGCCCGTTTGTCTCACAATTTCTGTTGGTCACACAGAAAAAGGTCTTTAAATATGTAAATTAAAATACTCTTTTACACATAGCACACCTCCCACCCCCAGCCCTCGCGTTTGTTCCTAGGACTTTCAGTCTAAACTATATCCCCAGCCCTTTTTTTATTTTTTTGAGATAGGAACTTGCTAAGTTGCCTGGCTGGGATCAAATTTGTGATCCTCCTGTTTGAGCTTCCCAGAGTGCTGGGTGGGATGATAGACACTATATGGGACTCACAGGACAAATTTTAATTGCCTTGAATTGGGCTTCTTTTCACAACAGCATGACTTTATGGTTTATACGTATCTTCTGCATTTGGCAAAAATGCACCTACAAACACCTACAAACCCCAAAACACCTACAAACACAGAAAACATTTAAGTGGCAGCGATATGATCATACAGTATATCCTTATTGTCACTTCATAAGTATTTTGGTTAATGTTCATTAACTTATTTGCTGTTTAAATTCTACTGTGATGTTTTCTGTGATTTTGGAATCCAATATTATTTTTGTGACTCATTTAAAAATTCTTTTAAAAATTTATCGATATCTGTACGGTGTTGGCATTTCATTTCACTTCATTAACACAACCCTATGTTATATCTGTATGTATTCCATATACAGCTGGAAAGAATTAACTTTCCTAAATCTCACCTGTATTGAGCATCGCATTGCTACCTGCCCTGTCTGTGAACATCAAATGAACATGATAATACACTAAAATACCTAGCACAGTGATAAGCATATCAGTTTAATAAGTGTTTAGTGTGTGTTATTATCCTGAATGTATCGTCCCTCCATTTCCTTCACAAGTGGCAGAATGTTGCCAATCCCTAAGAGTTTAGGAATTTTGAAGGGATATGTGGATGAACTACATCTTGAGAGCACATTCCATCATGCCTTTTTCCAGAAGTATAGTTAAGATTTATTTATATTTTTATCTTCTATTAATAAGTATAGTTATTATTGGGATAAGCAACCATCTGATAATGAAATGATAGTTATATCTTGTTAGGTAAATGTTACCTTCTAAAGAAGAGCGTTTTAATAATTTGAAAGTCATCACAATTACAAGGTATATGTTTGACTTTCAAAATATGCTGTTCAAATAGCTGTTTTCTTTAAATTTTAACGAAGAGTAAGCTAAACTTTAAACAAGGGAGTCATCATTTGTAGAAATTATTGTATTGATATTGTTAAAACTGCTTATGGAAGTTTGCAGTAGTATATGTTTTCTGTTGTGTGCTTATTTGTTTCACTTGATCGGTTTATTTAACCACCCCTAGCTTTTTACAGCATGTTCTGCAGAGGCTTGTGTGAAATCCTGCAGTTACTTCACATCCACCTGGTTCAGGCATCGTATGGGCCACTCTTAGTTTTAGATCTAAATGAGTGCTACAAAGTTGATTAGCATTTGATTATGACTCTTTGTATGAGGGTTTAAAAAGCATATATACTAATAAATCAATAAAGAATATGTTCCTAGGGCACATAAAATATCAGAAAGTAAACATTTATAGTGTTATTAAAATAAATAAGCTAGATTTTAGTGGGAGGGAAAACTATCCTTAAGAACTTACTTAATTTTTATTTATGTTTCTGTTTTTGATCTTTAGATAGGGTCTTGCTAGATCAGGCTGACCTTGAACTTACTATGTAGCCAGGCTGGCCTCAAACTTGTGGCGATCGTCCTGAGTCAAGCCTCCCGTGTGCTGGGATTACAAGCGTGCATCACCACACCTAGCGAGAATTTATTTTTTTAATTGTTACTTCTTGTTCATTCTGTTTTCCCCTTAGCTTTCTCTCAGCTGACATAATTCAGTTCGTCTCTGAATAGGGGTATCACATCCTTTGACCTTAAGAATGTGTCAGTTTTTTTATCCATTAGTATTTCAACATTTAGTTCCAAAGGAAATAACTATAAGTTATTTTCTTTTTATATCATTTGTGAATGCATATTGCTCAAGAGATTTAGGTCACCACTTAAATAAATAAGCTGCCTTCCTTGTTTGATAAATTTGTTGGATCTGTGTTTCTGTTCTAAATGTTTATGCCTGATAACTTACCTAATTCGGTGTATCAGTCCTATAAGGTAAGAACTGTTATAATCCCCATTTGATTGGTAAAGAATCTGAAACAGACTAATATGTAACATATATAATAACTAGAAGCAGAAGTCATCTAGGTCATTTGGCCTTGATCTGTACTCTTGACCACTCTGCTACCCCCTGCCTCTTTATTCTTGAGTCTTGAATAAATGTGATTCCGATGGTATTTTTCTAATTGGTTATGCCATGCTCATTTTCCACTTGAATTCAGTGAGAAAAATTCATTATGAAGCTTTGTAGGTTACACTACCAGATGTATAATAATCATTTGCTGAGCAGACTACCAACCCAGAACATTACAGTATATCTGGATACTGTGTCTTAAAGAGAAATGCTGGCTGAAGAGTTCATGGGGAAAGGAAGGCAATCAATATTCTAAAAAGGTCTGGGAATCATAGGATGATTAGCATTTCTTTTACAGATTTGGTAAAATGTGACAGATATCTTTTAAGTATTTAGAATATTGCCATGTGTGAGAAGCAGTAGGTAAGATGTGTGTGACTACAGTGCGCAGGACAAATACTTGTGGTTTAATTCACAGAGTGATGTTTCAGCTCAACATAAAAAAAGAATTTTCTAATTTGAGTCATCTGACAAAACAGGTCCCTTTGTGAGGTAATGACTATGCCCATTATTAGAAATCTTTACTCCTCTTCCCTGTGAGCTGAAAAGGGTTCAAGAAGAGAATTCTCAGAACAGGCTGAAATGAATTTCTAAAGGTTAGATGACTAATAGTTGTACACAACTAGTACCAGATTTGTGGCTCTTGGTGTTTGTTCTGGTAGGTAAGGAGGAGTAGATTTAGAGATGGACAGTGTGCTAGACTCTTCACATTCACTGTGTCACTGAGCCACTTATTGAGAGCCAAATAGCCATCCTGTAGGAAAGCTGTTGGAGAGAGCTTGACTTGGTGTGAGTATGCAGGAGAAGTGAGAGGAGCAGGTGGAGGCTAGATGTCCTTGAAGGTGGAAAGACAATGACTTCTGGTTCCTGAAGGCTAACACAGCGTTTGGCACAAAGGAGAAAGTAAGTGCATATTTGTTTTTTTTGTTTGTTTGTTTTGTTTTGTTTTGTTTTTTTTAAGACAGGGTCTCACTATGTAGTTGAGACTGACCTGAAACTTACTATGTAGCCCAGGCTGATCTTGAACTCACAGTGACCCTCCTGCCTCAGCCTCCTGAGTGCTGGGATTACAGGTGTGTGCCACCATGCCTGGCAGAAGTTATTTTGTTTAATGAACAAGTGATATTTGTAAACCCTAGTTTTTTTTTAGAAATGATGTGTCTTTCCATTGTCTATGTGGGTGCATCATAGTTACTCATCTAGTATAGAGCATCTTTCTAAGAATATGACCCAGAGAAGTATCTCTTAAAGTTGTTATGGGATTTTGTAGATCAAAGCCCTAGGAAGTAAGATATCATTCGTCCTTTTTTTGGCAGACTAAAATCTTGGGTGGAGATAAAGAACCTTTGTCTCTACCTTCACTAGGAGGCTTCTCTTAAACCTTTAAAATTTACCAGTAGCCAAACAAATCTTTCAAATGGGCTTTCTAAAGTAAGGCAAGGCCAATTGAGCATGCCTTGAATATTCTGCCATCTCTAAAACTCTGGGAACCCCAAGTTTGCTTGCAAAAATCAGATCATGGGAGTCCTAAAACATAGATAAATTTCACCAAAAATATGTTGTGGTCTGAATAGACTCAATAAATTGGGGAGGGTGCTACTCGGCTGAAGAGCTGTGTCCCTGGAGGCTCAGGCAGGGCATTATTGTGAGTGGCTGTGCTTAATATTACCCCTTTCCACTTGCACCGTGTCTAGTCTTGCCACAGTCCATGACTTAGAGAGAACGTGGTGCTCCTGATCAGTAGTAATCTTTGACTTGCTGCCTCTAGCACTTCTCCTTCTAGGTTGGTGCGCAGCAGTCCCTCCTGTCCCTGTCCTCCACTTTGGGGATTGAGATTAGAACTCAGTCATTTATTCGTTTCACAAATATTTATTGGGGGCCTATGCTATGTATCAGACATTAGCTAAATTCTGGGTATTGTCTATGTATAAAAAAGATTGGCTACTGAGCAGCAAGTTTTTAAAAAGGACTTAGCTTGAAGGTAAACAAATTTAAAAGGATATGGTGCTTACCTTTAGGAACAGAGTCCTGTCCTTAAAGTATATAGCATTGCGAATAGAATTCTTAGGATATACACACAGAAAGGAAATTCATCCTCCCTTTGAACTGGGACTGGAAACCACCATCTCAGATGCCTAGGAAAGAGGGGATTACACAGCCTCATAGAGCTTGAGGCCCAGATTGTTCAGAACACCTAAGACAGACTGTTGGTACTGCTCTGTCTGCTCTTCTTCACAAACGGGCCCCATGCCAACATTTCTGAGACCCAAATATGGCAACCACATAGCGTTCTTATCCCTAGTCCTGGATGCTGATGTTATGAAGCTGGTTCCCCAGGAAACCTTCAGCTTTAGGCACCTTGTGCAAGGGGAGTAAAGACTGTCCAGGTGAAATATTTATTCAGTTTGAACCTTGTGTCTTGGAGGACTGACCTTCCAAGTACTTCTGAAACGTGGTAACTCCTGTTGATGGCCATGTGGCACAGAGCCTCCTTGTCTGGAGACTTAGTTATAAATATGAATTTCAAGCATAATGTTCCATGTATGAGGCCTTTTACCCGTTCCTAGTAGATGATCCTGAGCTGATGCTTTCTCTGTCACCATGATCCTTCAGTCAACACTAGAAGCCATATGTTGCTAGTCTTCTAGAACTCATCTCCTGCCCTGAGACATCTTGCATGAACACAAGGGAGGGGCGGACCAGGGTTTGAACCAGTATTCCGAGTCCCACCATCCCTCCAGCCATGCAAAGGATTCTGAGCTATGCAGACTGCATTAAAGGTTTATTCACACTTTGCAAGCCTAATTCATCCCCTGATGTACTTTTTGAAGAAGGACTGCAGAATTTACTTGAACTCCATTGTCCTTTTATGGGTAAAGTGTTTAGTTGAAGTCTCTTATGTTCCACATTCAATTAGATCAACTCTGACTTCTTTTTTTTATCTTTTTATTGAGTTTATTGGTACATTTTAGATATACAGTACAATTACATTCATTATTGGGATCTTGTACCTTTACTTGATAGGTCTTGGTTCTCATTTTTTTCCCCTTGTCTCTGCCCTCCCTTCACCCCCTCCTCCCCTACCCAATTACAAACACTTTATTTCCATTTTTTCATTTTCTCCTATTTTTTCTTTTCCCTTATTACCTTTCCCCTACCCTTCCCACTTTCCCTACACCTTTAGCCCTTTTCTTCCTATTTCACATTATCAGTTATCTCATTAGGATTGTCTGTACTATTATAGTTTTTCACACCAGAGAAACTATTCGGTATTTACACATGTGTGACTTATTTATTTCACGTAGGAGTATATCCTCAATATATATCCATTTTCCTATGAATGACTCTAATTTCTCATTCTTTGTGGCTGAGTAATATTCCATTTTATAGAAAAACCACTTTATCCATTTTCCAACTGATGGGCAAATGGACTGTTTCCAAGTTTTAGCTATTAAAAACTGTGCCACTATAAACATAGGTGCACATGTATCACTGTGTTATGATTCTTTTAATTCTTTTGGAAAGATACCCAGCAGAGGGATGTCTGGGTCAAATGGACATTTGGTCCCAGCTCTTTGATGTCTCCATATTGATTTCCATAGTGGTTGTACCAGTCTGCACTTCTACCAACAATGGAGAAGGGTTCCTTTCTCCCCACAACCCTGCCAACATTTGTTATTGTGTGATTTCTTGATAGCAGCCATTCTTTGTGGGGTGAGGTGGAATTTCAGTGTTGTTTTCATCTGCATCTCTCTAAAGACCAGTGATGTGGAACATTTTTTCATATATTTACTTGCTGCTTTTACTTCTTTGTGTGAGAAATATCTGTTCATTTCGGATGCCCATTTTTGAAGCGGGTCTTTATATTTGGGGTGGCTGATTGTTTTGAGTTCTTTATATATTTTAGATAAGAACCCTTTGTCTGAGGTGCAGCTGGTAAAATTTTTTTTCCCACATTGTAGGTGGTCTCTTAGTTCTGTTGGTGGTTTCTTTTGTAGTGCAGAAGCTTTTTAATAAGACGAGATCCCAGTTGTTGATTCTTTGTTCTAGTTCCCGTGCTACTGAGGACTTGTTCATAAAGTCTTTTCCTATGCCAATGTCTTCAAGAGTTCTGCCTAACTTATCTTCCAGTAAGTTTAGTGTTTCTGTTTTAATATTTAGATCTTTAATCCACTTCAATTTTAATTTAGTGCATGGGGATAGATAAAGGTCTAGTTTTAATCTTTGGCAGGTTGAGATCCAGTTTTTCCAACACCATTTATTAAAGAGGCTATCTTGCCTCCAGTGAGGATGGTCGCTCCTTTGTAAAATATGACATAGCTGAGTGCATCTGGAGTTGTTTTTGTGTCTTCCAATCTGTTCCACTGATCCTTGGGTCTGTTTCTTTGCCAGTACCATGCTGTTTTTATCAGAGTGGCTTTGTAGTATAGTTTCAAGTTGGGAATTGTTGTACCTGCTGCCATATCTCTGTTGCCTACTATGGCTTTTGCTATTCTAGGTCTCTTCTGGTTCTAAATGAATTTTTGGATTCTTTTTTCTAGTTCTGTGAAATATAGTGTTGGAATTTCAATTTGCTTTTCATTGAATCTGTATAGCAGTTTTGATAGTATGGCCATTTTCACTATGTTGATTCTTCCTACCCAGGAGCAGGGAATATCTTTCCATTTTCTTATATCCTCTTTGGTCTCTTTTTACAGAATGCTGTAGTTTTCAGTGTAGAGGCCTTTTGCTTCTTTTGTTAGATTGATTCCTAGATACTTCATTTTTTTTGGATGCTATTCTGAAAGGAACTGTTTCCGTAATTTCTCTCTCAGTGACTCTGTTATTTGCGTACAAGAAGACTATTGATTTTTGGGTGTTGACCTTGTATCCAGTTACTCTGCTAAAAGTGTCAATTAAGTCTAGAAGTTTTGTGGCAGAGTTTTTTGGGCCTTCTGTGTACAGCATCATATTATCAGCAAATAATGACATTTTCACTTCTTCCTTTACTACCTTTATTGCATTATTTATGACTAATGACTAATTGCTGTGGCTAATGTTTCCAGAACTATATTGAAGAGAAGTGGTGATAGTGGACATCCTTGTCTTGTTCCTGATTTTAACATGAAGGTTTTCAGTTTTTGGCCATTTGATATGATGTTGGTTGTTGGTTTTTCGTAGATAGCCTTTATTAAGAGATCAACTCTGACTTCTGATGCTCATTTGTGGTACAGCCTGAAGCCTCAGATTCTGTACAAGACAATATTCAATTCTGTGTAAATGCCTGGAATAGGGGTCTAATATGGGAAAATAACCTACTAGCAAAAGTTTAAAAATAAAACACTGTAAGCTAGACACAGTGACACACATCTGTAATCTAAGCTCTCTTGAGTTGGAGGCAAGAGGATCACAAGTTTGTGCTCAGCCCAGGCAATTTAGTGATGTAGCAAGAACCTATCTCAAAATAAAAAAATAAAAAAAGAACTAGGTATGTAGGTCAGTGTGAAGGCCCTGACCCCAGTACCATAAAACAAGCAAGCAATCAAAGACTATTACAAGTATCTGGAGACTGACTAAAGAGTATATGGTATCTAGTGACCATCTGATAAAGCGCAGAACCCTGGAAGTATTATGGTTCTTCTGTACTGGTTGGCACAGTAGAGTTTTAGCCTAAGAATTTTGCCGTATCAGTTCATCCAGGAAGCCTGAGTTTTTGGTGCCCTATTAAGAAATTGGGAATAGTGCAGAACTGTGATACTTTTACTCTTTGGAAAATTCCAAAGACATATGCAACATTCTGTCCTAGGAGTAATCCAAGCCTGGTAGAATCTTGCATGACTCTGATGAGGCTTAAATGATGTGCATCCATAAAAGGACTGTGTCCCTCATGTAGTTTTTACTGATGATATTGATGATTTGAAAGTTGGGCCATGCATGTCGTATGATGTGCTCTAAAAATAGGAACACATCATCACCCCTCAGATTTTGGCTCCATTAGGCAAAGTATCAACCTTTTATTTTTTTAAAAAAAGCTATTAAAACAATTTTAAGTTTTCTTTGAATGTTAATAAAATGTTAAAATAGTACTAAGGAAAGTATTATTCTACAAGATTTAAAGAATGTAAAGGTGTTTTAATGCAGGCGATAAAAATAAATGGTTATTCACATGCTTCTGAAACCTCTTTGGTATATCCTATAACCCATGACAAGGAGCGATGAGCGCATAAGTGCTATTCATTTTATATCTCAGTAAAGGCCTTGAAGGATTATTTCTTCCATCCCACAGATTACAAGATGACATGCAGAGAACTTAATTCATGTACATTTATATAGTTATCAAGGAGCACAATCAATATTAAAACTGTTCTTTTCATGAGAATGCATAATGTATTAGAATTCTCAAGCTCCTATAATTAAGGGTACAAGCAAAGTAACTAGGATATGCCCCATTCTGGCCATTACTAGTGAATCCTAATTATCCACAAACAAGAATAAAGTTTTTTTCATTTTGTTTGTTTGTTTCTTTGTTTTTGCAGTACCAGGGATTGAACTCTGGACCTTGTGCTTGCCAGAGAGGCGAGGCACCACTGAGCCACTACCCTGACCCAAGAATAAAGTTTATATTGAACAATGTACCAGCACAATGATTAGAGTGCTTAGTGCACAGTGTTGATTCTTGTGGTAGTCGTTAGTCTGTATTGGGCAAGAAAGGAATGACTTTAACCTCCCTCAGTATTTTTATCTCAAGTTAAAAATTTTTAAATACTGAAAAGAAAGTTACTAAATTTAGTTTCTGGCAAAAAAAAAAAAAAAAGAGAGAGAGAGACTTTCAGTTCAGTAGTTTCCACATTTTTGTGGTTTCTGGACCCACTTTAAATTTTGCCAAGACCAAATAAATCTCAATGCATGAGCCCAAAGTAGCTTTGTGTTTATTGGAAACAAATTATAAGCTTGTCTATAAACAAGTGAAGTCAGAAGAAAGATTTTTTTGTTGACAAGAGGTAGGTTGAGTGTTTTCAGGTTGTTGAGGAGTTTTGTTTTTTAATCTTGATTTCATAGGTTGGGACTTGCTGGCTCAGATCTCAAGGATTTTGAACAGGCTTGGAACTAAGATTGTGTTAGTTGATCAGGGTTGGGGTGGAGTCTCAATAATCTATCTCAGGATACTATCAGAAGCTTCCAGTAATTTGCCTGAATGGCTATGGGACTCGTGGAAAAAGTTAGTCTTTCTGTCTTGGGGAAAATCAGATTAGTATCAAGAAGCTATTGAAGAGAGCTGAGTATGAGGTGTAGTTACTTAGACCTGTCCCTTAACTTTAGGATTTGAGAAGGCTCAGTGTGAGCCTTAAGGGATGTCCTGGATTGATCCAGACGCTAGGCATTGCGCAGTGAGTGACATCGTCTATCAGGGTGACTTTGTAAGGCCTCTTGTCTCTGCTAATGGGGTGTTTTTACTCATTTCATTAATGTTCTGTAGTCATCTAGCACAATATTGTTTGGTATGAATGTCTGACTGTGAGTAGCTACTGAAGAGTAACCAGAAGCCACACAGCTCTGCCACTACCATTTCCAGTGTAAAGTTATAGTGTTGATTGTAGATCACATGTTTATAAAAGCAATGGGCTGTTTGTCCTGCCTCTGTGGTTCAATTTCTGTACAAACCTTGGCCATTTTCTTTGTCAGAATACTGTTTTAAAAAAATTAATGACTTTTTCTAGTTGCTCGATAATATTATTAGAGCTGCCTTTTTGTTAGTACCACAGTGTGAGAGAAGCTCTCAGACAAACCAGATCATTCTTCTCCCTTCAGGATTATTATAAGAATTTTATACAGGTAAAGTGTTCATATGAATGTGTTTAGAATGTATATCCCTTTCCAAGATGGGTAGAAATATGCCTACCCAATAGGACTGACATTACTACCATATTCTCAAAATATGTTAAACAGAAAAACCTCTGAAAGATTTTAACCTGGTTAACACAGTATGAGCAAGATACACACTTTACAGGATACTCTGTAAAGAAAGTTTTTTTGTGGTGGGGGGTGTCTCAGATCATCAGAGCCTTCGCTGCCCCCAGTCTCCAGAATAAGGAGCGGTAAAAATGTCATATTTACAGCTACTGAAAGACACAAAGGCACTGATTGCACATTATAATACTGAGCAAAACATTACAAAAAACCCCAATGTAAAAATTAGACTGATTGGAACCAATTATAAAATGTTTCACACAATGTAATGCTGTGGAGAAATTAAAAAGAATGACTGAGCTCTATGTGTAACAGTCCATCAATACATAGTGAACTCCCAATTTTTGTTCAGTTTTGGGGCAGTTGTGGGACAGTTACATTTATAAATTGTTACTGTTTATTTGTAAGCCCACATTTCTGTGTATTTAAATTTCAGGAGAACACATAGTTACTGTTTTTAGGTGGATTGTTTCTGGAAAGATACAGAAGAAACTGAAAAGTATTTGTCTTCAGAAAGGGCAGTTGGTAGCTGAGGGCAGACTTAGAAGGAAGATGTGTTTTCATTCTAAATACATTTTGAATTTGTATCACGAAAGTGTATTACATTTGAGAGATTTTGAATTTTTACATGGGAGCTTTTTCTGGTAGCTATCAGATGAACTAGGTAAAAGAGTGATAAATTTGGCATGATGACCAGTTTGGACAACACTGCAATGTCCAGAAAGACTGTGTAGGAGTGTGAGTCAGAGTGAGTCAGAAAAAGAATGAATGATAGACCTTGTGCAGAAAGTCCATAGGGTGCACGCCTGTGTGGTGGTGCATGCCTATAATCCTAGCATTTGGGATTCTGAGAGCAAGGAGATCACTGTAAATTCAAGGCCAGCGTAGGATTAGCAAGACATAACACACATAAACACACACACACACACACACACACACACACACACACACACACACACACACACAC
>NW_022900950.1:53932859-53977620 GCF_012274545.1 Fukomys damarensis | reverse complement strand
ACACACACACACACACACACACACACACACACACACACACACACACACACACACACACATTGAGAGACCATGTCTCAGAGACTGTGTCTCCAAACAATACAGAAAGCTGTGGCCAAGGAGAAGGGAGAAGTGAGGAAGCTAATGTAGAGTTGTTGAATTTGCAAGGGTGGGGATTTTAACCATTTATGATGGTACCTTTAATTATGGGAAGTAAATGGGAATAAAAGCAGATTTGTAGGGTATGGGAAGCAAAAAGAAGACTTCACTTCTGATCTTGTGGATTTGAGATAACGGTAAAGATCTCCTGAGATGGTTAGTAGGTGATTCGGAAAGATGCTTTTAATACTATTATAAATGACTTAAAGTACTTTTTAGTATTATTTTCATGGCTCTTTCAAAGTTTCAAGCATATTCAAATTCTTCTTCTCCATTCCTTAACTTTGATTATGGAGTAATGGAAAATTTAGGTTTTTAAAATATTTTCATTTTGTGATGCCCAATACAAAACAAGATAATTGTTTTGTTTTGAGATTTCCTATTTCATACATGTCCCGTATAAAGCCATTTACGGTTACAAACCAAAGAGCTTTTGCCAAGGGAATGAGGCTAATGCATTGTTCCGATCTCTGGTACATTTTGAAAATACTAAATGAATGGTAAAACTTTTAATGTGTCCATTAACTAAAACCACTAATTTACAGTGGGAGTGTATATAACAGCCTGCATAAATAATTTCTGAAATCACCATGATCCTTGCTATTACAATTAATAAAAAAAAAAACACACACAAAAAAAAAACCTCTCAGTTCCTCATGTACAATGTAACACTTCCAGTACAGGAACCCATATGATGATATTATGTATCTTTTAAATATGTGTTCTCTGAGAGTACTTGGTTTGCAGAGACCTGTCTATACTAGTGAAATTATTATTATTATTGTTATTATTTATTATTATTATTTACTATCTCAATCTCTTTCTTGTTGCTGGGACAAAGTACCCAACATCCACAATAAAAAGAGAAACGGTTATTTTGGGTCACGGTTTGTAGAAGTTTCAGTCTATAGGCTGGCTTCAAGGCAGAGCAGCATGGCCGAGGAACATCGCAGGGAGAATTAGCTCATGGGATGGCAGTGGGAAGCAGGAGGAAACAGCAAGAGGCAGGCAGGAAGTAGAAAGACATTTCCAGGCTGTGGCCCCAGTTGCCCACCTCCTACAACCAGGCTTTACCTCCCCAGTCATATTTAGCTAAAACTATATCTATGGACTAATTCACTGAAAATTATCACACCTCATGACCCAGTCACCTCCCAAAAGCCCCACTATGAGCACATGGGGGTGTGGACAGCTATATAGCAACCATAAAATTTACCAACACTTTTATATGGCGTCTTTTGCTCACCTTTAAAGAATAACACAATGAGGTTGAGATGCAACTGTGCAGAAACACATATAGCCTTTTCTGCCTGTCCTTCCAGGATGATATCAATAACTATTTTGCCATTCATTTGTTCTTTAGTAGACAGCTAAGAAGATATGAAGAATTTAACTTTAAGTCTTACTTGTGCTTTGTGATTGAACAAGTTACAGACTTTTCTGTGCCATAGGGTCTTCCAAAGAACAAATGAGGTTGCTACTTTTTAAATTGTGCAGATGAAATGAGATTATATAAGTGGTCTATTGCAATTACACAAATGGTAACTCAGTATTTGGACTTGCACAATTATTTTAATTTCAAATGTGAATAGTGGAGTCATCTAAAGTCCTCATAACCAACTGGTCACTCAGTCCCATCAATTCTACCTCCCTAGGAAGCCGTCCTTTTCATCTCTGTCATCTGCTCAGATCTTCATAGAGTGCTCCTGAGTGTAGCAGCCTCTGTGCACCCTAACTCATGTCCTCTCCTTTCTTTGTGAAGTGTAATGATTCTCCTCCTCAGCCAGATGTGTGGTGCATGACTGTAATTCCAGCACTGTGGGAGGCTGAGGCACAAGGATTGCAAAATTGAGTCTAGCCAGTTTAGCAATTTGGTGAGACCCTGAATCAAACTTTAAAAAAAAAAAAAAAACTTTTTTGAAAGGGTTTGGATGTACTTCAGCAGAGAGGCCTTGCATTCAATTCCCAGTACTGGAAACAATAACAACAGCAATAAATTCTCCCCCTCTTATCCCAGCCACCAACCTGTCAGCACTACTGTCTTACACATAGCTAGTTCTTGTCTCTTTCTTGCTTAAAGCTCCTTAATAATAATGCCCTTTAGATCCCTTCAGTCCCTTTCCCTTTTATATGTTTAAACATGTTTTATAATTATCCCTCGCTGGCTTTATTTTCATTTTCTACCTTTGGTGGTCACATACTATTTCTGATTCTTAACTCTTCCTTTGGTTTCTCTTCTGTGTTTGTGTCGCTTAATTTGCAACACCTACACCTTTTCCTTCCTCTCCTTTTGGCTTCCTTCCCACTGATACACACATGAAATCGAACTCTTACTTGTCCTTCTTCCTTCCTTGTCTGAGTCTCATCTCCTCACACAAAGCATCCTTTCACTCTTCAGCCTTGATGAGTTGTCCTTTCACTGTGTCTTCTTGGTGCCCAGAGCATTGACAACATAGCTCATGTTCAGAGGTTGAAAGGATTTTGGAAGCTGTCAGCCAGGCCAACGTGACAGGAACCTACTACATTGAAATTAGGTTTGTTTATCTTTACTTCCCATTGTACTGGAAGTTCCTCAGTGAAAAGACTTCGATTTCATTTCTATGTCTCATGGACTGCAACATTGCTTCGCAAAAAATAAGCATTCTTTCCACTTTCTAATGGATGAAAAGATGGATTCAAATGGAGAATGTATGTTGTAACTGTCATAAAAGGTAACCTTCAGCATATTCTGCAAAAATCTAATAACGTCTCAAACCCATCTTTGCCCATCATTCACAACGTTAACATACTCTATTCCATGGCTGCATTTGACTTTCAGAATACAGTTATGAAACAGACATGAAGTAGGCAGGATCAGAAGCACATTAGATCTTAGTATGAAACTAGATAAAAATGCTATAATGGTTAAGAATAGTATGTTGTGATGAAGAATTCAAGGCGAGAGCTTAGATAAAGTTATCAGGGAAGGGAGTAAATACTATATACATTTGTATTGTCTTAAGCCATTAAATTTAAGATAATTTGTTATAGCAAGAATAAAAAACTAATAAGAATTGACTAATAATTAATAAATATCATTTATGAATTCTAAGAGACAATACTGATTTTGACTCAGACTTTATTAGTTTTCAGAAATAGTCGCTTACTACCCATGTGATTTATATGTAAGTGATTTAATCACATAGAAGGGATATTTATAGTAACATACATGTGATGAGTTATATATGATATAATAGGATATCCCAATGAATAACTCGTCAAGCCTTTCTTCATAGATTCAAGGAGGCCTTTCCCCTTCTCCTGGGGAAGACAGGCAGGGAAGCATAACCTTCAGAGAGACTGTCTTCATCTCCATCGTTTCGTTGTGTCCAATTATTTTTGGCCCTCTGATGGACCAGAGGCTTCTGGGAATTAGCAGTTAGGACCATGACTCTGACTCTGAAACACAACTTTAAGTCTTAATAGTCCCAGAAAAATATTAAACAGACGACTTTCTTTTGCAGACATAAATTATACAATGTTGATTTCAGTTGTTGATTTGAAAAATGTTTGGGTTCTACCACCTTATAGATCTTTAAATTCTTTTCAAGGGAATTTTAATTTTGTCATATTTTAAAACTTAAATAAATATTTGCTTTTTAACATTTGAAGTCTTGTCAAAGTACCATGTATGTAAGGAGAATATTTGTGCCAAGGATAATTGAAATGTGTCTCTTTTTCAGGGTAACAGGTATCAGAATTTATATTTTCTATTTGATACATTAGGGCAATTAAAACATTGAAGAAGGAAGTCAGATTAACATGGAACGTAATATTGTAATGAAACCATAGCTCCTTAGTTGAGATGGAGGTTTTGTGATGAGTCAAATTGACCTCATGTTAAGCAGACTTCTTGAAGCTCAGAAACTTGGAAATAAGATTTGATAGCTCTCTTTAGCTTAGTGCGTCCATCATGTTGACCAGCGTACAAGAGTCTTAACTCATTAAATTGTGTGGACATTTTAGGGAATGTCATTGTTCATCTACTTTGAGTTTGATAGCAGAGAGGGAGGAAGGAAATTAGATACCTGGGTGTGGGGATATGTGGGCTGATGGCTGAGTTCAGGGCCAAGAGCTCACCAGGATCTGTGTGCACAAGAGGGGACTAGGACATGCAGGACCCTGCCTTAGACACTTGAAGAACTTCAGTTGGAAATTTTCAATGTTTGGGTCCTTTTTTTAAAAAATTGTGACAATTTCAAATATACACAGTCTCAGAATAGCTATGTAATAATAGACCCTACTTTCATAGCTCCTAGTATTGTCTAGATGTTGTGCCACTTGCTTCAAGTAATTATCTTTTCCTTATTTATCTGTAGTATTTTAATAAAGCAACATTTTCACAATCACTGCCCCTCCATCCCCATTCTTCATGTTCATCCCTAAAAATAGGGTTGCCAGATTTTTAAGTCTTTCCTTTTTTCCACTTTCTTCTCAAACACAAAGATGTGAAAGAGAAAGATCAGCTGAAGTGAGCATGGTTATGCAGTTTAATATTGTATAGTAAAAGAATAATTGATTGTTTTCTTGCTATAAATTAACTTTTTGGTTCAATTATCTAAGAGATATATTAACAATTATGGACAGTCCATCTTTCTCATCAAAATATTGTAATGAAGTTAATTCATACTTAATTTCCAGAGATAATGGAAGGATCAATATAGATTGCCTTTTTGCCTTAAGTCAATGGTCAGGTATTCCTTTAGAGAAATCCATATTATTGCCAAAAAGTGTTTTCCTGTTGTCCAGAGTTCTTTCCTCTTTCTGAGATTCATTGATTTCTTACTTACAAAAATTTTCCATTAAAAATTATTTTTCAGTATGTGGAATTCTTTGTCAGACCTTTTCACAAGTGAGTATTTCATGTCTGTGGTACAGAATTCGCAATTGTCTATGTCAGCGTATGTAGATAATTACTTGACTTGTAGTGTGATTTTTGGAACAAATACTACCTCTAAAAGCATAGTTTCCTCTTGGATAAACAACAGTGATGGTATAGCCCTCCTCCTGTTCATGACAACCTCTCTATTTTGAGTGCCTTTGGAGATATTTTGAAGTTTAAAACTCCTTTTTCTTGCAGTACTGGAGATCTAACTCAGGACCTTGCATTTGCAAGGCAGGCACGGCACCACTGAGCTAAATCCCCAGCCCCTGAAACTTCTTAATCTTAATGACAGCAGTGCCTCTCTCCTCCAAGATCAGAGTTGTTATTCAGCTAGCAAGACTGATCATTGAAAGGATTGGTCAGCTAAAACCAAAGGGTCGAATGACTTTCAAAGGTCTCATATGACTCTGAGCAGCAGATTTGTTGATGTACAAATCTAAGCCTGGTTCTATACTGACTTCTGAAAAAAGAATTTTTGATCACTGGGAGAGAGAATAAGGAAGACCTTAGTTCACCTAGCGAGCAGTATAATTTGTTTCTTGTTTACATAGTGTGCTGCCTGCTTAGCAGAATTTCTTCATAAATTTCAGGTATAGATTAAAAGTGAAATTCTTGTATGTGTGTGAGGTATTGGTCAACCTCAGTTTTATCATTAGTCTGTTATCTTTCTAAGTTGTTTTGCATCACTGTGAAATTTGTATCCCAGGATTTTATGAAACTGCTTCTCAAGCATTTAGCACACATCCCATAGTGCAGTATTCGTATCTATAAAACAAACATGAATGGTAGTACACTGGTGTGATGAAGTCTTTTCCTGGTGTGATGAAGTCTTAGTCTAAAATTGTACTCTTCTATTCATTCAAATTATATTATCTGCTGGGAATACCTGTAGCATTTTCTTTAACCGCAGTGCCGGAAATGCACTTGTGACGTAGTACTTTACTTCCCTTATATATGTAATGTAATATAATGTAATTTTTTCTATTAGATTAAGGTCACCTTGGAAGAAAATATGCATTAAGCCTTTATTGTCTTTTAACACCTTAGAAAAATTGACTTTTAGGTAAATAATTGTCATTTTAGAAAATGATGGGCTTGAGGCAACAGGATAATAGAATGATGAAATAGTATCCCCAGAAATCAAATGAACTGGAAGAGTTGATATAGGCCTTGCAAACTTAGAGGCCTCCAGGGGCCACTGGGTAATATAAATGTAGAACTTGGCCATGAAACATAGCGAAATTAAGCAGCTTGTGCTTGTACCTCACTAAATATGGTAGATTTTAAACTTTTCTTTTTAAACAACACTTTTGACAGTCATAATTTTATGCCTCTACTATATTTCTTGGCGTGCTGTAAGTGGAAGGCTATTTCAGACTGGCTCCACAAAAAGGGATCCTATTGAAGACAGATGAAAACACTAGGAGTTTGAGATCTGAAGGATGAAGGACCTGAAGGGTGCTGTGAAGAGAGAGGAAGCCGTAACAATTCAGAGTACTTTTTCTTTGGACTTCAGTTAGATCAGATTCTGCCCTTACTAATAAGTAAGTTGGATGTTTGCCTTGAAAGGAGGAGTGCAGCAGAATCACCCGTATAGGTTTGCCAAAAGAGATCTAGCATTACATCTTTCTTTATCTTTATCCACCCCTACCCCGAAACAAGATGTTAATTTTGCAGTTCTGCTTTAGAGCTTAGTTGGGTCTATTTTGATTCAGGAGCACACATGAAGTTGCGGACCTGAGCTCTTGAATGGTAGCAGGCCCCAGCTTACACTTAGAAATATGAAAGTTTCTTTGCTCCCACCATAGTCACTTAAGATGCATGATTATATCGCAGTTTGGCACATTTACATTGTCAAAGTAAATAATTTCACTCTATAAAAAAGAATGAAAAAGCAACATACATAATTGAGGAGCTGGATATAGATTTTCTAAGAGAAGAAGGAAGAAGTATATTAAGACTGAGCAGTTGGCAACTTCAGGGATAGCAAAGCTGGTGTTAAAAAGGCACATCATTACATCTGATTAGGCTATAACAAAAGTAAAATTATATCTCTAAGCTGTGGTAAATACATGCAGAAAAAGTACTACTAAAGCACAATTGAATTTTCTGCTTGTCCTGCTTTCCATCAAAGGCTTATCACCGTATAAAATTTTTATTTCAGTAGTAAGGGCAGCTTTGGATTAATCACTAAAAATAAAATGAGTCCTGTTATAGGGCAGATGTGATCAATTTGTTAGAAAGAACTTTAGTGTAGAAATAAGAATTTTCTAACAGAAAAAGTTGTTGGCCTCTTAAAATGGCCAGAGAAGTTTACAGAATTTGCTTCACTGAAGAACCAAAAATCTGATTTTAAATAAGTAGCTATCTATATTGAATAGTTTAGTTGTGAGGCCTATTAGAGATGGTGTGCTGAGTTCTTTCAGAGCTGTAAAGGGACTCTGGTGCTCTTAATTTTGGTAAGCCTTTTTTATGTTCAGTATTCCTGTTTTGTTAAGGACAGAGGCAATGCATCTAGGGAGAGTCAATTTTTTTCTCAATTCACTGGTTGATCTTTTCCTCCTTCTAAGGAGGTCAGTAGGCCAATAGCATTATTCCTTTGTCGGTGGTCTGCTAGTCAGTGAGTATTTTGGAAAAGTGTCTTCTGACTTGGGCTCATTTGACTTTCCTTTTTGGCCCACACTTAAGAAATATGCACATTCCAGAAAATAATCTATAAATATATATGCAATTTCTTTCGCTGCTAAGAAAAAGTGTGATGATAACGCTTACTGAGCTTTGACTGAGCATTGAAATTTCTGCCAGCTTTACTGCACTTAGAGAGGAGAAACTGAGGCTTAGAGAGCCTGGGAAACATGTCAACAGCCAGACAGATAAGACAGGGTACTGATGGGATCCAGGCTCTCTCAGTCTGACTACAGAGTTGGGCACTGAATAACTCTGACTTTGTATTAGTGAGTTTGCAGCCTAACAACTCCCTCTAATTCACTTCTCTTCAGAAGCTCCTTTCTTTCCTTTTTAAAATTTTTTATTTTTTTAGTTTAACCGTTATTGTAGAAATAATAAAGTGTCTTTAGACACTGGGCCTCAAACTTGGCTGCACTTGTGAATCAGCTGAATGTTTAAAAAAAATTACTGGTGGCTGGGTCCCCCTTGTCTGTTGACCTGGAACTCACTATGTAGCCCAGGCTGGTCTTGAACTCACAGCAATCCTCCTGCCTCAGCCTCTCGAGTGCTGGGATTACAGGCATAACGCCACCACCCCCGACTACATTCAGATTTTTTAAACTCTTGCAGGTGAAGTATGGGGATGCAGCTTGGTGCTAAGGTGCTTGCCTAGTACGTGTGAAGTCTTGAATTCAATCCCCACGACCTCAGATCAGTCAGTCTTCCAGGTGATTCTACTGTGTGCATCAGAGTTTGACAACTGCTTAGAAACAAGACAGCCAGGAGTGGTGATGCATGCCTGTAATCCCAGCACTCGGGAGGGTAAGGCAGGAGGATCGCTGTGAGTTCAAGATCAGCCTGGGCTACGTTGTGAGTTCCAGGTCAGTCCCAACTACATAGTAAGACCCTGTCTCAACACCCCCCTAAAAAAGAAACAAGACAAAATTTCAAATTCTAACTTCTGTCAGCCAAATATTAAATAATGTCTTATTACAAACGTACTATGTATTAGCTTTAGAAAATGCTGGCAAATAAAAAATTACAGTTAAAATGATCTGTAATCCCTTCATAGAAGACAGCTCATATTTGACTGTGTATCTTAATTTTTTTTCCTTTTTGCATTGTGCACATTTAACAAGTTTTAACCACAATATTATTATTCAGTAGAATTGTATATTTAATACCAGATTGCCTTTTATCTGTCTTACAGTATTTGCATGTTTTACCAGACTTAGAAATTCTTGATTCTTCTACATACATAATGATGTCATTCGATCAATCCTTATAAGCTAGTAACTCTTAAAGTGGAGCAACATCTCCATTAATGGAGAATCTGTACATTATGCGAAGCACTGTAAACTGAAAGTCCTTTGTACCATGGCAGGCAGTTTTCCAGACAATTATGTAATTTTTTTTTTTTTTTTTTTTTTTACTTCTTACCTCCTAAGGCAAAGCCCATGTGATTTTTCCCTGGCTCTGGGATTCATTTCATGCTCAGTAAATGCCTGAATGGATGAACAGATGTGCGTGTTCCAGGAACTGAGGAGAGGTCATAAATTGAAAAAAATTAATTACTGAAGTAAATTTAGATATGTTTGAAAAAACTGGGAATATTGGGTTAGAAGGAAAAGAGAGTAAGAGTAGAGTTGAAATGAGGGCAGTGGTTAGAAGACACTGTAAGGTAGGTAAACCTTGGACCCTTTGAGAAAGGTAGCAAGTCTTCTGACTGGGAGCTACCCAGATTTGTTTCCCAACAGGCTCATACTTCCCTGAGATACGATACCCTCTCCCATTATAGGGAGGGGACTGGGTCATAGCCTTCCATTTCCCCTGTCCGACTCTAATGTTGTAATAAAGCAGCTGGCTCAAATATACTTTCAGAGTAAGAACCAACTAATTTGCAGAATTTGCTCTTCTCTAAATATTTTCCTATTAAAAGTTTGAGAAACTGCTGTCCTGTAATGGAGTTCAGTTAGAGGATAACCAGAGTCTATTGGTCAGCAACTAGGAGCTCCAATGGCCCAGTTGGTTATTGCATGGTTCTTACATTGGTCAGCAACTGTGACTTTCAGGTTCTTTCCTGTACAGGTGGGAGGGAGGAGATTTAGAGTGTGGCAGGCCCACGAGGGCTGGCCTAACAGAAAAGGGCTATCCTGGTAGATGGGCAGGTTTACTGGGTGAGCCAAGCTTGTCATGAGTCAACCCAGACAACTGTGGGCAGCTTGCACGGAGGTATTGTAACTTTACAATCCAAGTTTTAAGTATAATTAATCACAAAGCCCATATATCTGAGTAATTTTAGCATTTCTTTTTGCTTCAGAAAAGCTTTACTTTTTTGATTTTAGATACATTATGATCTTTACTTGTTACTGCGTATTTTAAAATAAAATTTTGTGAAAAATGAGGCATTGTAAATATATATGTGTAACTTCATTATGCATAAGTTATTTACATGACTGAGTTGTATAGTCTTGCTGGAATTCTTTTGAATCGAAGCATTTGTACAGTTCCAAAGACTCTAGAAAAATCAGAACCTATTTGCTATCCTGTGTTCTCCACTTTTTCCTGAATTCACACTGACAGTTAAACACTTTCAGCTTAAAAGTACTAGTAAAGGTAGTTAAAACTGTCAGTCACCATGCTCTACTTAGAATTTAACAAAAAAAATCAAAGAATGAAATTGTAAGCCTCATTTACTTGTCTGAAAATACTTTTCTCAAAGATAAAACATAATAAAAGAGAGGGAATCCTTATAGTTACACTATATGGGGTAGCAGAAAATAAACACTGGAGGCAATACTTATTGAGGTATCATCAGTGATTCAGGAGATTTCTGGAATGCTGTGCCTACCGTTGGGAGCCAGGAGTTTATTATGATTTAATGGTACCTCTCTACTATATTTGATGAGCTGTCCTAGAAAAACATTTTGAAGCAATAAAACATCCATTTGGCTCCTAAGTAATGAGGGAGGCATTGCTCTTCACATTAACTATTTATTCAGGAAGAGAAGTGACCAACTGCTAATAAGCTTTATCCAAAGAGGGTCATTTAAAACAAAAGAAAACGCAAAAGTTAGGTTCTCTTTGATTTCATACACATTAGCAACAACCAGAACCTGCGAGGTTGGTGTTCCTGTACCACGTGGCTTTTGGCTAACTGTACAAAAGTGCAAGTGTTTGTCTGTTGTAGTAAAAGCTTCCGGGCTTATGCAAGGACAGTGTGGTCTAAACCAGTGACATGAGAAGAAGCAGTGACTGGTGAGTAGCTAAGATGAGGCCGATTTCTCTCTTGTTTGAAAATTCAGATTTATTTTCTAAGATCAATGACAGTGATTTAAGTTCACTAATTCCCTTTTGAAAAGGGTTCCTTATTTTTTTATAGATGATTATTTCCTTTTCATTGCTTGTGAAATCTGCTCTACATTGCAATATAACACTTAGATTTACTTAACCTAGGGAAGTTTTATATTTGCTACATAAATAAATCTGTAATGTTATTTGGAAATAGTTGCTAGCTATGTTTGCAGTGTTTTTATCCTTATTCTGCAAGTGCAGAAATGGTTCCTTCTTTGCAATAAATGTTTAGGATTTGGTAACTTCAAGGTTGCAACCAGAGTACTGTATTTAGATGCAAAAAGGGCTTCTTTGAAGTCAGTTCAGAATCTTTGAAGCATTTTTTGTGCTATAAAAGCTTGAAATTTTCATTCCACTTGCTTTGAGGTCCTTAATACAATTAGTTTGCCATTTTAGTTAGTAGCATAAAAAAAGATGAAAGTCACAATTATTTTCTTCCTTAAAGCCAACTAGAAGATTTTATGCTAATTCTTCTTCCCCGTTCTGATTAAAAAGTAATACAGTAGATTTCTACACAAAGGGGAAGGAAATCCTTCATATAAATCATGTCTAAATAGACAGTCAAAATGATATGTAAACTCATATTACTTAACTGTTAACAGAATTTTTATACCATAGTCAATCAATTAAAAATCATTTTCTATAGCATTTTTTATTTTTCTATTTTAAAAGTATTTCCTATATTGAAATTTTGCATTATTTCTAAGTTAACTATGAATTACTGTGAAGTATATTTAAAGTCACTTTTCGGTATATACTCTATGAAATGTGAATGCATTGTTTATCTGGGTTCATAGCCTTTAGAGAATGGGTAAAATCCTGATAAAAAATAAATAATAATGGGATCAAAGACAAGAAAAAAATTCCCCAAATTTTCCTTTCCTAGAGCACATTATATCATATGCAGAGAGCTTGTTACTGAGACTCATTTTCTTCACAAAGGAAATAAAAGACTCATTAGAAATGGAACTGCCTTATAAGATACTAGGTTTTGAATTAATTCCTCTTGTTGGTTATTAACAGTCATTATATTGAATTATCCCTTTCAGATAATCACTCCATTCAGGAGGCTAATGCTGTGTGCTGAGAACAGAAAAGAGATGGAAGACTGGATCAGCTCACTGAAGTCTGTACAGACCAGAGAACCTTACGAGGTAAAACAGCATCTCCCTGTTGTTTTTTTTATTTGTTTTGTTTGTTTTGTTTTGTTCTTACATCATGAGCATTAAGCAAAGAGCTAAATCAATACTGTGCCCCAAAAAAGTATGTATAGATTTATTCAGCTTGTTTAAGCCAGATGTTGATTTTTTTTTTTTTACTTAGAGTACTTTGGATTTAAGAGTAATGGGTTTGGAAATTAACTACAGTATCTGAGTTCCAAAGAGTCTAGCATTTGTTACCTTGTTTCCTTGTTCTTGCCATTGTATCCTGACATCTCCTTTCTAGGTGGCCCAGTTTAACATGGAACATTTCTCAGGGATGCACAACTGGTACGCTTGCTCTCACGCCCGCCCCACCTTCTGTAATGTGTGCCGAGAGAGTCTTTCCGGAGTCACTTCCCATGGCCTGTCCTGTGAAGGTACTGTAGCACCCAGCTTGTGTCCTGTCCCTGTGGTGACAATAACACACATGTGCCACTGTTGGTTTTGCACTGTTGTGAGGAGAGCAGACACTCTCCCTACAGGAAACACTGCCCATGGCTGGAAGCATCTCAGCTGGAACACAGTGTTCAAGCTTTGTTCTAGCTCAGTGTTGAGCTTTGCACACATACTAATTTGGGAAACAGTATTGCTCTGGGAGAGATAACATAAAATCATCTGAAAGGAGGCATAGAGGCATTGAAGGGAGGGCAGGGGAATGGGGGAAAAGGTAAGAACCGATATACATCATGTAATGGTACAAATTCCCAATGATGAATGTCATTGTATTATACACCTAAAACATACCGGTAAACTTAATGAATTAAAAAAAAAGAAGAAGAAAAGGAAGCATAAGTCAAAATGTAGTACCCCAAGGAACTAGGAGCTACTATCTAAAAAAGTCTTTTTGGACTTTTCACATTATATTATTCTGTATTCTGATTGATATTGAAAAACAAAACTTTTAGTCAGGACAGTTTATGTTCTTTGGCAAAATTACCAATTGTTACTTCTGTTGCATTACTGAAATATTTATTTATGATTAATTTAAACAAATGTCATTTCATTTATTACTTAATTTTGCAGTATTAGGGATCCAACCCAGGGTCTCAAGCATGCTAAGCAAGCTCTCTACTATTGAGCTACACCCCAGGCCCCAATGTCATTGTTTTATTTATTTTTTTTTTAAGTTTTCTAAAATTAAGACCCATGCAATTGTTTTCCCTATAGGATTTGTGAGTCATTTTTAATTTTAAGAACAATAACTGCCAAAGTTAAATGCATTAATACACCTTCTTTAGGTTTAATTTTGTACCTCAGTGATGAGGTGTGGAAGTGTTGTGTATTGCTTTTTAAACTATTTGTAATATCAATGCTAGCTTTTTTCTCTAGTACAAAATATCTTAAGCAATTTTGAATATAACTAATGAAAAATAATAGTCACAGTTTTACTTGATTTGAAATGATAAAACCTGTGCTAACCATAGGTTCATCTGTTTCTGGTGATACAGCACGGTGATGAAGAACAGAAAGGAGCAGACCTCTGTGGGGAAACCCTGTTCCATTGCTACCATTACAAGTGGTTACCAGGAGAAGGCGTTAAACACGCTTAGTCTCCTTTCCTTATCTGTGAGATGGGGATAATAGTCCTTTATACTTTATAGAATCACTATACAAATTAACTGAGAAAATACATCCAGTAAAATTACTTTTCTATCAAATAAATTGTCAAAGTTTATAACTGTGCTCTGTAAGAATTTTACCAAATACAGTATGTAAGTTGAGATTGCATCATAGACCTGATGCACAAAAATTCATAAAAGTGAAAAGTCAGAAAAGCCATTAAACATTTATTTTTTTAGTTTAAAGAATGATCATAAACAAAGACATATTTGGCCTTTCTGACTAGTAATCCCAAAGGGTTCATGTGATGGAGTAATCCTTCCAGGTTTGTAAAATTACTTAAAAAAAAAAAAAAAAAAGATCACCAAATCTAAGACACTCCATCATAGCCTTCTGATGTGAGATTGACACTGTTAAATACGTTTAATTATGTAATAATTGGGTCAGTAATAAAGTGAATATTTAAGCATTTTAATAAATAAAAACCACTTCAATTGGCAATAATAAGAAATTGAAGTCTTTATATAAATTTGTTATAGAGTTCTGTAAGTAATGTACTCTTCCTGTCTTTTTTAAAAAAGTCTGTCTTTAGATTTAAAATTTTCTTTAGAAGATTATGTTAGTATTCATTTTCTCTGCTACTGGTAATAAAATTTTAAATCTCTGATATCTTGCATGTTTGTATGTTTAGAACTATAGCATAAGTTTTCTTAAAATCCCAAAGTTTTTGTAAGTGCAAAAAAGTTGCCTTTTTAATGAGAGCATGGTTATTCTGGATATTTTTATCATAATTAAAATTAAACTTTTAAAGCTCTCCCTCAAGTATGAATAAACTGCTTGCATGATGAAGCTGAAAGCATAGGGTACAAGAGGCTTTAAAATTTATAATGAGAGGTCTGGGGATGTAGTCCAGAATTAACAGTGCTTGCCTAACATGGGTGAGGCCCTGGGTTCACTCTCAACATCATGAAAAAAAATTTGTAATAGTGGTGGAAATACAGTAAACATTTATTCAGTAGTGACAACTAGTAACTTTATATCAGAGTGAAATCCAGTGAAGCCATCCATCACTAAATTTATTTGCCTTTTCTATTCTTGTTTTTCGCAATAGAATGAGACTATGTTTATTAGTCTTCTAGATTTTTATTGAGTAATAACTAAATTTTTAAGTCTTACATATATAAAATCTGAACAGAAATATGATGGTTTTCATAATTCCTAAATTGCTTGTGAATGTTAATTATAATTTTAGGGCATAACTCTCCTTCGTGGTTATTTAAACAGTAACTTCACAAAAAATTTAAATGACAATTTTCTCTTAAATCAGCAACACCAAATATGTCAACCTGGCACTTAAGAATTTTTATCTGTAGTTTATCACAAAGATTCAGTGTGGTAAAGACTAAATATCACAATAAAAATAAGAATTTTGTCATATATCACATTTTTAAGCTTTGTGGTTTTAAATTCTGGCTTCACGACTCAGGGAAAAGTGCATTATTTTAGAATAACTTGTTAGGGTAATTTAATTATCACTCAACAAAATTAAGGTGCCCATTAATCATTTCCATTTCTTAGTGACCATAATAAACAGTCTGGCTTGTTTTATTATTATCATTATGTGTTATAACAGGTACTTTGTAATTCACAAGGCTTATTGCGTGAAGAACTTTATTATTATAAAAGTGTGGTTTTATTTTTGATGAGCTGTTTGATTTTTAATACCAATCTTTTTAAAAAGCCACGAAAGGGCCGAGGTGCCACTCAGAGGTAGAGTGGTTGCCTAGTGTGAGGCCCTGGCTTCAATCCTGAGCACCAGTTGGGGAAGGTGGCGTGAAATTATACCCTGTTACACTTTTATGTCTTTCTCTTCCCTATTTATAAAACAAACAAACAAACAAACACAGATATTGACTATTAGTAACTAATACAAGACACTGGGAACCTTGTAAATTTTAGGACACCACTTTTGAGAAATACCCTAATAGATGAAAAGGCCTAGAGATGCTAACCAACCAGAGTTTAAGATAGTTCACTTGAATTGGAAGAAAAGGAAGCAGGTACTAATAATTTTTTTTTTTTGAGACAGGGTCTCACTATGTAGTTGAGACTGACCTGGAACTCACTATGTAGCCCTGGCTGATCTTGAACTCACAGCAGTCCTCCTGCCTCAGCCTCCTGAGTGCTGGGATTACAGGCGTGAGCCACCACATCTGGCTAATAAAAATTTTCTTAAGCTAAACTTACTTCTGACAGTGTTTTGTCTTCACACTTGTTATCAGCAACAAAATTCAATTAAAATATTTTCTATATGAAGTCTATATTTGAGTCACATAGTTATAACAAAAAGAATATCATTGCCAGGAAAAAATTTTCAAAGTATACAAAAGAGGAGCTAAATGAAGTATTTTAAATGTTTATAAACAATGCTTTTTAAGGACAGACCAGCTCAGTTAAGTAGCCATTTGTAAATGGTCTTGTGGCGTTTTGAACATTTGATTTACAGACATCTAAGTTATTTTATATGAAGCTTTGAGTTTCATAAACATCAAATTAGGATACTTAAAAATGAATAGTATATAAATCATCCTTCAATATTAATGATTGTTAGAATTTTTTTAAATCGTATGAAGAAAAGCCATCTCACATTTAAATTTAGTAACAGCTACCTTATTAAGTTCCATTGAAGTAATCTCTACTTTTAGTTGTTTACCTAAAAAGTCAAGAGCTGATATATCTTGAGTATCCACTAATTCTTGGACAATTTGTGTCTTTAGACAAATGAATGTATTTAGTAGCACTTAACTTCTGGTTTTCAAAAGCATGATTAATTTTCAATTAACCTATGGTTTCCTTGTTTTCCCATTTATGTGCTGCTCCTTTCCTACTTCTTTCCTCTTGTTTCTCTTTTCATAAACTCCTTTATATACTATAACTACAAAGAATTAGTGAAGGCTGAAGTGGCGACATTATTTCTTCCTTCCCTCCTTCCTTCCACATTTACGATACAATCCTCTCAATGCAATACTTTTGAAAGACAGTGCCATCTTTGTGGTCCCCATCAACCCCTTTCCCATGATGCCTGGTCGTTTTCTTGCACTTCAAAACTTCTCTGAATTAACCCTTATCATACTGATATTTACAAACTTACTAATACAAATATACATACAGTATGATGCAGTTATTAGAAATGTACAGCTTGGTGAATTTTCTCAGATTAAACACATTTATGTAATCAACACCCCGATTAAGAAATAGGATGCTTCCCGCACACTGGTTACTGTATTCTATTTGTGTGTGTGTGTGTGTGTGTGTGTGTGTGTGTGTGTGTGTGTAGGTGCATGTTTCTCTCTTCTCCTCAAGAACTAATTCTTTTGTATTTTATTTCTGTTCTTCTAAGTCACAATCTTTAACTTCTAAGTACTTCATAAACACAAGGCCATATTAATTTTTACAAATACCATTAACCATCATTGGAGATTAATTTAAACTTTTTTAAATACTTGTTTTCCTTCGTCCTTTCTTGTCTTTTAAAATTTCATGCTGTGATTTCCTTCAATATTTGGTGTAAAACAACTTGTTTACTTTAAAATGGTGGCTTATTTTACCTTATTGTTTTTTAGTGTGTAAATTCAAGGCTCACAAAAGATGTGCTGTGCGGGCAACAAATAACTGCAAGTGGACAACCCTGGCCTCCATCGGGAAGGACATCATGGAGGATGAAGATGGAGTAAGCTGCTTTCTGTTTCATACCTCATCCCTCAACCTCCTCTCTGCTTTTCCTCTCTTTGGAAAAACAGTGATAGACAGATAAGTGAGAACGGAAAATACTGATAGTTAAGCAGGAGTGTTTATTTTAGGATTAAATAGAAGATATTAGTCCATTCTGCATTTTTTTAAAAAAATTCTTTGCTTCATAGCTTTCCTCGGTTCTTGTATGTTAAAGGAAATTTGTCACGAGCAGGGCTTAGGAGTGACCGCCGGGCTGGCCTGGTGTTGTAGACTGTTTGCTGAACTCTGTGATATTTAAGGCTCAGTGGAGATGTTCACGCTTTAGACTTTGGGGTTTCCTCTCAACCATACCCCTAACATTCAAAGAGTTGCCTTCATTGTATGTTGCCTCCTGGTCTCTGGTAGCCCCTTGGTGACCATACTTTTCTCCTCAGCTGGACGTCTATCTGAATCCCAAAGGGAAGGGCTTTTGTCTTACTTAACCTTATATTCCAGCAGAGTCAGGCATAATAGATGCTCAGTAAATGTGGGAATAAATGAGTGAATGCCATGCTGATGCACACTATTGAGTCCATAGAGTAAGCAACCATTCCGTATCTTCCCTAGGGTAAGAATGGTGTCCTCCACAGTCTTCACTTTGGCTGCCCTTTCTTCGTGCCCCACAGGTGGCGATGCCTCACCAATGGCTGGAGGGCAACTTGCCTGTGAGCGCCAAGTGTGCTGTCTGTGACAAAACGTGTGGCAGTGTTCTTCGTCTGCAAGATTGGAAATGCCTTTGGTGTAAAACAATGGTGAGGGTTTAGAATTGTTATATTTCTCAAGATCTCCTTCTCATGGTTTTATTGTTCTCCATTTTGCTTTCCCTGTGCAGTGGTTTGCTATCGTCAGGCCTATTTAACCACCTAGTATACACAGAGAGCTCTTTTCTGGTATGCCATCAGATTTTAGTTGGCATTAAAAATATAATTTTGCTGTAGCCCCATATGTCTGGTAAGCTATGCACTGATGTGATTTAAATTATATATGTTTATGTTATACAAATAAACGTTTGAAACCATCTTTGCCAGTGCAAGAAGGAAGTGAAAAGCACATACAACATAATGTGAGTCAGCAGCAAGGAATGGTCCCGTGTAAGCTGCTTTAGAAGGCAGGGCTTCTGGACTGCATGAGGACAGTCAGAGGAAGGAGGCTGTGCAGGTGGTGTCAAGGCGCTAAATGACCTCAGGACAAGGATGATGTTCCCATCCGTGCTCTTCTTGTTTTTGTCACTGAGCTGTGCTATCCTACAGTGACACTGCCTTAAGCTGAGGCAGACTCATTTAACAGCTTCAGTCATGAATAGTCTTAAAGTTACTGGTTCAGCTTTGGAAATCAGCCTCATATTTACCAATGTGGAAAAGCCAGTGTTTTGGGTGAGTATGGTGTAGATCAGCAGGCCCAAGAGATGTAAGTATTATGTATTGATTTCCTAATCAGTGAGATAGATGGACTGCTTAGGCCCCAGAGGAAAATAAGCCCTACAGCTTTTCTGTAAGGCTTCAAAAATTGTCTCTGATTCCTTTTAGTTTTTAAATATGATTCTATTTGTGCTCATCATTTTGTTATTCATCAGTTGCCTCTTTTATTTGCCACTGTAATGTTGATTTTTATTTCTTTTATTTCACTTAATATATAGACTATAATTGGTGTCTATTTTTGGACTCAATATATTAAAGGCCTGTCTTATGCCATTCTTATTTTAAAAGACTGCTACCCATAAAGATGATTTTAAGTCATCCTACTATTTCTTTGTTCAGGGATAAGCACTGATAGCATTGCCTACTATTTTTATTAGCAGTGCATTTATTTATTTATTTACTTACTTACTCCTAGAGCTCTGGCTGTTTATTTCCACTTTCTTTGAAATAAAACATACCTTGTGTGAGATGAATTATTTAGAAAGGCTTTATATAAATTGTCTTTGCCTGCAATGTGTATGTTTACTTTTGTCTAGCCAGTAGTTTTTAAATACTTTTAACTTGAACAATAGGAGTTGTCAGGTTTTATACTTATTCATTCTGTTCACCTCTAACTTTGAGAAGCTTTGCACACAGAATGTCACTGTTGTTACAGTCATTGCACAGGGGGACTCTGAAATGTCTTCTCTCTCCTTTCTCCTGGCAGATTCAGATCTCACTTAGTCGTGACATCATCCCTGCTTCACCCTGGTTAGACACGCTGTATCCTGTTCCCATCCACTTCGTAACACTTCTCCTTAATTCCCACTTCCTATACCCTGTCATTAGCTGTTTACCTACTCTTATGCTCTGCCATAGAGAAAGATGGACTTGTGTTATTTGGAGGGCAGTGATTCACCTTGAGGTGTTAATAAAGTAAATGTTAGTGGTAAGTGAAGTGAAGTAAATCAGACACGTGAGCTTAAGTATTGCATGGTTTCTCTTATTGAGAAACTCGATATATAATAAGGTGCAAAATAAGAGACACATAGAAAGAAAAAAGTTATTGTAATCCAGCATGACTGAGATATCTAAAACTGTACCTTGATTTACTGTAATTGTCTTATGTGTTTTATGTGTTTTTTGGCCTGTTAGACTTGCTTTTAATCTGTTTATCATAATTAACTTGATAAACACATAAAATAAATGAATCTGTTGCTGGCAGAAAAATAAAATGGGTGGAGAGGAAGGGGAAAACAAGAATTGAGTTGTGTTATGTACATGTACCAATTCCCCACAATGAATGTAATCATAATGTATTGCAAACATGTACTAATAAAAATTTAAAAAATTTTTAAATGTATAAAAATTAAGAGTGTTTAGCCAGGGATGATGGCAAGTACCTTTAAACCTCTATACTTTGTAGCCTGAGGCAAGATCGCAAGTTGAGTTAACCTGAACAATTTAGGGAGACCCTGTTTCAAAGTAAACAATAAAAAGGCTAGGGGGATACTTCAAAAGTAAAGCACCCCTGATTTGTACCCCAGTACTACAAAAAAAAAAAACAGGTTTCTAAAAGACAGGCTGTGCAGTGCTTAAAACAGTGAAAAGCTAAACCAAAAAATTAAAAAACCCAACCCCAAAGGCCATAGCTTCACAACTGTAATGATTCAACGAGTAATTTTTAATATAGTGAAGATACAGTGTATCTTCTGCTTTTTTCACTTCCCATTATTGCAAATATTTTTCTGTTTTGCTCCAAGATTCTCAAACATTTTAAAATTCCTTTTAAAACTATCCATGCATTATAGTTTTTCTAAAATGCATTTGTGTCATTATTATAAATCATAATAGGAAAGTGATCAAAACCAAGTCATCAGTAGAATAAAAATCACTATTAAATTTCATTTATCCTCCCAAACGTTTTAATAAATATAAGTTTAGCTGGGAGTGGTGGCGCTCGCCTGTAATCCCAGCCCTCTGGAGGCTGAGGCAGGAGGATCGCTGAGTTCGAGACCAGCCTGGGCTACATAGTGAGTTCCAGATCAGTCTCAACTACATAGTGAGACCCTGTCTTAAAAAGCCAAAAAATAAAAATAGAAAAAGAAGTTTAATTAATATGCCAGTTTTCTTAAAGAACTAATGAAATAGCCTAGTGTGGTAGAGCTCGCCTGTAATCCCAGTCCTCAGGAGGCTAAAGCAGGAGGATCACTGTGAGTTCAAGACCAGCCTGGGCTACATAGTGAATTCCAGGTCAGTCTCAACTACACAGTGAGACCCTGTCTCAAAAAAAACAAACAAAAAAAACTAATGAAATAAAGATATATAAAATAAATGGTTCAGGAAACATCTGTATTTGCTGGTTAGAACACTTAAAAAACTTTCTAGGTAAGTACACAAAGAATTCTAAATAACCTGGCTTCTACTTGGCAAGTTAGCCCTGCTTTGCCCTACACTATATCTTGAGAGACCTTGGAAGTTTTGTTTCTACAGAGTTAGCATGTTTACTGTAGTCTTTAGTGTGTATCTCTCCTTTTCCATACAGAGCAGCAGTCTAGCTGAGAAAATAGCCATTGATAGGCTTATAGATAATACTATAAACAGCTGTGAAATTTGTGCATGAAAGATATAGGACCACTGCAGAAAGAGCACCGGCACATTACAGATTTTAGTTGTTTTTAATTTCAATGAGAATTTTTCCTTTTTTTTTTTTTTTTTTTTTTGTAGTACTGGGGATCGAACTTAGAACCTTGTGCTTGTGAGGCAGGTTGTGTAACCACTGAGCTAAATCCTCAGCCCTTTATGAGAATTTTTTACGGCAGATGCCATCAGTTTGTTTCATGGACATGATGTTTACATACTGGTTAGCGTGTCTCCTTTCTCCCCCATTTCAGTTTTTTTCCTTTCGTCTTCCTCACTCCCTCTCTCCTCTCTCTTTTCCTCTTTTTCTTTGCACCTCCTCTCTTCTAATCTTTTCTCCTTGCCTTCACTAGGCGTTCATGCATTTCCATACACACACACACACACACACACACACACACACACACACACACACACACATGTCTTGTTTGAGACAGCCACACAAACAAGCTGCACAAACCCAAATCAAATTCCCATCCCTAATACACTTAGTCTGTTCCTTAGAAGTATAAATATTGTGCTAAAGTAATTTATGGATTACTGAACATTTTGTGATGCCCTTGATCCTAAATGGTTATTTAGTGCAGTAGATGTAATTTATAACATAGCAAAAAATTGGTCTGTTTTTATGATTCTTGAAGACTTATTTGTTTATCAGGTACACACTGCCTGCAAAGATTTATACCACCCCGTATGTCCACTTGGCCAATGTAAAGTATCTATTATACCTCCAATTGCACTGAACAGCACTGACTCTGACGGTATGTAACAGTAGTGTAAGTATGTGCATTTCTGATATATTTGATGCTGATACGTACATTTATTTTCCTAGAATAAATATAACTGTAATAGGTTTTTCTGATCAGTTTTTATATAATGATTATACTTAAATTGTTGAATAGTACATTTAATTTCTAAAAGAATATTTAGGTGGAATTTGTAACACAGCTATTCACATACTGGTGAAATTACCATGTAGATTTTACATTTCGGTAAGCAAAGAAAGATCATTATTCTATACTAAAATACAGTCTAAAAAGAGTAATTTTTTTCTCACTATAATTGAACAGCATGACTGTTATTAAAATTTGTTTCTTGTCATTTATATTCCTATAAATGCATTCACTTTTTCCAGTCTTTCAACTTATTAGTTTGTAAATGCTGAGGAAACTTTCACAGCACTGGTTTGAGGGGTTGCATACTATTAGTTATAACTTCCTTCTAGGCAAGCCACATTAAAAAGTGCTTTTACCATTTACCATTATTTATGTCTTGTGTTGATATCATGCTTTATGCTTTTCAAACTTTTTATATAAATTTTACCAGTAGACATGTTAGATGGAAATATATAAATCTTAAAAGATGTGATTTTTTTTTTTTAAAATCTATGCTATTGGCCAGGGATTTGGCTCAGTGGTGCTGCCTACCTTGCAAGCACAAGGTCCAGAGTTTGATCCCCTGTACAAAAAAAAAAATCTATGCTATGGATAGCTCCATCCATAGTCTCCAATAAAACAAGATTGTTTTGTTTGTTATAAATTTTAAATATTTTCTCACGCTTCAGCAAAGAGCAGTTAAAATATTTTAAAATACTAATTATAAACATGGATTTTTTTGACAAATGTGAATTCATAGACTGTGATTAGTGTTTTTGTTTATTTGTTTTGTTTTGGTACCAGGGATTGAACTCAGGACCTTGCACTTGAGAGGCAGGTGGTGGAACCACTGAGCTAAATTCCCAGCCCTGTGAAATTAGTTTTTATAATTAAGTATTGTTAACAGGTAGTTTCCCCAAAGTGATTTATGTACTTTTGCTAGCTTTGTTATGATTTCTTTTTATAGAGTAATAAATAAGATTCTTTATTGTGAGTGCATAAGTGTGTGTGTGTGTGTGTGTGTGTGTGTGTGTGTGTGTGTTAATAGGGGTTGAACCCAGGGCCTTTGTATTGAGATATATCCCAAACCCTTTTTAAAAAAATTTTGTAGACAGGGTCTGACAAAGTTACTAAGTTGCCCAGGCTGAACTCAAACTTTTAGTCCTCCTGCTTCAGCCTCCAAGAGTGCTAGGTTTACGGGAGTGTGCCCCCATACTTAGAGTATATTTTTAAAAGATAAGCTGTATTCTTAGTATGTAAATGGTAAGCCTGTCTTCAGTTAGAGGACTAAAGTATAAGTGGGTGTTCCAACAGTAAAGAAGGTTCTTTATGAATTTATCTTTTTTTTCTGAATTGTGTGTTAGTAATTTAAGAGAGGAGCTGCATGTGCTGATCATGTACTTTCTTTCTTTTTTTTTGCAGGTTTCTGTAGAGCAACATTTTCATTCTGTGTTAGTCCTCTATTGGTTTTTGTCAATTCTAAGAGTGGAGATAATCAGGGAGTAAAGTTCCTTCGTCGTTTTAAACAGCTGCTAAATCCTGCCCAGGTGTTTGATTTAATGAATGGAGGTCCTCATTTAGGGTAATTCTTTATTGATAAATCTTATTACTAAAAAATATAGCAAATGTCTGACTTCTCAGCTCTTGAAACTTGTAGATTCTTCTAGACATTGCTATATCCATCTTCAACTACTTCCCTTGTTTAAGGCTCTGATTAAAAGTTAGTTTGTTTGTTTGTTTGTTTTGAGACAGGCTCCATAGCCTGGGCTGGCCTAGAACTCACTTCATAGCCCAGGCTAGCCTTGAATATGTGGTGATCTTCGTGCCTTAGCTTCTCAAGTACTAGGATTACAGGCACGTACCACCACACCCAGCTTCTGATTATAAGTTTTAACACAATCTTTTCAGCAGTTATTCAGCTTCTTCATATGAAATCCAAATTTTTTACTTTAATTTCCAAATTCCAAAATTTGTTTAGAAAATGATTTAGAACATATCTTCCATTTAATAATTTGTTTAGCTCCAAAAACAATCATATTACATAAATACAAAATTATTTGCATAGAAAACTGATACTGATTTTTATGTAATGCACATAATCAGTGCCTTAACTAAGAAAAGGTACTATCATGGATCTCAAGGATAGTTCTTCAGGATTTCAGACTCAATTCACATAAATTCCAAAAAAATGCTTTTGTTGAGTGTTCTTTTCATCTTTCTATGATGTCATATAATTTAAAATCTGAAGAGGTTTAGATCAATGAGGGGCAATGTGCCTTGAGACACAATTCATATGTTTTTAGGCTATATATATGACTTTTTAAGAGGTGATACTTGTCTTCTGATACAGGGGCCTTTAGTCGCTGTATGATTTGCTTGTGCCCCTCCCCCCGTGGGTTCTAATGACCTTAAAAGAATGCACACAGAGTGTAAATGAAGAATTTAGATACCAGTGCCTAGAAAGCATTGTGTGGTTTATAATTTGACACTTTCTTCTGTCTTCTGTTTCAATCTCTCTTTTTTTTTTGCCTCTTGTCCCATTTGTCCTCTTAGGGTCTTTTTTCCTCATTCATTTTCCTCCTCGTACTGATTGTCAGGCCATCTGGTCACATAAATGGTAGTTGTATGCATTTATATCCAGCCTTTTTGGCAGCCACTTATGTACCCCTTCCTTTCCTGTTGGCATTCTATCATTTCTTCTGGAGCCGCTCTTTTTCTTTGTCCCCTCTGTTCTTAGGTAATTTTGTCCCCCTTTCTAACACATTAGTTTTATAATCCTTTGTAATTCCATTATCTTTTTTTTTACTTTTGAATTATATTGCTGCTGGAGAGTAAACCGAGGGCCTCGTGCATGTAAACAGGTGTTTTACCACTAAATTATGCCTACAGCTCCCTCTCATAATCATGATACTTATTTTTTTCCATTAATCTTCTAAGCTTCCAAGAGTCTGTCTTGGTGAAATTTCTTCAGGTGGTTCCTACTTTTCAGATTTTTCACAATCCCTGAGGTTTACATTAACACATTGAGGAGATGGAATGTGTCAAAGTTGTGATGAAGGAAGCTAGAAGTAAAAGGACTGGCCTGAAACCAGGAGGGAAGGAGAACTAGGGTAGTTGACAGTACTAAGGGCCATCTGCTGGCAAGCTTTGGAAATCTCTTTAGGAACTGACTTGATGCAACCCAGTAGCATCCCATCCAAAATTCTCTTCCCTAGTGGGAAGGGTAGGGGAAAGGCAATAAGGGGAAAAAATATATGAGAAAAATGAAAAAATGGAAATAAAGTTTTTGTAAATAGGGAAGGGAGGAGGGCTAAAGGGAGGGCAGGGGTAAGGGGAAAAAATGAGAACCAAGACCTGTCATGTAAAGGTACAAGATCCCAATGATGAATATAACTGTACTGTATACCTAAAATGTACCAATAAACTCAATGAGGGAAAAAAATTCTCTTCCCTTAGTTTTTAATTCTTAAGAAAATAGCATTCTTGTAATGGATAGAGAGAAATCACTACTTTTACCATCTCATATTACTTTATCTTTAGTTCTGCTTCCATTTTATTTGTCCTTACTTCTCAATCTACTTTCCTTCTGATTTTCTCTCTGTTTTTGCTTATAATTTGCTTTCTTCTGATTCAAAAGTTTTCTTGTTAAAAATTGCAGTTGAATTAGTTTTTGTAGTTTAATACATAAATAAAAGTTCTTATATTTAACCTGGAAATAAAAATGCCAATGAAATCATAATGACAAAGAATTAAGGAACGTGATTTTTATTTTACTAACATAAAATACATTTTACTTTCAGTTTAAGATTATTTCAGAAGTTTGACAATTTCCGGATTCTTGTCTGTGGAGGTGATGGAAGTGTAGGTTGGGTATTGTCAGAAATTGATAAGCTCAATCTGAATAAACAGGTAAATGCTAATTTTTTTCTTGCTAGTTTACATGAATGCATACTACTTGCCAAAGAGATGCAGAAATGTAACAGTTAAAATTCGCAACATGTCTGAAAGTCTTTGCTTTGCACTCTCTTGTAGTGTCAGCTGGGAGTGTTGCCCTTGGGCACAGGGAACGACCTTGCTCGAGTTCTTGGTTGGGGAGGTTCATATGATGATGACACCCAGCTTCCTCAGATACTAGAGAAGCTGGAACGAGCCAGTACTAAAATGTTGGACAGGTAAGACAATCCTAAAACTGGACTGAAAATGACACACTGAAATCTTTTTAATAATTGAAATTGTTCTCAACTGTAAACCCCACTAAAGGCAGACACTTCTGGTTATCATCTGGTCTAGTCCACTGTTTGATCACTGAGATCAAGATCACACTTAACACGAGTCGATACTCAATAAAGATGTTTTTTGAGTAATGAATAAAAATCTCCAAAAACTACTCCAAGGAACCCATTATTTTATAGGCTGAAGACTAATTGCTTTTAATCTCTCTTCAGGTAGGAAAGCTAAAATAGTTAATTTTGTAGGGAGGCTTTCATGAGTATAAAAAGTAAAGCTCTATTATCTTGTTGTTTCAGAAGACCTAAGAAAGACATAAACTTTAGAGCTTTTCTTCATTTTGCATATTAAGAATTGACTCAATAAGGAATTGAATATTTAAAAAAACAAGGAATCTTGTTCCCTGTACAGGGAAGTTATTAGGAAGACAGCTGTGAATGAAGTTTCACTGTGTTTACGTGTCCTTAATCACGTCATAGCCACTTCCTGAATGGCCCATGCATAAAACAGAAATCACAATGAGCACAGCCTCAGTGTTGTGGAGGAGCTGTTTGCAGGAGGTGAAGGGAAGAGCGGGACTCAGTAAGCAGTAATTACCCCACCCCTGTGAGTAGAAGACAAATGTCAAAATATCATAGTAGACTTGAGCTAGCATGAATCCAAACAATTTTGATAGGATTAGCCATCGGAACTCTTCCCGAAAATAATAAAATCGCATCAGGGAGCTGCCAATCTAAAATGCAATTATTCTAAGACAAGCTATAACCTAATTAATTTCAACCTTGTCTGTCATATGGTAATGCAGTGCTTGATTCCTTTGCTGACAGATACTTAAAAAGAGCTGGAGAGTAAAACATTTCATAAAGATTTATAATCTAAGGTAGAGCTGGATTCTGGTTTGTTTTTTTGTTTTTTTTTTAAACGAAAACTCTGAAATGATGCATGAGTTAACCAGGTTTACTTTGGTGATATTTCATGATGTATAGGTATACCAAAGTGTAAGGTTGTACACTGTAAACATAGACAGTCTTTGTCAGTTACACCTTAATCACATTGAGGAAAAAAACAAGATTGGAAATAAGTAAATAAAACCACCATTATATAGAAAAGCCCCTAGAGGTGATTTCTTGGATAGTTGTCCAAATCTTTGTTTACCAAAAAGCACCAAATATTTTAAATGCTGCCTTACTGATTTATTACCCCTCCTGCTGCATCCCAGGATATATTTCTAGGTATTTCTTCTACTCTGGCTGTGTGCTTTTCCCTTGCCTGATACAGAAATTAACTTCTCAGAAAGAGCAACCCCATGGTGAAATTTCTTGATACCAGCAGACCTGTAAAAAATACAAGAAAAAAATATCAACATGGATTCATAAGCCTAGGACTGGTATTAGAAATACAAGAATATTTGATTTCTGTGTTTTCTTTACTAATTTACTATTTATAAAAAAATAAATAAAATAAAAGGACTCCAGGCATGGTGGTACATGCCTGTAACAGAGCTACTCAGTAAACTTGAGTCAGAAGATTGAAAGTTTCAGACCAGCCTGGGAAACATAGTGAGATCTTGCCTCGACATAAAAAATAAAAAGGCCTGGGGATGTACCTGACTAGTAAAGCACTGCTTAGTTCAGTCCCTAGTACTGCAGAACACAAAACTGATGACCCCCAAACCACAAGTGAAAATAAAAGTCAAAAAAGAACCACTGTCTAACAGTCTACATCTTTTATATATAAATGTATTTGATCTTCAAAACAATACTGTGGAATGACTTAGAAAAGCAATTTCACTGCCTTACAAAGATGTAAATGGAAGCTTCTGAAGGCAGTAGGAGTAAAAACAACTGATATTTTTTGCCAGTACTTCTAGTTGTTTTATTTAATCATTGCTACACTCAGAGAGAGAGAGAGAGAGAGAGAGAGAGAGAGAGCACCAATGCTGTCATCTTCATTTTCCTGGTAAAAAGGCTCAAGAGAGATTTTTACATGATGAGAGCTGTACAGCTACTAAGTACTAGAACTGGTGCTCTAAACTGGAATCCAGACTTCAGATCCTAAGGTCTTTCCTTAAGAGTGCACTCTCTCCCACCTCAAAGCATGTATGTACCATCAAAATTCTAATCTTCTGGTTTCTACTTCTGTGTGCCTGGTACTAATACACACTTCTGCCTAAATCTTTCCTTGCTTCCTGCTATTTTCTCCTGTTTCTTCAGCTCCAACAATTTCCTTCCAAGGAGAGAGGTACAGCATAGAAGGCATAGACACCGGATGGATTTCTTTCCCTTTTCTTGAACTGACTTTTGTCCAGAGAATTGTTTCCACTCACATTTTCTCTGTTTGGATCTTTGCAAATTCACTTATTTTGTTTACTTATATTAGCTCTGTTTTCTCTGCTAGAATATGTGCTTCATTTAGGAAAGCCTTCACTCTTGTGTTTCTAGATCTTGTCTGTGACTTTGAGACTTTTGATATGTATCTGTTGAGTGGATGGAGGGATGGATCAATGGATGAATGGTTTTTGATGTTCAGATGTGAATTTCTTTATAATATTTTTATGTGAAAAGTTGGACAGTAGCTACAAGTAATTATTCAGTTTATATATCCTACCACATGACATAGAAGAATTTCTTGGAATTCAGGTTTTTATACACAGACTTAGTACTCTGGATAACACACTCAGCTCTGTTAAAAAATTGATCTTGGTTTACATCTAGGCTCCATCACTGGCTTCAGCTGTTTTATGCTTTTCTTAAAATACATTTATGACAGTAGTGCTTTTATAAATAAGGCTTTGTATCCATGTAAAATCTATCTTACATCTTAGAAGCCTACAATAATAAGGTCCTGGTCCAGTTGCTTTTCCAGAATTTGGAAATTATTATTTTAGATAGAAGACTAGAGTTATCCTGAGTTGTTTATGTTTGTCTTAACACTGTTTGATTCAATATTTGCTTTGATACTAATACTTAAGAGTTAATTGAAACAAATATGCTTGAATCAAATAGTATTTCCTTTAAGATATTTCCCTCAATCTCATTCTTACATTTATTCTTTCTTAAAGTAAGAAATGGTATTTATCTAATATTTATTTCATGTATGTGTGTATATGTATGTTTGTATGTATAAGCTGCTTTGGCAAGAGTGACTGGTACAGAGGCAATGGTTTATTTTAGATGGTATGCATTTATTTAATCTAACAGTGATGGTGAACCTTTTAGAGTTCAGTGCCTGAACTGCAACCTAAAACTCACTTACATATTGCAAAGTGTCAACACTGCAGTTAAACCTGAGTACTGAGGTTTTAGTTTAGAAAAAACAAGTCATACATTAGCATATTTTGTTTTGAAAGAAAAACCGATAACACACTTGCCATAGGTTTGCCACCACTAAGTCCTAGGTCATTGTTTTAGAACTCTGGGTAGGGAACCATTAATACTTTGTGATCTAGTTAGTAAAATTGCAGTGAGCATTATTTTAAAAGTAGAAGAGAAAAAGAAGAAGAAAGTCAGAACGCATTGTGCCTAATAAAGAGTGGTATTCTTATTAAACATGAGCATTTCTTACTGTGGAAAGTATTCAAGTGTTTGGAAGCCACTAATTTGAAGAAATGGTAAAATGTGGAAATCATAAATGTGAATCCTATAATTTGAGGTTACCAAAATTTCATCTCTTTCTTCATTTTTGGTTAAGGGAAAATAAAACCTAGAAAATATAGTTAAATATTAAAGGAATTTTGGACCAAAGAATTTTCTCCCTTCAGGTGGAGTATAATGACATATGAACTCAAATTGCCACCGAAAACTTCTCTACTTCCTGAACCTCCAGAAGCACCTGAAGAATTCTATGTAAGATTTAACTCTGCCTATTTATCATTTGAAATGGGGGCGGATAGCTTGGGAAAAAATGAGAAAACTTACTCATAATGGTAATAACATACCTACTTAATTTATTTTCGTGAGGTTGTGTTTTGTTGACTTCTTCTAATTAGACTGTGACCATCCACACTGGGTGCATGACCTCACCTTTAGGGCCTTTATTACTTCATCTGTAAAGTGAGGCTAGTGTTGTGAAGATTAAATGATGCAGCAGATGTGTGTGGAGCACCAGGCACGCAAGGTCCCCTTCTTGTGACCCAGTATTTCTCCCTAGCCTTTCCTTTTTCATCAGCAGAACTCCAACAGAGGCCAGCTGGTGGCAGCCTCCTATCACCTTCTGCTCACTTTCTGCCTTGGTTGTGAGCACCCGTTTCATTATGAGGTATTAGCCTAGCTGCCTTCATTTCTTCGTCAATCTCCATATAAACCAGCACATGAAGCCAGAATATTACATAATCTCTTAGTTCTTTGCCTGATCTTTGAAGAGGGCAGCAGGATAGGGTTAAACCTGTTGATCCACAGAATGTAAAAGGCAGCTCACTTTATTCTATCCCTGCTGTAGACCACAAATGTCTCAGCTTTTCAGAGGGTTTTAAAGATTCAGCATTCTGGTTACACCTCAAAGCAGCAGAGATTTAAAACAGAACCTAACTTTCAGAGGATTATTCTCTGACTCATTAAGACCATTTGATCTATGATAGCTTATTTTTCCCTCTAGCAGAATACATCAGTTTATTTTACGGTTGAAGTCTTTGTGTTGTCATTAATAAGTTATGATCTTGTCAAAACTAAGGCAGGGAATGGTAATTAGAAATGAATGTTTCTTCGAGAAGCTAATAATACTTTTTAAACTTTTCCTTATATAAAATAAAAATAATTGTTTCTATAACATTTTTAAAAATAGAAAATTATATGAAAAGAAAAATCACATACTTCCTACCACCCAGAGATAATCATTATTGAGAATTAATATATATTTGCTGCTTTATTTCCAGCAGCATTTTTCATTATAATATTACCCTACTTGTTCATGACCATCATACATGTTTTTATAGAAACCAGTCTTTTCTCAATAGTATTTTTGTAAATTTTTTTTCCAAAAAAGGGGGAAGGGTTCTTTTGTTTTACTTAAGAAATATCATCCATTTGTTTTACTTACTTCAGAAATGTCTATTTCTGAGCATATAAAATAAAGCTAGATAATTAACTTATCATTTATATGTAGTCACACTTTAATATGGGGTATAATTATAAGTACATGAAGGAAATACTTTACATTTTTAGCACAAATGGGCTTTGAATGAAACTTCATTTTTAAAAACTTTCATAACAAAGGGATAGCATACTTTAAGGTTACAGAGTAAGTAAATACGTATGACTCTAGGACCTAATCATTCTCTGGCTGAAGCCCGGAATACACTTTACTATGTGTAAATTTCTTTTTAACCTCTAAAGCTGTCCTAAAAGTAAGCTAAAATAAGAGCCACCGATTTAGCTCAGTGGTGCCACCACCTGCCTTGTATGTGCAAAGGCCTGAGTTCAATCCCCTGTACAAAAAAAAAGGTAAATCTTTCCTGTTGGCTTGTTGGCACTTCACAGGCTGGGATCTTAGGCAAAGTGCTCAGCTCATCTTAGTCTCAGGTTCCTTGACTATAAAACATGACATTAAAGGGGTACAAATATACAAAATGCTAAGCACAAGAAATATGTTAATTCTAATTATTACTTACCTTCCTAACCCTGCTAAGTGATTTTCTAATAGGTTAATAAATGACATCTGTAAGTTTTTATTTTTTTCCCGCTGTGGGACAAAAGATGAAGCCTGAGTTCTCAAGCATGCTAGGCAGGGGCTGTGCCACTGAGCTAAGTCCCAGCCTTGGTATCTGGAACTTTATCCTTAGACATAGAAGTTATTTTATTTTCCTCCAAAAGAGGCAGCATTTTTTTGTCTTTGAATATCTTTAATGAACAAAAACTTGGGTTTTAAAACATAGGTTGCAAGTGGCATCACTCAAATGATACTAATTAAAAAATTAACCAAGTAATTAACTAATTGATATTAATTAATGGCATTACTTGTCATTTAAAATATTTTCCACCCTGAAGGGAAGACAGTAAAAGTAATCTCTGGAGAACATTTCCTTATTTTGCATTTTTAGAACAGGTATTTTCAATTTCCTAATCTTTACAGATCTGATTTCTAGTATTTAAGCCAGTAGATCAATAGCATGCTTCTGTAGACTGTACAGTATTGTGGCAAGTATGCTGTCCTTTTGTTATGAAAGTTTTTAAAAATGAAGTTTCATTCAAAGCCCATTTGTGCTTTGGAGTTCCTGCTTTCCCCTCTTTTCTTTGATGTAAAATTGCTTTTCTATATGTGGTCTGCCTTTGAAAAGAATAAGAGAAACTTAAGAGTAGCCTCCCCAACTAGCCACTGCTGGACTGCATAGTAAGTTAGGAAAGAGACTGCTTTGAGGAAGAGGCTGGTCAGAAAGGCATCATGGGAGAAGGGGCGTTATCGGATCTGCACTTAGTCTGAATTAAGTGATGCTCATTCTTAAAAAGGCTTAAATACTAGAAAGTGAAAAGACATCTGGGTGAGGCAGAAGGACACTGGAAACTGGTTTGAATAGGACATCTCATTTATACTGGAAAAGTTTGAGCTGTGTGACCTGGAGTACATGAGGAAACATTTGATGGAAGTCTCTCAATATGAGGCTGTTTAAATGTTGTGCGTATCTTGCCATATTAGGAAGATGATCTCTTTCAACAGGAGGTTAAAGTTTGTATAGAACAGAAAAGGGAATATAGGATACGGCATTTTTTCATTACTTAAGAGAAATATTTCATGATTTATGACTATATATGATTGACTATGATTTCAGTTTTAAATTTTTTATTGAAATACAATATGCATACAAAATGTGTTGTGATCATAGCTATATAGCTTGATACATTTTCACGAACTAAACAAACCAGTATGCACAGGACAACATTCAAGTACTCCGCAGCCCCTTTTAGTCACCACCTCCCACCTCCAATCCATAACTACTATAAGCAACATAGATTAGGTTTGTTTCTTTTTACATATTATAAAATAGTTAGTGTATGTACCCTTTGGCCTCCAGATCCTTTACTCAACCTGTTTGCCAGATTCATCTATGTTCTAGTGTAGTCACTTCTTCTCATTGTCCTACAGTGTTCTGTTGCAATATTGAGTGAATGCTGTGTGGCTATTCTAGTATATGTCTTTTGATGAATATTCATATGCATTTCTTTGGGGTAAATATAATGTATATACAGTTTTTGTGACCTGTTGTACATATGATCAGCTTTTAAAATTTTTGTTTTTTCTCATACGAGGTACTTGAATGCAGGGCCTTTGCACTGAGCCACACCAGAGCAAAACCTGGGGAGATTTTTTATTTTTTATTTTGAGACAGGATCTTGCTAAGTTGCTCAGGCTGGGCTCAAACTCACAATTCTCCTGCTTCAGCCTCCCAGAGTGCTGAGATTATAAGCATGCTCTGCTACACCCCGCTGTATATGTTAAGCTTTAGGAGACACTATCAAATAGTTTTCTAGAGTGTTTCTATAAATTTTCAGTCCCCTCCGCAGTGTATGAAGGTGCTATAGATCCACAGTCCTGCAAACACGTAGCATTTTGCATTTGTTGCTGTTTTCATCCTGGTAGATATATGCTATAATACGTTGTGGTTTTAATTTGCATTTGCCATCTGGCTGCTGAGGTTGAACACCTTTTCATCTGTATATGGATCATTAGAATATTCCACTTAAATATTTTGCCCATTTTTAATTAGTTGCCTTATAGTTATTTTAAACTTTAACTTTTTTCATAATTTTAAGTATTAGACATTTATGGATTTTAAAGTATTCAAGAAACTGAAAGTCTTTCACAGAAAGTAGATACTCATCTGTTATGCTTAATGACTTTTTTATCATAGCCCTTGCTCTGTCCATGTATGTTATAAATGGTTCCACTTCTGAAGCAGTAATGACTAAGTTGTATAAATTCCAAAAATGATAATATTTTAGTTTTTTTTCTTTTTTAGATGACAATTTATGAAGACTCAGTTACAACTCATCTTTCAAAAATCCTCAATTCTGATGAACACGCAGTGGTCAGATCGTCTGCCAAGTGAGTTGTGGAGTCTCAAGTCATGATAGCTAGTTAAATGGTAAAAATTGAAGGAAAGCTGCTTGCTATCAATTCTTTGTGGTTTTCTTTTCAGTAAATATTTGTGAAGTAGCTTATAGAATTAGTTATATTAAATTTGACAGACATACAAATAGTAATTGCTTTTGGTGGCATTCTTTCCAGCAAAAGGAAATAGCAACAAATAATAGGAAAAGAAACCTAGGGGTGGAGAATGTAGCTCAGTGGCGATGGGTACAGTGCCTGCCTGGCAAGTGCAAGGTCCTGAGTTCGATTGCTGGTACTGAAAAAATGAAGAAAAAAAAAAACTGGCCTCAAGGCAAGAGAAGCACAGTGGTTGGTGCAGGCAGAGATGAGCTGCACACTCTTGTGTTTGTTTAATGAATTGGATGCTATATAGTGAAATGCACAGATTTCTAGTTTATCCCAGTCTCAACATCCCCCACAGTCTTCCTCAGCCTGGGCCCTGGGTTTCTTACCTCATCCCTGTACCCATTTGACTTGCCCCCACACCATCTTGCCCTTGAATCAATGGGTATTTATAGGATATTTCAGAGGACATTGCTAGAAAAGGAGAGTGGAAAGAGCAACTTTAAAAAAGTATAACCCATTATAAAATAACTATTCTTTGTTTAATAAACATACAATATTTTATCCTGCCACCTTTTGCAGTTGGATACTAGCAAAGCCACATTCACTTTCTGGTGTTTGATGCATTGGATCACCATTATTGATCACTGTACATTTTATATGTTTTTAGTCAAGTGAAATTCATGTTATAAAATGTGGACAGCTGCAAACAAAATCATAATGGCAGGCCAGAGATTTAGCTCAGTGGTTCCATTGCCTGCCTTGCCAGCACAAGGACCTGAGTTCGATCCCCGATAACAAAAAATAATGGCAACTGCCAATCCCTTTGTCTCTCACTATTTTTATTAATCATTTTTTTTTCTTTTGGTCCTAAGGAGTAAACTCACCAACTGTTGAGCTGAACTCTGCCCTTTTTATTCATTTATTCATTCACTGAGATAGAATCTTACTATGTAGTTCAGGCTGACCTTAAATTCACTATGTAGCCGAGGCAGAGGCAGGCCTTGAATTTATGGCTATCCTCCTGCCTTGGCTTCCTGATTGCTGGGATTATCATGTGCACCACCACACCTGACCCTTTTAAAATTTTGAGTCCACAGGCCAGGGATTTGGCTCAGTGGTTCCACACCCTGCCTCACAAGAGTGAGGGCCAGAGTTCAATCCTTGGTACCAAAAACAAAAAAAAAAATTTTTTTTTTTTGAGACCAGATCTCACTTAGTTGTCCAGGCTGGCCAGGAATTTCTGATCCTCCTGCCTCAGCTTCCTGAGTAGCTGGGATTATGGATAGGCATCACTGTGCCTGGTATCATTCGTAATAACTATGTAGGCTGACATTCTTAGCAGTGGAAACAATTTTTAAATAAAATCTTACACAGGATCCTAATATTAACTGATTAAAATTCTGTTTTGTTGATGTTAATAAATTGGATAATATTAAACTATTAAAGCCATTTATGAAATATTAAGCCAGAAGGTTAGAGATGGCACTTACAGTCATATCTGATGATATTTCCGACTAGCTCTGTATTTTATTTTGGTTATATAGTCATAAGGATATTATCTTCTGATATTGTATCAGTTAAATAGAGTGGCAGAGATTCTTTAATCCAAGATTTCCATAAACACTAGTAAATTCTAGAGAAAATGTTAACATTTGTCTCAATGTTTCTAATTATCATTTGAACATTTTAAATATTATTTGCTGTATTTCTAAATGAAATTCATAATAAGCACTTTTGAAATTCTCAAAGTACATAGAGAACAGTTTAGAAACCATGGCTGTAAGGAAATTTGGGTCTTGTTGACACCCATTTGCAAGCTTTGTGAGCTATGCCTATTTTAATCAGTGTGAAAATGAGAGAATGCCTATTATTTCTCCTTCATGGAAGTATTAGAATTAAATACAGTAATACAGAGAATATAACTATAGATTGCTGCATTAAATTATAATATCATTACCTCCTTTATCCAACTACATTTCTACTTTTTTTCTGTGATCTCGGTCTAGGCTCTGATCTTAGTCTCACCTTTGGGTTTCTCTCCACCCAATTCTTTTGCTTTGAGTGATCACCCCTCTGTGAGTGTAGGCCTGCTGCTGCCCTGCCATTACAACCCCACATTAAGTTCAACAGATAAAAGAGAGGACAGAATATAATACCCTTCTACTAATTTGATTTTTATGGACATTTTCAAACTTAGATAAAAATAAAGAGACTGATATAATAATTTCCCACCATACCATCACTCAGCTTTAGTATTTACCAATACTTTGCAATCTACTTTCAATCTATTTTACTATATCTCTAGACAAATACAAGGAATCATTTATTTTATTTCATTTTCAAATGTGGTTCCATGTGTAAAACCTTTTAAATATATAATTAATAATTCTCTATTACTGTCAATATTACTCAAATTTTTTCCAATCCTCCCAGCTATCTCCAAAGTTTTTTTGTTTTAAATAGTTGATTTATTCAAATTAAAACCCAAACAAGGTTCACACATTGCATTTGGTTTGTATCACTTTAAGCTTTAAAAGTCTGTAATGTTTCTTTCTCCTTAAAAAGTGTTTATTGTAGTATGATGTGTGTATGTGTGTGTGTGTCTGTGTGTGTGTGTGTGTGTGTATACAGTAAAGTACCCAAATCATAAGTGTGCAACTCATTGATTAGAAAAAAAATACCACAAAATGAAAAGATGGAAATAAAGTGGTTGTAAATGGGGAGGGGAGAAGGGGTGAAGGGAGGGCAGGGACAAGGGGAAAAAATGAGAACCAAGACCTGTCATGTAAAGATACAAGATCCCAATGATGAATGTAACTGTACTGTATCCCTAAAATTTACCAATAAACTCAATTTAAAAAAAGAAAAAAATACCAAACACATAGGTACTCATCTATGTAATTTCCACATAGATAAAAATATAAGATAAACTGTTCCTTTTGTTTATGCTATTTATTTTTTTTGAGTGATGCAGTATTAAGGTGTAAATTGTTCTAACTTTTGTATACATTTTGATTTTTATTTTCATAAGATAATAATATCCAGTAACCACAACTGTTTTCTACTATTTTAAAAATGCTGAGGGCCTGGGGATTTAGCTCAGTGGTTCTGCTGCCTGCCTTACCAGTGCAAGGACCCAAGTTCGATCCCTGGTACTAAAAATAAATAAATTTAAAAAATTAAAATTAAAATGCTGAAATGCTAATGGAAAAGTTGTGTTCCTTCAACATAGCTACTATTTAGGCTAACAGCTGTAGTTAATTAATGTAGGTTAACACCAGACACCATTCTTCGATTTTTGCTCTGATTTTGTCAATTCAGTACTCTAAGACTAAGTTATCAAAATTTTAATTAGCAAACATAGATGCCATTTATTAATAAAAAAAGAAAACATAAATAATTAAATAAGTATCCTTACCTGCAATTTAAATGACTACTTTTATTTAGTCAATAGTTTTTCAATCTCCCCCTGCTTTTGTTAATAGTTTTTATACTTTATTAGCTTAATAGCATGTGTTTGGGTATTTTGCTTACTAACTCTACTCACCCCTAACTTTTAAAATAAATGTAATTTTTTTGTATGTAAAACTTCTGGAAGATGAGATAACTGGCATGAAAAAATAGAATTTACACTCAGAATCTGGTTTAGAGGTAATTCAGGCAAATCCAAATTAGGTTTCAAAAGATGAAGTGAGAAAATAAGTTATTAAAAAAAAAGACACTTAGATACCAAGGAGACTATATATTATGCATTAGTACTTCTAAATAATCTTAATTCCTAATTTGAACTTTTTATATTAGATTTTTTAAATGCATTTTTCAGGTCTTAGTATGATTGTCCTTGCAGCAATTCTGCACCTCTGTATAGGTATTATAGTCATATTTCTCTTAAGAGAGTATTTGTATATTTTGTTGATTTTCCCCTATTTTAAAAAATTAATGGAATATAATAAAGATATTAAAACTAGTGTTAAGAAGACTATCTCATAACTATAATTGAGATGATGGTAGAAATCATCCAATATGATAAAGTCGAATATTGTTAGGTTTACCTGAATATTTTCTTTTACCTGAATGTTTGATGCACACTGTTGACAGCATTTAACTGTGAAAGATGAGAACAAAATTAAAGAAATGAAATTTTGAAAATATCCAAAGTACTAACATTAAAGATATAATTGGAGTGGCAGGGGTTCAGTGGTTCTGCCACCTGCCTGGCAAGTGCAAGGACCTGAGTTCAATCCCTGGTACCAAAAAAAAAAAAAAAAAAAAAAAAAAAAAAAAAAAAAAAAAAAAAAAAAAAAAAAAAAAAAAAGATATAATTAGGGATTCAAATTTTTGCTCTTATGTGAAAATCTATGCTCTACTTTTTTTTGGTACCAGGGATAGAACTCAGGACCTTGGGCTTGAGAGGGAGGTGCTGTGCCACTGAGCTAAAGCCACAGCCCACTATGTTCTACCTTTTTTAAATTTTTATTTTTATTAGTACATGTTGGCAGTACATAATGATTACATTCACCATGAGGAGTTGCTACATGTACATAACCCGTCTTAATTTTTTTCATTCTTGACCTTCTCCCTCTATCTCTTAGTCTCCTTTTGCAAAAGATCTTTCTCCTAGTTTGTTATCTACCTTCTATTTTGCTTTTTAATTTATTTATACTTTGGGTTTCTCATATAAGAGATACTTTGTGATATTTAAATTTCTGTGTCTGATTTATTTCACTTAGTATTCATAACATTATTTTCTACTTTATTTGATTTTTTTCATGTTTTCTATAGAAAGCTATGTATATAGAGACTGTCTTTTGAAATATTTTTAGTAAATACATCTTAAAATTGTTTTTCTCCTATTTGCAAATTTCCAGTTGGCACGACCTTAAAATCATGCTATTTTTAAGTATATATACCATTTTTATTTTTAAAAATTCTACATTCGCTATTTAGGTATAATAAAAGGTTAATTCATTCTTCTAGAATATAAATATCCTATATTCTTTTGAGAATATGGAACTTGGTCCAGGAATTTAGCTCAGTGGTGCCGCCACCTGCCTTGCAAGCCCAAGGTCTTGAGTACAACCCCTGGTACCGAAAAAAAAAAAAAGTTCTTCTAGAATATGGAATTCAATGGACCATAGGCAGAACACTGAGCATTTCTTATGATTCTTCCCACAATTTATATGGCAAGTACATTCCTATTCATCATAGTCCCATTTCTCATCTCTTTTCACACAAGGTTTGTAGATCAGTGTTCCTTCAACCTGTCTCCCTCAGCGATGTTGCCCAGGGTGAAGAAGGATGTTTCTGCTATCCCTTCCACTTGTAGGCTGATGTATGGAATGGTTCCTTTCCCTAGGAGTAAATGCCAACAAAAGTACTGATGATAATAATATTTGGGCATACATAGTTTCACCAACCCAAGAGAAAGGTATCAATGCAGTGTTATAATAATGTTTTGGAGTTACACACAAAGGTGGGAGTGCTTATTTCTCTAGAAGTAGGACAGTTTAGATAAATTTTCAGTAAAGTACACAGAAGAAATTTCACAATAGGATGGTTTAATAGTTCAAGAAATGCCATAAAAATATTATCAGTCAACAAAGAAGAAAAAACCTGATGTACATGAAGGTTTCTCTAGTAAATGGTTATCTAGACTCTTTGCAGAAATTTGAAATTAAAAAGCCAACAAAGAGGGCTAGGGAGGTAGATCAGTGGTAGTGCACGAGGCTAGCATGCACAAGGCCTTGAGTTCAATCCCTAGCCTCACAAGAAAATTAAAAATTGGCAGGTTGAAGGTTAGGAAATGTTACTTTTATCCACGTGAATGTAGAAATAGCTGCCAAAAACCAACAAATGAACATCGTTAGGAGTGATGGATTTACTTCGTAGATGAGAAATGTGTAGGTTTAGCGTATATGTGTGTTGTGTATCTGCTGAATGGCTCAATTTCATGATATTTAAGTATCTGAAAGCTTATCAGTATGCCACTCACCTATGAGAGAAATTGTGAATTTAATTTTAAAAACTGCTGAAAATTTTTTTCCTTCACATTGCTTGATCTATAACAATGATGATCATATAGACCAATACTACACTTTTTAAATAATCAGCATAAGGCCTTGCTAAAAATAAACAAAGCCTAAAAAAGCAAAAAACAAAAAAACAAATCCTGTACCATTTTGTTGGTGGTAGTTTTAAATCCATCACTGGCTCCAAAGACCTTTGAAAGATGGATTTTGTTAATGTTTCAGGTTATTTTATCTTTCAGTTGTTTTTTTGTTTTGTTTTATTTTTGGTAGCAGGGATCAAACTTGGGACCTTGAGCTTGCGAGGCAGGAGGCGGAACCACTGAGCTAAATCCCCAGCCCTTCAGTTATTTCTTCTGCAAAGAAACCAAATATAATTTAAAAGAATCAAACAAGTAAACCATATATTGCTGACATTAATGAGACCTAAATTAAATTGTATGTTGTTATATTGGTTACCTTAAGGGGAAAAAATGAATGGGTTTACAGAGAATATAACTCAATTCAAGTGGCAGATTGGTTTGTGACACAATATACAACTTCTTTACTCTTCAGGAACAGTGTATGATCAAGATAACCATATGATGAATAGTAGATTGAAAGTGACAACATAAGTGATAAACCTAACCTGTTTGTTCAGCACTGCTGTTTCAATTATATAAATGTATAAGCTATGAGAGATAATAGTTTATTTTTAAATGGATTGAAAAATACACTTCTTAAGACTTAAAGTATTTGAGAAAGGCTTGTAACCTTACATGCAAGGTTTATTCGTATATCTACTTCTGACTTGTATTGAAGTCATCTAGGACACAGTGTACTGCAGGTGAAAGTGTGGATGTTTACTATGAATGATCCAGATATTCTGACAGTTTGTTAATTTGTGCTTATTTTTAAATGTTTATAAATCAGAGTAAATCAACCAAGTTTATTTTACTGAATTGTACAATTTCTCTTTCTCAAAGGACACTGTGTGAAACCATAAAGGACTTCGTTGCCAAGGCAGAGAAGGCCTATGACAAAACATTGGAAAATGCAGTTGTAGCAGAAGCTGTGGCTACCAAAGTAAGAGGGACACTTCAGGGCATAAAAATTGTTTACTAGGGATGTTAACATCAGACTGTACTTTAAAGCTACATTGGTTAGATTTTGCTATGCTGAAACATCATCAAGGAAAAAATTACTGATGAATTAGATGTAAGAATTTCAAAAAAATATATTCTCATTTATGGTTATCTTTTAAAATGTAGGAGGGGCTGGGGATTTAGCTTAGTAGTTCTGCCACCTGTCTTGCAAGCACAAGGAGCAGAGTTCTATCCCCAGTACCCAAAAATAAAATAAAATAAAATGTAGGAAAAGTACCTTGCTGAAAACCATAGAACACACCACATTTTATAACTCACATTCCCTTTCCAGTGACTGACATCTTAAAGGAGGTTGCATGCAGTGAGACTGCCAGGGAGAGGGCTGTCTGTGCAGCCAGAATCCCAGGAGGAAGAGAACAGCTTCCCATTTCCAGATGAACTCTGGCCAGCCCAGTTCCCTACCAGCACAAGCCCCTGGGTTCTCCCATCCTTAGTGTTTTGCCAAGTTCTATTTCTTGCACTGCCTTTCTCTTTACAGACTTTTTTCCCCTTTATGAGCTTTCTGATGCTAAAATAAGTTTAGCTTATTGACCTTAAAAGCCACTGTCTTTACTTTCGTAAGTTTATGAGAGGGCCTTCTTAGAAAAGGCATGGATATATTGGGTTTGCAAAAGAAATGACTTCCCAAAATTTGTACCATAGATGGTTTGAATCAAATGAAAAGAAAATGGAAATAAATGTATATTTGAAGTGTTTTTTCTTTTTTCTACTCTGGAGAGTTTCAGAGAACAGGAGCCCTCTGTTGGTCATATTTTTGTTTCTAGACTCTTTTTCCTGTAACTTTTGTCTTGAGATGTGTCATCAAGGATAAATAAAAGGAAGGAAACAGGACTAGAAGTTGTGTGGAAGTTCTGTTCACTTTGCGAATTAGGGCTTCAAAAGCCAGCTTGGTAAGACTAAGCCACACTTGCAGTTTATGATACTCAAAATGGGGCCATATGTCAATTGCCTTTTTAAAAGAAGGTTTAATGCTTTGTATAATATAGCATGTTTTTGTGTACTGTGTCACTTTATAGTAAACTACTCGTTGTGTTCTTTTAAGGAAAAATAGCCATAGAAAGGTTGTAAGGATTTTAATCCATGAAATGAAGTTTGCATGATTCTGGAAGTATAAATCAATAAGTGCATTTAAGAATTGTGCTATTTTGTGTCTTAAAAATTATAAAATATTTACTCCATGGCTATAAAGTATAAATTATATTTGATAAATAATTTATAGTAAACATCATTAGAGGCACCTTCCCTCTAAACCACAAAGCCATTAAATTTATCATGTTCCCATCTCCACTAACTTTTAAAATAAATGCCTCCTAAATCAAAACATTTACAGAATAAGAGGTGATAACTAGTTGCATTTTACTTTTCTCTTTGATGATTAAACTTTCAAAACATGTTACATAAAAACTACTTGTTTTCTGTCTGCCCTTGTGTTTTCTGTTTGAATATCTTGCTTACTCTACCATATTTTTGTTTTCTCAGTGTTCAGTCTTAAATGAGAAGCTTGAACAACTGCTGCAAGCTTTGCACACAGATTTCCAGGCTGCTCCCCCTCTCCCAGGCAATGTGGCTGTAATCCTAGAAGAAGATGTGGAATCTTCAAGTGAAGAATCCCTAGGTGAAAGCAAGGACCAGCTTGCAGAAGACATTACAAAATCTTCTTCCCAGAAAGCCATCAAACCAAGAGAAATAATGTTACGGGCAAACAGTTTAAAGAAAGCAGTGAGGCAAGTCATTGAAGAAGCTGGAAAAGGTACACATTAACAAAATTAGCTTTGGAAGAAGGTGGCAGCCTTCCTGTTGCAAGTGTAATAGAATTTTCGTAATGGTCTGATTGGACACACTGAAAAAAACTTTTAAAGCTCAAGAGAGGAAGATAAATCCACTAAAAGGAAATTTGTACTTAGTCCTACTTATTATTTTAGTAGTAAAGATCAGCATATTAATGACGCATGATATAAAATCTCAGAAATAGAGCTGTCCATGTTGGCACATGCATATAATCCTAGCACTCTGGGAGGCTGAGGCAGGAGAATCACAAGTTTCAGGCTAGCCTTGGCATCTTATAGACTTACTGAGACCCTGTCTCAAAATATATAAAAGGACTGGGGATGCAGCTCAGTGAGGAGGCCCTAGGTTTAATCCTCAGTACCGTCTCCCCCCAAAAATCCACTTTCAGAAATAAATTAAGGTTGGGCCAGGGATTTAACTCAGTGGTTCCACTGCCTGCCTCACAAGCGCAAGGTCCCAAGTTCAATCCCCAGTACCACCAAAAAAGAAAGAAAGAAATTAAGGTTAAATATTTGTATATTTATCTTAAAAAGAAAAGTCATTTAAGCAAAATTTCTAAAGTTTTAAATATATTTTACTAAATTGGAAGCTGTTGAATGTTTAACCTGCACACTACTTTGGAAATACAGAAAATATTTTGTTAACATTAATTTTGTAAATGTTTATCTTTCTTTTTTAAGAATACAAAATTTTGGGCCGGGAATTTAGCTCAGTGGTTCCGCTGCCTGCTTCACAAGCACAAGGACCCAAGTTCCATCTCCAGTACCAAAAAAGAATATACAAAATCTCTGCCCATATTTTAATTTTAATATTAATATAATGTCTACACTTAGAATTTTAATAGCAGACAAATTAATTTTGACAAGACAAGTAAAGTTTATTTT
>NW_022900950.1:53921405-53932409 GCF_012274545.1 Fukomys damarensis | reverse complement strand
AATTTTATCTGATACATACACATACATACATTCAACTTTATAATCTCTGGTACTTCCAGACGTGACATTCAAGTTTATTATAGTGTTTACTTTTTAATGTAAATCTTTTTAATGTAAAATGGATGTGTTTTAGTTTCACTTATCCAAATATATTTTTCTATTAAAGCTATGGATGAGCAGACAGTAATTTGTACTGATTACGATAGTACAGAAACAGATGAATCTAAAGAAGAATCTAAAGAAGATTCAAGAGAATCACTAACTGGTAAGAAAACTATGGTAACTATTTTAGAATTGAATAAAATGTAATTTTGCTTTCAGTTTTCAAAAGATTAGCCATTTTGAATTAAACCATATTTTTATTTTTGAAAAGGCTGTTTGGAAGTTAAAGTTTAGATACTCATGAATTCTAAAATAATGAAAGTAACACTTTATTTAGACTTTGTCAGGCACTCTCACATCCCTCTCTTATAGTGTATTCTAGAGATATAGTAATAAACTAAGATTTATAAGAGAAATGATTAAATATCTTAGTTTTCCTAAAGAAAGAGGGAAGAAGCACATATATCATCCAATTTTAAGCTATTTTAGACTTCAGATTCCTTTTGAGAAGTGTAAGGAAGCTACAAATCCCACACATCTACAATTTGACCTTTAAACTATTCAGGAGCCCCCTTACGTTTCACTGATCCAACTTCTAGGCTAATGATCCTTATCTCTAAGTTAAGCTTTAAATCACAATTACAACCATTTTCTTTACCAAAATTATTTTTATCAGAAAATGTAAAATTGATTCGACTATTAACTATATGTCTATCCTACAACTTTTAATTGAAGATGAATGTATACTTTTAGTATTTTGTATTACATAAACAAGAAGTTTCTAATTTATTGGGACAAAGCAGAAGTTAAAATACAAATGAAGATAGGGTGATAATATGAAAGTTACTTGTGAAAACTCAACATAATTATATCAGAATTGTTCGCATTCAAGAATTCATTGTATTTCTGCTTTTACCTTCACTATATGTAAACGTGAGCAGATTACTTAATCTTCCTGTGATTTTTTTTTTTCTTCTGAAAACAAAAATAATAATATCCCAATTTCAGTGGGGTTAGTAAAAGTCAAGTAAGTCTATGTAAGGTGCCCAGAAAAGCATCTGGTAAATAATGCTGTATGTGTTTACCATCATTATTATTACTATTTCTAGTATTATTAATTGGTGCTGCTAAATACATTGACTTTGAAAGACTATTCCTTAATTATACACAAAACTCTTAGACTTTGAAATTAGATTTTGCATATCTCATAGGTTCATCAGCCAACTCGTGATAGACATATTCTAGTACTTTTACAGATGACACTTGAGTCTTTGAACCACTCATTTTCAATACATTCCACTCGTATGGTTTGCAGTAATTGTTAGAAAATTATTCTTTATCTTGAGCTTACTTTTTTTTTTTTTCTCCTAAATAGCAACTTTAAATTACAGGCATCATTAAGTTTTGTGTATTATAATGTTGACAGTAGCAACTAATGGAGTTCGTACAGTGTTTCACGGTTGGTTTAAGAAGCAACACATACAGTATTTCACTGTATTCAACAAGAATCTGGCTTCTGAAGCCATAGTTTATTCTTCTTCCCTGGAGCAGCCCTTAGATGAGATTAACAGGAGCTTTTCTGGCAGTATCTTCCCTTGCCACATCTGTCTCCTTTTCCACATGATCTGTCCTCATCTCATTTACCAGTCTTTAACTTAATGATTTCAGACTTTTCTGGGTTTATTTTTTGTTTGTTTGTTTGAATCTACTTAGTCAATATTTATCTTAAAGTATGATGCCCAGTTACAACAAATTTCTCCAGATATTATTCTGTAAGGTAACATAGCACACTGACACTCATGCAATACTCATTCTGCACATTTTGATATTGCAAAGACTGCTGCTTTTTTTTTCAGACTCATTATAGTCGTTTACATTCATCCCTATTACTTTAATTTTGGCTAGTACTCAATATTGGGATAAAAAATCAACCAGTAGGAATAACAAGTTTTTTGGTATTCAATGTCATTATTCTTATTGAGGCACATTCATTGTATCATTTAATTATGTAATAATTAATATGAGAAGCAAGAAATACAGTATATTAATGATTAATGAGTTGATTTATTTAAGAAGAACCATGAAACTCATTTTTTTAATTTAATTTTATATTTTCATCAGTGATTATTGCAGTTCAGGGGATTGAACCCCCAGGGCCTTACCAAGCAGTCTATCCCTGAACTACAACCCAGCTCTTTTTATTTTTTATTTTGCGGCAAGGTCTTAATAAACTGACCCTGAATTTGTGATACTCCTGACTCTGCCTCCCAGTAGCTGGGATTTTAGGTATGTACCACCACACCCAGCTGAAACTCAGTTTAATTACCTGCAATGGAAGATCAATCTTAGTTATTAGTGTACTCTGCTTTTTATCAAAGATGAACATCAAGATACTGCTTTTATTAGAAATTAGCCACAGAAGTCACATCTGCCAAAAAAAAGAGTGACTTTCTGTTACTTCTCTTTAATGCAACTGGACTGCTTTGAACAGAGAAAATAGTGTATGATTAATATAATTAATTTGTAATTAGTCAAAGGGAGCGTGATGATGATTAAATTTTAGAGTACTTTTAAATTTAATTTAAGAATTTAAAAAATACCCACTAATTACCCCTAAATTAGTTAAAGTTACTGTTTATAAAATTACCTCAGTTTAGATAGAATTAAGTATTCCATCCTGTTATTTTCTTTTAAAGTAACTGTTTTGGGCAACTTGTTATTTTGAATAAGTAATTGAGAGATGCACGAAAAGTACATTGGTTTCATTGAAAGTAAATACTGTTTTCCTTCCATTTTTAGAAGACTGTTAATTCATGCTTCACATGTTAGCTCTGAGAATTATATAAATTAAATATGATCATTCACCCAATGTTTCTGAGAAAAGTCTTGTTTTTAGTATATATTATTTTGAAAAATCATCAGGCTTCACATTTTCTATCTTTTTTTTTTCTTTTTTCTTTTGGTACTGGGGTTCCAACTCGGGACCTTGCGCTTGTGAGGCAGGCAGTAGAACCACTGAGATAAATCTCCCACCCTCTATTTATTTTTTAAAAACTTTTATTTTTTTATATTTTGTGCCGGGGATTGAACTTGGGTCCTTGCGTTTGTGAGGTGGGCGGTGGAAGCACTGAGCTAAATCCGTGGCCCCTCTATTTATTTTTAAATGTGGGTTGATCACATTAAAATTCTGAGTATTATTGACCTTTAATTATTTCTGTTAATAATTAAATTAGTATTTTTTACTAATATCCATCTACTTGAGATCAGAAGTCAAGACATCTACTTCGGCAGATACCTTCTATATGTCTCAAGAAAATGAAAATAAAATGGTAAAAGAATTGGTAGATGCAATTGATAGTTTCAGTTTCATTTGATCAAAACAGGTCTTGAACTTTCAGGCACTTATTAATAATTTATCCTTTACCATTTTGTTTTTTTAAATCTGGGCTTCTTGTCAACAGTTAAAGCTGCACCTCATTCTCCAGATGCTTGGGCAAGTCGTGGCCATTCCCAAACTGATTCTCTCCCTGGTCCAGCTGTGACAGCCACCAAAGAAAATCTCCCTGTACTCAATACTAGAATAATTTGCCCAGGTAGTACAGATTCTGAAATATGGTGTGTTGTTAAGTATTTCTGTGATAATGTGTAAGTACTCATTTCCATGAGCTCTGAAATATGTTCATTTCTGAAAGGTAAATATTACTAAGAGAATGTTCTTGCCACTCTTATCAGTAGGGATTCAGTAGTAGATTCTTCTGTGGGTAACAGTTTACTAGAAATCATTAAAACATATTTCTTGACACCCCCTGAGAAATTATAATGCATTATTTTTGGGGTGTAGCCCAGGAATCTCTCGTTTAATACCCACAGTAAATTTTCTCTTCCAGTTTGTGACCTCTAAGTACAATTATCTCCACAGCTTTTTTTAAGCCAACAGTCTCTTTATAGACATTTTTTAACATAGTGATATTGCTTCATTTTTGAATTATTGTAGTACTGATAAAACAGATCTTCCTTACATTAGACTATCATTAGTAGAAACTAAAGGACTGTAAGCATGAGATGGAGGAAAATGTTGGTACCTCATAGTCCTCCTTAAGTATCAGTTGTTTTCATTTGCAAAAATCTTTCTGTTTCATTCAGAGCAGGTTGGTATCCAGGATAAACACTGTAGTCAATGTCTCATACAAATTCTTTTTAAAGATGAAAAACGCCGGTTGTGGTGGTGCACGCCTATAATCCCAGCACTTGGGAGGCTGAGGCAGGAGGATCGTTGTGAGTTCGAGACCAGCCTGGGCTACATATTGAGTTCCAGATCAGTCTCAACTATACAGTGAGACCCTGTCTCAAAAAAAAACAAATACAAAAACAAAAAGATTAATCACAATTCACTGATAACAGACTTTATTAACTCACTTTCACTAGTGGACAGAACTAGACCAATGATCAATAAGGAAATAGGATACCTGAAAGAAACACTTTAGAACACTTGATCTACCCATTGTAGAATTCATATATATAACTAAATATATATATATATATGTAATTCTTTTTTTTTTTTTTTTTTTGCCTCTGGGGCTCTGAAGATTGAAACCAATGTCTTTTTACACTGAGTACATCTCCATCCTTTTTCTTTTTCTTTTCTTTTTTTTTCTTTTAATTTTGAGACATTAATGCCCTAAGTTGCCCATGCTGGGCTTGAATCTCCCCTCAGCCTTCCAGAGTGCTGGAATTACAGTCATGCACCACACACCTGGCTGAGGAGGAGAATCATTAAACTTCACAAAGAAAGGAGAGGACATGAGTTAGGGTGCACAGAGGCTGCTGCACTCTATGAAGATCTGAGCAGATGACAGAGATGAAAAGGACGGCTTCCTAGGGAGGCAGAATTGATGGGACTGAGTGACCAGTTGGTTATGAGGACTTTAGATGACTCCACTATTCACATTTGAAATTAAAATAATTGTGCAAGTCCAAATACTATGAGTTACCATTTGTGTAATTGCAATAGACCACTTATATAATCTCATTTCATCTGCACAATTTAAAAAGTAGCAACTTCATTTTGTTTTACTACTTATTCTCAGCAATAACACTGAGCTTTTTCCTTAATGCATCTGTTAACATTTAAAAATTTAAACAGTGTTGCTAGTTATCCTTTGAGAGTATGAAAGTACTACTTCCATGATATTTTGGTTAATTCAGCCTTTATTATAGATTCTTTACAGATATTCTTACATTATTTGCAGCAAAGTAATATATGTTTGCTGAAGTTATAGAAAGGTAAATGAGAAAATGTCACATAGAGACTCCTTTAGGCTTCATCTTCTTAATTTAGGACAGTATTTCGATACATATTTAGAAGAATCAAAAACTTTGTATTCGTAACTATTATACTTCTTAGTTTTGATTAATGAGATGAGTATACACTAAAAAACTTACTTTGAGAGCATGATGATGTTTGAGGTGAGGCCTGAATGGTCTGGTTCTTTCTCTGCTTTTTCTTTACCATTTCTGATCCTGTATGTATTTATTTTTTTTGTCTAGGTTTAAGAGCAGGATTAGCTGCCTCGATTGCTGGGAGTTCTATTATCAACAAAATGTTACTAGCAAATATTGATCCTTTTGGTGCAACTCCGTTTATTGACCCAGACCTAGATTCATTGTAAGAGAATGCTTTTCCAATGTTTTTGTTTTGGCTATGCTTATTTCTGATTTATATGAATTGTAACATTCTTAATGTATTGCAATGTATATGGCTCCATGTACATAAAACAGTAATTGAAAAATTATGAAGTTCATAACGATGGGCACGTTAAGACCTTTGAAATTCTGTGGTCTTTATGATCTGTCTCTGAGGCATGTGCCTTTCCATCCTTTTCTCTGTAGGGCAAAGGAAAGCACGGATTCTGCCCACTTTTCCCTGGAGACTTAATGGTGCCTCCCCACCTGTATTTATATCATTGTCCTCAATTCCTTTCTTCTCAGTCTTATCGAATCCGCTATCTTTCCATACCCAGCATCTAAGGTTACTGATTTCAGGAAGCTTCTGGGCCACATTGATCTTTTCCCTTCTTACAATTCCTAAATACATTTTTGACACTTTTCTTTTCTTTTACTTCCATTTTAATTTTGCTTTTCTTGTATCTTATTTCTGTAATGATACTCCTGAAAGACGGTATTATGATTTAAACTTTTAAAAATACTTAAAGGAATGAATTGAATCTACCAGGTGTTTGCTCAGTAATTACTGGAAATTTTCTAATAATTAAGAGAGGGTGTCAGCATTTGAGTACAAGGCCCTCCATAGTCATCATTTGTCTGTGGAGTAAGAGACTTACATTCGAGATAGAAGGCTACATGGAAGAGAAAACCAAACGTGGATCCGTGTCTGCTTTGCTTCCTCACTACCCCTGAAGTACTGAGGGTGTGCACATGACATAGATGTAGACGCTGGTTCCTGATAAACTTTGCAGTCTATAAGAAATAATAGCCTAATAGGAACAATCATTTTAAGTGCCATTTCGTGCACAAATTTCAATGTTGTAATGAACCTGAAATTGAATTAATGTACTTTTCCTTATCTTAGAGATGGATATTCAGAAAAATGCGTTATGAACAATTACTTTGGGATTGGATTAGATGCAAAAATTTCATTAGAATTTAATAATAAGAGAGAAGAGCACCCTGAAAAATGCAGGTAATTTTGAAAGTAATAATATGATTACATGAGGCGGTTTTACTTAATTTAATTTATTGTCTCTTTTGTTTGCTCTGCCTTTAAAAGAAAATAAATAAAATTTCCTGAGATTCTCTATTAATATTTCTCTTTAGGAGCCGAACTAAAAACTTGATGTGGTATGGAGTCCTTGGGACCCGGGAATTATTACAGAGATCTTATAAGAATTTAGAACAAAGGGTTCAACTTGAGGTAAGTTCATCTTCCAGTAAAGGTATTTCCAGTGATCTGGAATGTAGAAAAATGATTTCACTGTGGAGCTAATTTGATTTAAACTCCTCTTATTAATGATTAAACATTCATTCAAGGAAAAATATGGAAGTGAGTATTAACTGTATATTAAAGGAAGAATAGGCACTGAATATGAATGACGTACTTAATCATAATTATCAGTAGCTACTGAAAAGGGGGCTACCATAGAGTATAGTATCCCATGAAAAGGTGGAGCCATGAAGTACATTTATAGAATAGGATGTTTAGTGGGCTTCCTCATATAAGTTACCCACTTCTATTCCAATTTTGTAATGCCTAAGTTTCAGATTCCTCAAAATAACACTAATAGTAAATATCATCTTTTTTTGGTACCAGGGATCAAACTCAGGACCTTGCCCTTGCAAGGCAGCAGTGGCACCACTGAGCTAAATCTCCAGCCCATAAATATAATCATTTAACTTAAATATATATTTTGATTGCAGTTTACTAACAAGTTAGTAAAAGAAAAAACATTTTGAGCTTTTTAAGTTACTTTTTATTTTAATTTAAATAAGAAATTAAGGACTGTTAAAGTTATTTAAGTTCCTCCAGTAACAGAAAAAAGAAGGACATGACTCTGAAAAGTCTATTAATTACTATAATTTTATTTTCTTTTTCCCTTTCAAGACTCACTGTTTTTGATGTCTTTCCTATATTGTACCATTTTATAACCAAATATATTAAATTAAAATATATTATGCATATAGAAAAATATACAGTGCCAGGGGTTTACCTCAGTGGTTTGGCCGCCTGCCTTGCAAGTGCAAGGTCCCAAGTTCGATCCCCAGTACCAAAAAAAAAATTAAAAACACAGATGTTGAGTCTTACATTCCCTTATCAAAAAAATTAAACTAAGCATTGTTGTTTTAAGTATTATCTTTTTGCTTGCTTGCTTGGTTGTTTTGTTTTTTTTTCCCAAGGGATTGAACTCAGACCTTGCGCTTATAAGGCAGGCAGCCAAACCACTGAGCTAAATCCCTGGCCCTTAATATTGTCTTAAGGCTGAAGTGTGGACTAAGGAAGGGACATATTTAGTCATTATCAACTAACTAGATATGATATTAAAGATGAGCCTATTATATCTTCCACAGTAAAATGCAACTATGCAATTATGTAGTTGGTTTATCATTGCTTGTAAAATTAAAATAGAGATTACTGGATGAAAAGGGATAATATCTTAGAGGTTCACACTTTGTAAATTCTGTCTTTTACAAACCTATTCCAGGTCACATTAGGTGCCCTCCTATGTATTATAATCCAGTTACTAAAATCATCATGAATTTAAAACATCATGACTCAAAAATTCATTTAATACACTTAACCTATCAAATACCATAGCTTATGTTTGCCCACTTTAAAAATGCCTAGAATCCTTACATTAGCCTACAGCGGAACAAAATAACGCAAAGCGTACTTCATAAAAAACGTTGAATATCTCAAGTAATTTATTGAAAACTACTACAAATGAAAATCAAAATGACTGATGGTCATGCTGTTATTACCATCTTAAATTTGAATGTGCTGTATTTAAGCTTTACAGCTGGCCCCTTTGAGGATTGTGCAACTACTGTATCTAACATTTAAATCACCATTAGTTCCTGAGGGATTTGTAGCTTCTGTTGGTGCCTCAGATTTTAGAAAAGACACCTATAGATATAGATACAGATGCTTTTTGCTCTCCATTTGAAAAGATCCTGAAGCTGTGGACCCTTAGATGTTATGGGAAACTATGCAACTCTTCTACAAATATTTTTACATGCATTATATAAAATACACTAAGAAAATAAACCAATAATATTTAAATACACTAACAAAATATTTTTATTGTTAAAGGTTAATATTTGTGTTTTATAACTATCATGTCAAATAATAAAAATCAGCCCTGAGTGCTTAAGTTGCTTTTGAGGAACCAAGTTCCCCTTCCCATTAGCCACAAGAGCCAGGGAAAGATTCCGAATTGTTTCCTTCTTTTCTCTGTATTTGAACTGTCTTTTCCATTTCTCTGTAGCTTCTGACTTTTCCTGTCAAAGTAATGATGAGTATAAGTGATATCTAAAGCATCTGTAATGTGATGCATAAAGTCTGTATATCTATTGCTGATGAGAGGGGATAGGTATTATTAATGTCTGTTTCCTACATTTATAACTGAGAGCAGTTTTAAATTTTAGAAGTCAGTGAACAAAAAGAATCATTTTTACTATCAAGTTAACAGACACTGTATATGGGTCCCTGATTTAGATGTATATATTAGATGGTTAAAAGAAGAAAAGTAAAATTGGTAAAACAAGATAAATGAAAGCATGCTAATATATGGAAAAAATAGAGAATCTTTGTCATCATTTAAACAAAGAAAGATCAGGCCGGGGATTTATCCCAGTGGTTCTGCTGCCTGCCTTGCCAAGTGCAAGGTCCCAAGTTCAATCCGTGCTACCAAAAAAAAAAACAAAAGAAAAATACCTTCTCCTGGGAATAACAGATCATAGATAGAAGGCCTGTTCTTCAAAAATTCATTTTCCTGGTGATAGTTCATTTGAGGTAAAGGTGAAGAAAAGAGATCCATGCTTTTGGAAGCTTTTCCCAGCAAGGTCCCTGCATCGTTGGCAGTCTTTAGCAAATAAATCTTTTTTTGTTCACATAAGTTTTCTTTCCCTTTTATATTGTGCTATGGAAGATTGATTTTGTGTCTTAACTTTGATTTTATGCTGAAGAAAAAATTGGGTGGTGGTTTCCTTAGTTACAAAATGAGTGAAATAATGCTTTTGTGCAAATCATAATTCAGTGAGCTAAATCACTATAAATTTAAAAGAACTATACAAATACAAACTGTTTCCCAAGACACAGCAATTGTGATACATAATTTCCAGAATCATTTTGATGTTTTCAGTCCTCTTTCCAGCGATGGGAATACCAGAATAATATCAACATATTGCTGCTTTTACAATAGCAAAAATCTTTGACACATAAATGTGAGAATTTCATTAAATTTTAAACATATTTAAGAGAGAGCAAGGGCAACTTTTTGTACATAACCCAGATAACTTAGGTAATGATTGTGTACTCTTTTGAATCCTTTTAAGTATTAAGATAACATGAAGGAAAGCAAATAACTTTTTTTTCTTTTTATTGAGTTTATTGGTACAATCTAGATATACAGTACAGTTACATTCATTATTGGGATCCTGTACCTTTACATAATAGGTCTTGATTCTCAGTTTTCCCCCTTGTCCCTGCCCTCCCTTCACCCCCTCCTCTCCTCCCTATTTACAAACACTTTATTTCCATTTTTTCAGTTTCTTGTATTTTTTTTTCCTCTCCCTTATTATGTTTCCCCCACCCTTCCCACTTTCCCTAACCCTTTAGCCCTTTACTTCCTATTTCACATTATTAATTATCTCATTAGGATCTTGTGTACTATTATACTTTTTCACAACAAAGAAACTATTCAGTATTTCAGTTAAAGAAATCTCTGTATGAACATTAAAAATAGGGAATCCTAAAATAAAACTAAAAAGGAAAGTAAAAGAGAAAAGGCAATGATGTAACATTAAAATAATCCTTAATTCTGGAGATGAAAATGGTCCCTGAACATATTTAAATTGCTTCTTGCTCTTGTAGTCTTATCTTATTCTTTTTTTCATTATTTAGAGAATACTTGATTAGTTTCTGTAATCAAACCCACATATATATGACCTTACATATTTAGTACAATGTGTTAACCCTGTACACATGGAAAAAAATAAAAAATAAAAAAAATTAACATTTCTAGACCAATGTGGCTGTCCATTTCTGTATAATGCCAACTCAACAACAGTAAACTGGGATGACTTTTTCCAAAGTCAACAGCGCCATTAAAGTTTCCCAAAATTCAATTTATATATATATACATATATATATATATGTATATATATATA
>NW_022900950.1:53897841-53918237 GCF_012274545.1 Fukomys damarensis | reverse complement strand
CCCCTTGTCCCTGCCCTCCCTTCACCCCCTCCTCTCCTCCCTATTTACAAACACTTTATTTCCATTTTTTCAGTTTCTTGTATTTTTTTTTCCTCTCCCTTATTATGTTTCCCCCACCCTTCCCACTTTCCCTAACCCTTTAGCCCTTTACTTCCTATTTCACATTATTAATTATCTCATTAGGATCTTGTGTACTATTATACTTTTTCACAACAAAGAAACTATTCAGTATTTCAGTTAAAGAAATCTCTGTATGAACATTAAAAATAGGGAATCCTAAAATAAAACTAAAAAGGAAAGTAAAAGAGAAAAGGCAATGATGTAACATTAAAATAATCCTTAATTCTGGAGATGAAAATGGTCCCTGAACATATTTAAATTGCTTCTTGCTCTTGTAGTCTTATCTTATTCTTTTTTTCATTATTTAGAGAATACTTGATTAGTTTCTGTAATCAAACCCACATATATATGACCTTACATATTTAGTACAATGTGTTAACCCTGTACACATGGAAAAAAATAAAAAATAAAAAAAATTAACATTTCTAGACCAATGTGGCTGTCCATTTCTGTATAATGCCAACTCAACAACAGTAAACTGGGATGACTTTTTCCAAAGTCAACAGCGCCATTAAAGTTTCCCAAAATTCAATTTATATATATATACATATATATATATATGTATATATATATATTTATATTTATATATATATTATATTATATATATTGGAGTATGTCTAATTTATTCTTTCACAGAACCACCTTTCTTCTATTCACTGGGTCTTAGTATTGTCTGTTTAGTATCAGTTTCATTAATTTCTGCTTTGATATTTAAGATTTTCTTCTTTGTAGTAGCTTTGAATGTTCTTGTTTTCCTGGGACCTTGAGATACATCATTAGGTTATTTATGTGTGCTCATTCTGTTTTCTGATGTGGGCTTTCACAGCTATAAACTCTCCTCTTATGATGGCTTTAATTGTGTCCCATCAGTTCTGTATTACCATTTGTACTGGCATTGTAATTTGAGTCTAGGAAGTGTCTAATTTCTTGTTGGCCATTGATTATTCAAGAGGGTGTTGTTTAATTTCCATGTGTTTGCATAATTTCTGTGGTTTCTTTTGACATTGATTTTTAGTTTCATTGTACTATGATCTGATAATATGGATGGGATAATTTCAATTCTTTTGTGATCACCAAGCATGCTTTATGGGCTCTATGTGGTCTTTTTTAAATCCCACGTGCTGGTTTCGTTCAACTCTGGTCGTTCTTTGCCAATTTTTTTGTCTAATTGATCTCATGGTGAAAGTGGGGTAATTGAGGTCCCCCACTACAATTGTATTGGTGTCTATCTGATCTTTTATGTTTAGTGGTGTTTGTTTTATGATGATATGTATAGGAAGGTATTTACAGGATAGCAAACACACTTTGCTCCCTCAGCCTTTTCTTGGTTATTTTAATATCTTCCAAACTGGTGGTTCTGCTCTATCTTTCTAACCTCTGAGCTTTGTGTCTTGCAGTGTGATGGGCAGTATATTCCTCTCCCTAGTCTTCAAGGCATAGCGGTGTTGAACATTCCTAGTTATGCTGGAGGCACTAACTTCTGGGGTGGAACCAAAGAAGATGATGTAAGTACCATAATGGAAGTGAAGACTTTGTTTCCTCAGAAACAATTATATTACTGGAATACTTTTTTTTAATGTGCTTTTTAGTATCGACTTAATTTTGAGTCAGAATACACTGGGCAGATGAGCGGTAGAAAAGATTTAAGATTTTATTTGAACAATCTCATGTATATACTTTAAAATCCTTATCCTGGAATGTAGGCAATAATATTCTGGATAAACAAAAATGAATATACTTTGGAAAAGCAACCGGGATAAAAGGGAGAAACTTTTTACTTTTAATAGCATATCTAGTATTATTATTCTGCTGGTATAAGAAATTAATACAAACATAACACACATGTTCCTGGTATATTTGTATCAAAGTTTATATTAGTTGATGTGCAACTTTAGCCAAACTTCCAGTGAAAATGTAATGCAGCTTTTCCTTACAGATATTTGCTGCACCATCATTTGATGACAAGATCCTGGAAGTTGTTGCAATATTTGATAGCATGCAAATGGCAGTGTCAAGGGTCATCAAACTCCAGCATCATCGCATAGCCCAGGTTAGTTTCTCTGATCAAAGCTGACTTCACTTCTTGAGCCATGGAAAGTTGACGGAAGCTATTTCACATTTTACCTACCCTGACTATGCTTTTGTAAAAGATTGTCTTTCTTTCATGTCACTTGTTACTGTGTCATCAGGAGTGGTAAAGCATAGGAATTCCATCCCACAGAATGGATTAAAAACCAAGCCTAAGGCAGAGATTGATTGTGTCCATTCTTCAGGATGATTTGTATTCTCAAATAATGTGTTTGTTTTATTTCAGTGTCGTACAGTAAAAATCACTATATTTGGTGATGAAGGAGTCCCAGTGCAGGTGGATGGTGAAGCATGGGTTCAGCCTCCAGGAATTATCAAAATTGTGCACAAAAACAGAGCTCAGATGCTAACAAGGGACAGAGTATGTAACAAAAAAATTTCTTCCAAAATTTTGTCAAGCTGTTTTTTAAATTATCTTAAATTGTTAAGAATGAAAACAAAGGAGAAGGTTTAAATTGTCTCTTAGATCTGACATTTAGGTCATTGTGGTTTTACATATGAACAAATGTTTATTCAGTTTTGTTTTAAATTAAATTGTTTTTTTAAAATAGTTTTAAGCTTACAGAAAGATGGAGCACAAAGTAGAGAATTATAATTCCATTCCCACATACTTCTTTCCTCCCACCCACTACACACATGAATTCCCCTATTACTAACATTTTGCACTAGTCTGACAATTTTCACCACTGGCAAACCAACCTTAATACATTATTATTATTAACTAAAGTCCTAGGTAATATTACTCTGTGTTGTACACCTATGGGTTTTGACATACATAATCACTTCTCTGCACCACTGCAGTGTCGTGTAGAATAGTGAAACTTCAGATTTCCCTGTGCTCCAAATTCATGTCTCCTGGTGGTCATTGATCTTTTTATTTTTGTAGTTTTATCTGTCTCAGAATATGTATTTTTTAATTAAGGTCAACCTTTAGCAAACAAGACAAAATATTCATACTACCTAATAATAAAGTAAAAAGAGATCAAAGCATAAAATCTTTGTAATTACATTTCTTTTTATTTGCTGCAAAGTAGGAAAATTTTAACTATCAATTTTTTTTTTGTACTGAGAAATTGAACTACTCAGAGAATTCTTATTAAGCTACATCCTCAACCCCTTTTTTATTTTGAGACAGAGGCTTACTAAGTTACCCAGGCTGCACTCAAACTTATGATCCTTCTGCATCAGCCTCCCAAAGTGTTGGGTTGACAGGCGTGCATCACCTTGCCCATAAAATGTCTCTTCTAATACTTGTGGTATATTGAATGACATGTTAGATTAGAGAAAAAGCAAGCATAGTTTCAAAGATTCATACAATATCTAAATAATATTTACCTGGGTTTCAGAGTTCTAAAGTAACCATTTATTGCACTGTTGATTTTAAATAGGCCTTTGAGAGCACCCTGAAGTCTTGGGAAGATAAACAGAAGTGTGACTCTGGCAAGCAAGTTCTTCGAACCCATTTGTACATCCAACATGCTGTTGACCTGGCAACGGAAGAGGTGTCGCAGATACAACTGTGCTCCCAGGCTGCAGAGGAGCTAATTACCAGGTAGTGTGGTCCTGTGGACTTTGTGGACTATGAAAGCTCGAGTCTCGGGCTATTTTAATATGTAGTTCTAGCCATTGGTAGTATCAAAAATAAGAGTGTGCTTGTTGCCTCGCTTGTACCTCAATAATTGCTGTACTCACCAGGAACCCTTCCACGCTCTCCATCTTACACTTCGTGAAACACTTTGATTTTCTCGGCCACACAGTATTCTTTCCATTATGATTTCCTATTTTATATGTGATATTTACAACCACATATCCATTTAACATATTGCTTTGTAATTATTAATGAATATTTATGAAATATAGAGCAAAGTCGAAATATTAACCCTTTTAACCCTATTCCAAAAGAGAATCAGGAGTGCTGGGATTAGTTTCTAACAAGCAGATATAGAGACCACTCATAAACTAATTTTGGTGGAGAGAAAGGGAGGAGAAGATGAGTTCTATGATTGTGAAACAGGTAAAAATCATTACAGCCAGAAATAAACGTTCAGAGAGGAGAGGATACCATGAACGGGTTTCTTTACTTCTCACCTAAATCTTATCTATCAAAGGGAGATAATTAAAACTATTTTATTGTAAGAATTAATTGATACTCAGAAGATAAATCATGTCTGGCAGGTAGATAAGCAGATTGGAAAGGGGAAATAATGATCTATGTTGGACTAAAGAATTTAAATTGCATTACAAATATCCGAGAGACAATTCCAGTTAGTTGGCAGTTAGAAATGATGGTCTGGAGTTGATTAACTTTTTCTCATCCTTTGAAAATTAGAGTACCATTTACCTACCTCTATTCTTCTGATAACTTATCTATTCTCCGGAGTTTTTCAGCATTATTGTTAATAATGTTGAGGTTCATTTACATTGTATCTTTGTGCTTTGGAATGTAATATAATGCTTAAAGTTTAAACTAGTTTCCTTTACTCTTGATTCAAGTATATAGGGCTTCTGTCTCTTTTCTTGTTCTATCCTTCCTTACAGTGAAGGTTTTTCTCCTTGAAGATGTCAGAAGCAAGAAGTATTTGACTGACTTCACTTTCTTCCACTTCTACAAGCCTTACATCACTTTCTAGCAATTGGTGGAACTTTGCCTCCATTCTCTTCTTTGTTCTTAGTGCCTTAGAGGATTTTGTCTTTCCAGGATAATTTTTAGAGTTTTGAGTATCAGAAAAGTGTGGCAGAACAGGCTTTGGGGTTGAATGGGTATAGATAATGGCTTTACCACTTACAAGCTCTGTATATGGTCATAATCTCTAAGAGCCTTAGTATCTTCATCTATAAAGTGTAGAAAATGAGTCATATCTTTATACGGTTGTGAAATTAAAGTATATAAACACTTAACATATACATGCTAAATATGGTAATGCATTTCCCCTAATGTATTTGAAATTTCAATGAATAGGCCTAAATTTCTACTCCGTATTTGTGACTTCTCTCACTTTCCAATTATAGGGCAAAATAAAGTAGTATTACTATATTTTGTTAATAGCACATAGAAATGTTTGTCGAATTATAAGCCTATCTCTCTCTCTCTCTCTCTCTCTCCCTCTCTCTCTCTCTCTCTCTCTCCCTCTCCACCTTGTGGTTGTCCTGTGTTGACCAGTTTTTCTCTGTCATTTCTGTCATGCCATTTCTACTATATATATTACCCTTTGTTGCAATAAGGTGTGAGGTTACCTGAGTATCCATTCAAACATACCTTTTTACTGATCTCTTCATAGTTTTTAATATTATCCTATACTTCGGTACTCCCCTCCCCACAACAGTATCAGCAGTGCTCCATACAAATGTTTTGTTCATTTATTTCATTTTTGCTTTCAGGATTTGTGAGGCAGCCACAATTCATTGTCTTCTGGAGCAAGAACTGGCCCATGCTGTGAATGCGTGCTCGCATGCACTGAATAAAGCCAACCCACGGTGCCCGGAGGTGAGGATCGAATGGTAAATTCTCATTCCACAGATTCTTTTAGTATTACACATATATTTGAAGACTGTAAAATATGCCAGGCAAAGGAAAATTGTGTGGACTGTATATGTGTCTGTCAGAACTCATGGTAAATTTGTGACCAGATTTTTGTTTTCCTTTTCTTGCCATTTTTTGATTCTTACTTGTAAATTCTTTCCATTTTTTTTTCTATTTCACTTTCAGTTACTTGTTACCTTGCTGAAGACCAAACTGTGTGCCTTGTGTTTGCCTAGCACCGAACTAACTCCCTACACCCCAAGTCTGTCTCCTCTTAAAATTGTTGACATTTTTTTCTTACTCCTGCTTTCAGCCTCCCCCGCAAACCTTGGTAAGGGGCAAACCTAGAAGGCATCAGTGTTTATTAGTGATGTTTACTCATTTTTGAAGTTGTACACTGACACTATTTGTACTTCATTTCATTTTACTAAATTGTAAATATTTCTGGGAAGGGGGCATAAGCTGAATTAAGATGTGTTATGTACATATACCATCCCCCACAGTGAATGTAATCATTATTTCTGCAAACATACTAATTAAAAATTTTAAGTAAATATTTCTGTAATAAATTTTAATGTAAAACTTAATAAAGTGCATAGAATAAAACTCTTCAAATTTGAAACATGGTACAATGGCATGGTATAGAGAAAACTGGTAGCATTATTTTATTCCTTTAATTATTCAATTTAAATTGCCTAAATTAATATTTAAGTAAATGCTGGCTCTCAAAAATAAGTTTAAAAAGCAATTTCTTTGGCACTACTGACCTAGAACTAACTCCCATAGACCCTTGAATAGCATGAGGGTTAAGGGTGCCAAACCCACCCACACGCTCAGAGAACCTTAAAACTTAACTACCATCAGCTGCTGTTGACTGATAACACAAAAAGTCACTCAACACGTATTTTGTATATAACATGTATTATATACGGTAAAAATATGCAAGAATCATGAGAAGTCACTTTTTACCGGAATAGCCAATTTACTGGAGAGATAACTACTTGGGTGAAGATGATTTGTGTCACATGAATTTTAAGCGGATACTCTCAACACCTGAGCTTCTGGTACCTGAGCAGTGGCACCAGAAGTGGTGACAAATGACAGTAGGATGTGCTGCAATTCATTTCAAGCTGTTTTGACTTATCATGGCATCTTTGTTTACATTTCTTTTGACTGCAAATGGTTCTTTAAGGTTTGTATTTTGTGTTTTATTATATTTGTGAATATTTTATGGTCATAAATAAGATTGTTACCTATATATATTTTTAAAACATCATGACTTACCTTTATCTTGATTTTTTTTTTTCAGTATTTCTGGGCTTTGCATTTCAATTGCAAGTTTTTTCAAATGTTCACAAATATACAATGCAAAAGTCTGCAGAAAAGCAGATTCCTGGTGGTTCAAACCTATGTTGTTTAAAGGTCTGCATATAATCAGGAAATGCCACTTTAAGACATAATTTTCTTTGATTTAACTTTTTAATGGAAATAGGTTGGCCAGTATATAAGTATTTGTAGATGGAAGATGTGATCCTGAGTATATTCACTGTACTAAATGCATTCTTTTGGTTCTGCGATAATCAGAAGAAATATGAATTTTACAACTACAGAATTTTGATAGATTTTTAAAGGTTATTTGTAATATGAATTTGCATCATAGGAGTACAATTTAAAGGTTTTACTAGTGGTGGAATTTCATTGTAATATGAAATTGTGTGACTTTGATATTCTTCTTTTCTAGAGTCTTACAAGAGACACTGCTACTGAAATAGCCATCAATGTGAAGGCGCTATATAATGAAACAGAATCTTTGCTAGTTGGCAGGGTTCCTTTGGTAAGGAAAAGAAATGACTGATAAAATAAGAGTGATGAAATAAATATATGGATTTTATGGGCACGATGGGACCTGCAATTCAGCAGATCCAAAGGCAGGAGCTGCTTTCCGGCTCCATCCTTGGATCTTACTTTTTTGCCAGTCTTTTGCCTTCCAAGAAAAAAAAAATGTATAACAGAAATTATTTGGCTAAACTTTGGAGCTAAGACCCAGGGGAAAATGCCTGTCACATGCTTGTAATCCCAAAACTAGGGAGGTGTAGGGAGGAGGAGGTTTGCCACAAGTTTGAGGCCAGTGTGGGCTACATAGTGAGTTCAAGAATAGAGTTTCCCCTCATAGATGCTATCACATGTTTGTGCCATCCTGCTGTCCACAATCAGCTTTTAGCGCCTTCAGCTTTATAAAATGTAGTTAACATTCCTTGGGTATTTGGTATTGCTCAAAAATATAGGAAATCATGGGTTTTGTTCCTGGAATTAACATTTGAAATATGAGTGGTATGGTCCTCCAGATTTGCTTAGAGAAAGACACTTTATAGATGCAGTGTTTCAAGAACTGTCCTTAGTTTGATTCAGTTTGATCTTAGAAGTCAAGTTTAGGCAAGTCTACATCTGACCATAGTCCATGGACATCTGACCATAGTCCATGGACATCAAGTATAAGTGCTAGCCCAGAGTCAGCTTTTCTTTAAACATTTGGTACCTCACCATTCTCAAATGTCCTAGCATTTGAACCTTTTCGTCACCTAGAGTTAGATTTGGGCATATTCACACCTGCTGTTGCCATGTGGAAGTCTACTGCATTTACTGTACTTTCCTTCCTTGTCATTACTCAAATTAATAGATAGGTGATGATCTTTAAATATATCTTTTGACTATCTTTCTGCTTGGACAAACCTACACCTAAATAAAAGTCCTTAAAATTACAATAATTGGCATAGTAGGTAATGAATAGGAGGTATATACATGGCTTAACTAACTGGTGATTGTGCCTGGCATTTCTGCTCATTTGTGGTCCCAAAGAGTGCTGCCCTTCAAGCACCCTTTCCTCTGAGAAACTCAAAGGCTACATGAAGGCTAGCACCCTTAACCAGCTTAGGAAACTGAAATACAGCCATGCAGAAAACTGTTAGGAAGAAACATTGGTTATCACTTGACAAAACCAATGGAGGTCTAGTCCTGGTGATTTGTGGCACTACTGTTAACTAGAATCTTCTGTAGCTTTTCTAAAGTAAGTCCTATAAGAAAAGCTGTGACTTGGGTCCCATTTTTTTTTCAAATTGAGGATCAATCTATCTATCCATCTGTATAAATTGAAATACATTTAAAATCATTCAGGCCAGGGATTTAGCTCAGTGTACTGCGCCTGCCTTGCAGGTGCGCAAGGTCCTAAGTTCAATCACCAGTACACACACACACGGGGGTGCGGGGGAGAACAAACAGGGACAAGATCTTGAGTTCAATCCCCAGTACCAACAAATAAATAAATAATTTCTAAAAAGAACTGGAAGCATAATTTTGTCCTTTCCTCCAAAAGTACCCCCCCTTTATTAACATTTATCCACTGTATTGTGTTAAAGTGAAAGGAACCCTCACCACACATACATTCTGTCATTGACAAATATGGCTCTTTGGTTGAAAATGTATTCCAGTGAATATTGCCAAACTCTTTGACAATAGCATCACAGTAGTTAATTATATTTTAAAACTAGTTTATTCCTTATAAAAAGTAAATTCTAGAATGACTAATAAGCATGTCAAGTCTATAAAGCATACATTCTCAGGCAAAAATTAAAATGGTACATGTTACGTAATAGGGTGGAGAATCTCCATATTTTTAAATACTAGAAAAAGTAGATACCTTTAATAAAAAGGGAAAACAAAAAAACATAATAAATAATAATAATATTCTTCCTGAACTTTGAGTTCTAAAATTCCTTGGACATCTCTATGTGCTCTATACAGTTTTCTGTTTTTTCTTTTTTCTTTTTGGTACCAGGGATCAAACATGGATCCTTGTGCTTACCGGGCAGGCAGGGGAACCACTGAGCTAAATCCCCAGCCTCTGTTCTACACAGTTTTAAAGTAATTTATAGAAGTATTAGTTAGCTAGAAGAGAACTCAGGGGTAATATGGTCATATTGTGCTATTTCTGGAAGAGGAAGGTGAGACTCCTGAAATCAGTTAACTTTACTTCAGTTTGTAGTTAGTAGCAAGGCCGGATTACCATCCAGGGAACAGCCCTCCAGTTCTGGTTATAGGTTTTCACAATAGCTTTCATCGCAAATATTTCTGAAATTTTTTCCCTTAAAATACTCCTTTTAATTTTTCAGGAGCTTTGTGTGCTTTTTGGATATTTTTTAAAATACTATTTGTTCATGTAGTGAGCAAGTATAAATCAAAAGGATTTTTGGCAAAAATAAATCGAACACTGACACAGTTCACTGTGAAATCAGGAAGGATGGGAATAGATATTTGAAGGAAGGAAGAAGGGCTGAAGAAAAGAAGGAAGAGGAGGAAGGGAGAGATAGGAAGAATTTAACTTAGAAGAAACACCAAAAGCAATACTTTTTCTGTGAAATTACTTGTACTAGTTATGTACATCATCTTTGGGAAATAAGAATTAGAATAAATCTATCTATGTATTAAAATATAAAGGAATTTGTTCTTTTAAAAGTTCTTTTATTTTTAAAAATTAACTTAATAAGTAAGGATGTTCACCATCAAAACAAAAGTTGTTCTTTTTGAAGCTGTCATTGAGTCTTATTTTGTTTTACTTTTTAATTTGCTGGTGAACAGCAGTTAGAATCTCCATATGAAGAGCGTGTATCCAGTGCCTTACACTCTGTGGAGGTGGAGTTACAGAAATTAACAGAGATCCCCTGGCTTTACTATATCTTACATCCCAATGAGAATGAGGTATGTAAAATTCAGTCTATTTCTTTATGAATATAGACCTTGCGACAATAGCATTTGAATTTATCTTTGAAAAAGAAACATTTAGTAATAATAAATTTTGAATACTACTTACATATATACCGTTCTTAAGGGGGAATTTTTCTGAACACAGGCACTGTACTGAAATTGGTACATTTTCAGTAATACAGTACATCGTGAACCTTTTTGAAGAAGTTACTACGTTCTACAATATGTAGTGTTTATAAACTATTCCCATGTTATCTCTATTCACAGACTGGATTTTTCTTCTCTTAATAACCTAAAACAGATCTTTTTTTATTCAATTTGAACAGGAGCCTCCTATGGATTGCACAAAAAGAAACAATAGGAGCACAGTATTTCGTATAGTGCCAAAGTTTAAAAAGGAAAAGGTTCAGAAGCAGAAGACAAGTTCACAGCCTGGTAGGTTGTCCACACAATGGGGAAAAATGACTTATGAAAGTGATACCACTGAGACAATGCAAATGTTCTGGAGCTAAAGAGCAGTGAGCTTTGCCCAATAGTAGAAACATACTAAATATCACACAGTTGTGTAATATCAACCTAGTTATGTCAGAGTAATAGTAGGCATCTGACTGTTTTCTTCTTTACAGTTTGTGAGATCACTGATAAATGGAACATAGAAACTTTCAGTTACCACCTTCAATTTGCTAAATATATTTTCCACTTAACTGCATATTCTTCTCCTCTTAAAACAGTAATCTCCTGTTCAACCCCCTGATAATGGCCATCTGCTGTGATACTTGCATTCTCCAGCAAAAATTAAACTTTGTGTATGCTGCTATTTTGCTAGTTCCCTTTCACCTTCCTTTACAGGTTAAATTTACTGCTATCTAGTGCTGAGGTACCGTCAAATTCTGTATTTGTGAGATCTGTCTTTAATTAGCAAATAATTTTATAAATTCTTCAATTATAAAAATTTTATAAATTCTTCTGAGTTAACTGTTGATATTTGTAAAAAGATATATAAATTCTTTTTTGTGATCTTTATAGAGAAGCTAATGCGGGCATTTTAAAAGCCAAATGCAACAAATAACTAGCTTTTATTAAGCTAAACAATGTTGAATAAAATGTATGAGAATGATTATACACTGAAAAATCACATAATTAAGACAGTGATGGTGAACCTTTTAGAGATCAAGTGCCAAACTGCAACCCAAAACTCACTTTTTTATCACGAAGCGCCAACACTGCAATTAAATCTGAACACTGAGATTTTAGTTTAGAAAAAACAACTCTACATTAACGTCTTTGATCGTAAAAGGAAAACACAATAACACTGTCACCACTAAGCGATCAGTACTGACAGTTTTTAAATGACATTAATTTCACAGCACATTTATTATTGCAATTATCAATAGCAATAGGATCAAAAAAGGGAACACTTGAAGTCAGCCAGGCTGTAAGCAGGAAGTGTATAAAATTGAGTGCCCCATTTTAGATTTTAAATTTTCATAAGCATTTGTAGCTCATTTCTGACTATAAGTTTTCATTCAGTCTTAAGAAAGTCATCAGCGCTCATTTAAAACTTGTACCACTAATCTTAGTGATGCAAAATAAGTTTTTTATGCATATTGTATAATCCGAATAGTTTCAATGAGGATTTTAACAAAAACTAAAGGCATGGGTGCATGGGTCATCATTGTGTTTGTATGGTCAGATCTTTGTGTTGATTGGTAACCTGCATGGGGAAAAAAAAAAGAAACTACAGTTTTGTTGAAACACCACCTTTGACCTTTCCTTTGCTAGCACTGCTGCTGCACTCTGTTTTGCATCTTCTTTGGCCAGCCTTTGCTTTGTAATGCATTGAGCATGTAGAAATTAAGGGGGTTTTGCTCTTAACTTTGGTAGTTCAGAAATGGGGCACAGAGGAAGTTGCTGCTTGGCTGGATCTGCTCAATTTGGGAGAGTACAAAGAAATCTTCATCCGTCATGACATCAGAGGGGCTGAACTTTTGCATCTGGAAAGGCGAGATCTTAAGGTATTTCCTTTGTGCTATTCTTCTGCTCTTGAAAATTTTCTTGCAAAACAGAATCCTTTTTCCTGTATCTCTTTCCTTATGTGCTTTCAGCCTGGCTTGTGTTATGCAAATTTGCAGTAATTTGTCTTAACTTTCCTCTTGTCTTCAGTTTCTTGTGTGCTTTCTAAACAATGTCAGCAATATTTTCCTGTCAAAATCAGTTTCTGACTGTTATGCTACAATGCAGCATGAGTTAAGTGATTTTCCTTTGCATCCATTGTTGTGACTGTTCCTGTGCTAATACTTACAGTGAATCGAGTTTCTATCAGTTTATTGTATTGGATCAGCATGGAAGGTGATAATTCTTGCTAGAAAAGACTTATTAAAAAATCTAATATGGGCCAGGGATTTAGCTCAGTGGTTCTTCTGCCTGCCTTGCAAGCCCAAGGTCCAGAGTTCAAACCCTGGTACCAAAAAAAAAAAAAAAATTTAATATGAGTTAACAACTAAAAAGCAATTTGAAATATCAATAACCAAGTCTATCTAGGTGGGTCTGGTGGAACACACCTATAATCCTAACACTGCCCAGGAGGCTGAGGCAGGAGAATAGTGCCCCAGCCAGGGATTTTAGTGACTTAGCTAGGCCTTGTTCAAGAGAAAAAATGTGAAAAAATGCAAACAGTCTTTGTAAATAGGGAAGGATGAAGGAGGTGAAGGGAGGGCAGGGGTATGGGAAAATAATAAGAACCAAGATACATCATGTAAAGGTAAAAAAAAAAAGATCCCAATGATAAATGTAACTGTATTGTTTTTGTTTGCTTTAAATGTACCAATAAACTTAACAAAATAAATAAATAAATAAATAAATTTTAAAAGGCTGGAAATGTAGCTCAGGGAGAAGCCTACTGTATGGAACTAGAGGAGATACTTATAAGCAATAACAACTTACAGTCCTATTTACTTCGTTGTGTTTCTAAACTGGTTATAGAAACAACTAGACTAATAAATTCAAATTTCCTTTCCATGACAGAGTATTAACATTCTATTATTCTAAAAAGTAAATTTATTATTTTCTTTAATAAGTGAAGCAAAATATATACCTGGCTTTTCCCAGAAAGCAACTCAGTGCCTGTTTGTCATTCATGATACAGAAGGAAAATCATTAATTGATGGTCTTTTGCAGTTCTCTTTTATTTTTTGTGTGGAGACAGGTAGCCAAAGCACCTTCTTCTGTAAAGGGTTAAAAGTGGGATTTTTACCAGGTTACAAGTACTTAGTAAATACTAGCATTTTAAAAATACAATAAATAACATTATTGGAGTGATCTCTTTCCTGTAGACCCAAGTTCTAGAATGCAGAGAATTATGACACTGAATTCTTTACATGTTCTTGGACTACTAGGACTTCATCTACAAGTTATCAGAGATCTTTGAACAGATGAGGGGTCAGGTAACATATAGATCTTTATTGAGTAATCAGTATTTTAGCATATCAAGGGTGAATACCACATCTATCTAAGAATCTTTAGCCAGAACAATAATAAAATAATAGTTACTGTGATTGAGAATCTTAATTCTGGAGCAGAGCAAAATAAATAAGAGTTCATAAATCAAAGGAAACTTCTAATGACTTACAAACTTGAAATGAGTGCACAAAAAAGTAAATGTAGGGGATCTTATAGCCAAATATTAATGTAGCTTGTCGTATCACTGGCAAGCTGTAATACTTCTACAGTACATTAATACTGATTTACAGTGTTATACCAGCTTTTCTAGGTGATGTCTTCCTTCTAGAGGCTTGTATCTCAATGTCCGTGAAAGAAGCATCCATTCAAGGAAAACTGTGTAAAGAATATACATATAAATACATTAACATGTGTATATATACACAGACAAACACACTAAATTAAGCAAATACAGTGGTTCCTTAGGTCACAAACAATTCATTCTATGATTCTAGAAAAGATGGCTGCATTCATGTTCATGTGGGGAAAATGGCTGCAGTCTTGTTCATCACCCAATGCAGAATTCACAAAGATAAAATTTTGCCAAACATTTTGGTGCGCAAACCAAGTTGGTTGCAAACAAAAGCATTCATGAACCAAGGTATCTCTGTATATATTTTCACAATGATAAAGCACATATATAAACTGAAGCAAATTGAGAGAATTAGGATCTCTGTTGGAGAAAAGATAGGATAAGAGTAGAAAGAATTATTTCAGTAAACTTTTTCATTGGTCTTTTGTGGTTTTTATTATTGTTCTGTTTTTCATTTTTAATACAAATTCCTTCCTTTAAAACTTTTATTTTTAAACTTTTATTTTAGATGTCTGTATTAACATTTTGTTTTGGTTCTAAAATAAAATGTGAGGGGGATGAGAAAGGAAATTTTTACAGAAAAAGCACAGAACCATTGCGTTAGTTAGTTTTCGCCTCTGTGACAGAATACCTGATAAAGTCTACTTAAGAGAGAGAAGGTGTATTTCGGCTCACAGTTACGGACGTTTCAGTCTGTGGTCAGCAGATCCCACTGGTATGGGCCTTAGGTGAGGCCACAATCTTGGTGGAAGGGCATGGTGGAGCAAAGCTGCTCACCTCATGGCAGCCAGGAAGCAGAGAGAAATGGAGGGAGCCTGAGAGGAAGGGGCCAGGAACAAGGTCTACCCTTCAAAGGTACGCCTCAAAGGTACGCCTCAAGTGAACTGCCTCATTCATTTAGGCTCCACACTCTCATAAGCCCTTTGAGCTATGAACTCATCAATGAATTAATCCACCTGAAAAAATGACATCCATTTAGTTCCTCAAGTCCTATCAGCTGGCAACCAAACCTTCAGCACAGTGAAGCTTTAGGGGGGCAATAGTAACCACCTGCCTGTCCTCATTTGTGAACTTAAGGACTTTGTCACCATCTGTCTTTCTCCCTTTCTCTCCCCCACCTTCTCTCTGCCTCCCTCCCTCTCCCTCCGTCCCTCCCTCTCCCTCTCCCCCCACCTCCATTACCCCATACCCCAACCTGTCCAGCCTCTCAGCAAGTCATGTTGATTCTGGTCTCCATTCACTGCTCTCATCTCCTGAACCCAGTCTTACTCCACACCACATCTGGTCAGTACCTTCCTACCCATCCTTTCCACACTCCTCCAGTCCATTGTCCATGGTTTCTTCAGTCTGTAATCCATAATGCGACTACCATGATAATTTAACATCATCAAGTGTATCACTTAAAACATTTCAGTGGCTTCCCATTTCTGTGAAAATAAAGGCTCATGTCTTTATGGAGGCCTTAAAGGTTGCACCTGTTTACACAACCTCCTATGGAGTCTCTGCCTCCTCAGTGGGTTGTGCCCCATCCACCTTGACCTTACTTCAGTTGCTTGAAAATGCTAAATGTTTTCTCACACCAGAGATGTGCCTAGTTTTGGTATTTTTCTCCCCCAGTCCACATGGCTAACTTGCTGAGAACTTGGCCTAAGTTTTACTTCTTTGTCACTGAAACAACTAGCGATAGCAATGTGATTAAGGTGAGAAAGAGAAAACTTGTAATGTGCTTCAGCTGTTCAGGAAACAAAGAGATTGTACTAATTTCCCCAAGAGCATAAAATAGGGAAAAATGAAATTGCCAGAGAAGGTGTTTAAGACGGGGTGGAGTTTTTTGATTCTTTACTTTTTGGTGGTTTATTTTTTTCCAATTTGAAAAATTGTTAATGTGTGGCTGGAAACATAATTGAATGTCTACAAAATAAAATACACTTTGGCAAAGGTAGACCTCTTCATCCAAAGAAGGAAAAAGCCAATAGTGAATAATACAATAAAGATAAGTACACAGCAATATGTGATAAGCATCATGTGCATATGATAAAAGGAAAGAAAAATCTAACAAAGTCACAGCATAACTTTATCACAGCCTAGCCTCTGAGACATAAAAGTAAATAAATGGAAACATAAATGGAAACAGAAGAATATATGGCTAAGAAATTAATGTAATTCTATGTTACATTATGAAAAAAATTGATCTTGTTAAACAACAGTAGTAAACCTGAGTAGTCTGCCTCCCCTGGAGAAGTTTTTATTCTGGAGAATACAGTGCATATATGGCCTAAAGTAAAATATTTAGCATTTAAATGTATTTTGTCAGCAGATATTTGTTACCATAAAATATAAAGATTACCTAAATATTCCACTCAAATAAAAGAAGCCAAGTGTAATGATAAATGTGTTTACATTTTAAATTTAGGTAACAGGCACTGATATCTTCCTCTAAGACTTGGCTTTGCTTTTGAGTTTGATAATTATCATATACCCAAAAAATGTATAGTTGCCTTGGGACTAATTTTGGATGCCTTAGTGGCACCTGAGAAAATATTTTTCTGGGTCAGTTAAATATGACAAAAATGTTACCTTGAAATAATCTCAGGCTTGAAAATAGCACTGTCTTTGAAAAGAATGTTTTCCAGTAAGATTCAGGATCAGGTAGCATTGTTGCTGTAGAATTTAAAGAACTCATAAAGAATAGTGAAGTGTGTGTGTGTGTGTGTATGTGTGTGTAGACTTAATCCAGTCTGCTCTATTTCATTTAAAAGTTTTAAAAGGTGGGATGGGTAGGGGAAGGGTAATAAGGGAAAAGAAAAAAATGTGAGATAATGAAAAGATGGAAATAAAGTGTTTGTAGGTGGGGAGGGGAGGAGGGGGTGAAGGGAGGGCAGAGGTAAGGGGAAAAAATGAGAATCAAGACTTGTCATGTAGAGGTACAAGATCCCAACAATGAATGTAACTGTACTGTATCCCTAAAATGTACCAATAAACTCAATTAAAGCTGAAAAAAAAAGTTTTAAAACAAATAATGTTCTTACATTATAAAATCAGATGGGTATTTAGAATCATATTTTCTGAGAAACAGTCTCTTTTAGGTTGCTTTGTAAGTAAGTCATTTTACTAATTTTCTACTAAGTTACTAATTTTCAAATATTTTAGTTTGTTTTTTGAAGAGCTTGTTTGATTTTTCACATTAGGAAATGATTATGCTTATTACACTTAAAGAAATTGTAGGGGGCTGGGGATTTAGCTCAACGGTGCCTCCACCTGCCTTGCAAGCCAAGGTCCCAAGTTGGATCCCCGCTAACAAAAAAAAAAAAAAAAAAATTGTGGGGTTTAGAGGCTTTAGCTCTTTCTTGCAGTTTTTCAGAGAGTGGGTATTATGGCTGTCTTGCATGAGTTGTGCTCACTTCTGCAACAGATATTCCCCCCAAGTACTTGCCATGCAATATAAAAAGAAATAAGAAACTAAATTGGTTTTGACAGGTTTTTTTTTTAATCTGTTTCACTATATGTTATACATGAAAATAACACAATTAAGCAGATCCTGTATAGGATTTTTTTTTAACCAGTTGGTAATTTTTCATATTGAGCTATTTTTGTTTTGTTAACTTCTTTTTTCTAGCTATCAGTTCCTAAGTACTTGAATACAAACTAAAATGGATGCACTGAAAGCTGGCTTTGTACTTGCTGGTTAAATATTAAATCCTGTTTTCTTTTATCAATAAAATTTTTTGTCTTCCTCCCTTCCTTCTTTTCTTCTTTCCTTTCTTCCTTTCTTCCTTCCTTTTTTCCCCTCATTTTTAGGACCTGGGGATACCGAAAGTGGGCCATGTGAAGCGAATTCTCCAGGGAATTAAAGAGCTTGGAAGGAGCACTCCGCAGTCTGAGGTGTAATCATTATCGGTGCTATTCCTTGGAAGAGAAGTAATTGATACTTAATACAAAATTCTTGGAAGCAGTGGCTGTTCTTGTTGTTTTCTGCATAGATAAGTAAGCACCTTTGAAGCACCTCTATGGCTTAATATTTTTCTTTGGGTGAAAATTTTGATTTGAGGTATAAGAAAATATTTTTGTGCCAAAAATACATTCCATTAAGCCATTTTCTTATTGTGCAAACCTAACATGTTTAAATATGCTCACAATAGTTTTTAAAAATAGGAATATGAAATGATTGCCTTGTCTAAAAGGTGGAATGGATGTTTCCTTTGACCTGGTCTTACAGAATGTTCTTTCTGTGCAGCCATGTAGCAGTATGTGGATAAAACTTCTTAGGTTTCATTATTGGAGGCATAGACTACTTCCTCAAAATCATTGGTTAGGAGACAAGATATAAAGTTGTATTTTCAATGTTAGATTGGTATCACCTCAGGTTCCCAGCACTCACTGGTCAAAGAATGTGGTTAAACCCATCAAATAGTATAAATAATGCAAATCTTAATGCATGGTGTTCCTGCCTGAATTGTCTTTCCTTTTCTTGCATGTCATATATAATATTGTAATACTTTATAGTTTAATGTCAATTTTAATGGAATTTATTTATTACTTCCCAAGTACCTTTTTGTGGGCTAAGGGCACTACACTTTTTGGTTCTTTAATGTGGATTTTTGCAGATACATATACCTAAGATGCAGTGATCATGTGTCTGTGATATAAGCAACAACTTGTATGCATCGTATGTAAGCCAGCTTTATTTCAGTCTGTCATAAACTGTGGCTGTGCACATTGAGAAAATTCTCTGGATATTTCATAAATTTTCATGCTTTTTTCCTAACAAAATGTATTAGTTTTCCAAACCACATTTCCCACATTTTGACCCTCTTTTTTTCATTTCAATTTAGTAATTATACTCTGTTTGAATTTAAAACAGACCATTGCCACCTAGGAATTCTCCAAGATCTCAGCTGAGATTTGTATACTGATTGATCACCCAGACTCACCCACTAGCTACAGTGACTTCTGACACAAAAATCCAACAGAAGAAATTTAATTTTTTTTCCTAAGGGCTTTATATTATTATTTCATGTAATTCTTATATTCTGCCAGGTATTTTCCTTTCTCTAATCCACTATGTCAGTATTATTGATTAGAAGTCAGCATAACAATGATCAAATCTTTGAAAACCAAAGGCATTGTATCAGAAATTCACAGAAATATCCTTAAGGAAATTTTCTTTAGCCATTGTATTGAAGAAATTAATTTTTTAAATGTTCTTTGTAAGAGAAATAAACAGGGTATTGACCTAGTGGTGACGGTTTTCTGTAACCTGATAGGTGCTCCATAGATACAAATACACACATACATGTGTTTATACACCTATATCCACATATACAATATTTATATGTATTTACACACTTGTGTACACATGATATTGAGACATAACATCACTGATATGTCCTAGGAAATTATTTTACCCAATATTTAAAGAGAAATATTGCTAGACATATAAGTATCAAAAGAATTTAGCTACTTGACTGTTAATTCTAGTTTATAACTTGACTAATTACCAGTAAAATCACAAATTTTAAATATCCTAAAAATAGTGAAGGCTAGGAATGTAGCTCAGTGGTACAGCACTTGACTAGCATGCGTGAGACCCTAGGTTCTTTCTTCAGCACCACAAAACAAACAAAAGAAGCCTACTTATTGGGTTCTTGACCAAGTACATCTGACTATATATTTTACCTAAGTTCCAGACAAATGGAAATTTTCTAAAGAGAATTTATAATAAGTAGTTTAAAAGAATAATAACTTGAATTTTGTCCACCACTATTAAGGCAAAAAGTCTCCTTTTCCAGTCTCATTTGTAGACCCCACCCAACATATTGTCCTGCTCCAGTTACTTTGCTGTGAAATCTAAATACCAGGTGCCAGATTTCCAGAACTCTTCTAAGATCTCAGATCCCTATCCAGCTTTTAGGAAAGGCAAGGGGTAAGTAGGGAAGGAACTATAATATAAAGAATGTGCTGGGAGTAGTGGCGCATGCCTGGAATCCCAGCACTCGGGAGGCTGAGGCAGGAGGATCACTGTGAGTTTGAGATCAGCCCGGGCTACATAGTGAGTTCCAGGTCAGTCTCAACTACATAGTGAGACCCTGTCTCAAAAAA
>NW_022900950.1:53877588-53897647 GCF_012274545.1 Fukomys damarensis | reverse complement strand
AAAAAAAAAAAAAAAAAAAAAAAAAAAAAAACAGATTGTATTTATATGAAAAGCTTTATTGATCTTCACCCTCCCCATACCTGGCTGCCAATAGAAAAGATTCTTGAGCTATTATGTTTTCTGAATTTAAGAGTATGATATGAATGATTGAATATTTTTGTTTGATGATCTTTTTACTCTTAGGTAACTTCTTTTATATATTCTTAAATATCTTAGTTAATAGAAATTAAATTTACCAGAATTTTCCTAAAATTTTTTGATGAGGAAAATCCTTTTTGGATGAGGAAATCCTTTAAAATGACAAATTTTATATTCTGCTGTTGTTGCTAAATGAGAGCTGTTTTTCTGTAAGTTTTGTCTGCATGTATCTGTGCATGACTCAGATGACTTCATTGCTACCTGTTTGCAGGTATTGTGTCCTTAGAGCCTCCTTAAGCCCCTGTCAGTGTCATGGAGAAAACATCTTATCCCATATAGGGCCTAAAAACATAAACTAGGAATTGCTCCTCCCTGGGATCTATCAGCCTGGGGTGCACAGATGAGGCCTCAGGGCTACATCTCATGGTGGCTGTAATTGTCATTTCTTCTTCCCTTAGGCTTTCCCACACCTGGATGATGGGGATATAGGTAGGAGAATCACAGCTAAAGCCTGCTTCTTTTCACTTTATTTTTCCTGAAAAAAATCTTGCTTTTCAAGAAGGAAAAGGATCTTGCCTAAGTAAAATTCCAGAGTTCTAAATATTTCTCTTCATTGTCATAAGTAAACACTAATCTGTCCATTTCCCTTTCTGCCTTTCTCTCCTACTTTCTGCCTTTCCATTTTTCCAAATGCCCTGTGCAGAAATAAATAGCTGCTCAAATTCTCACTGCCTTCTGTCTTTTCCCTGTTAAATACCACCTACAAAATAACCCCTTTTTGTGTCTTCCTACCTTAAAGGGGTCTTTCAGCTAAGTGTTAGGAAGAAAACCATTTAAACTAACTTTACATTTGTATGTTATGAAAGAATACGTGCTAATAATCTAAGTGAATTAATGGGTTATTTGGGGACTGTGACACAAATTTATCTGGCTGAGGAACAGTAACTCATGAATGTCTAGGTCTGTTGCTGTCCAACATTATAGGCACAGCCACATGTGACTAACTAGAAATTTCATTTCTCAATTGTACTTGCCACAACACCCATACAGACACAGAACTTTTCTCCATTGCGAAAATTCTGTTGGACAACACTAATCTAGAATATCCTCACTACTTATAATGGCGGTCCATGAGCCTGCAGCACAAATATCACCTAGGAGGTTATAGAAATGCAGAATTGGGCCAGGGATTTAGCTTAGTGGTTCTGGTGCCTTCCTTGCAAGCACAAGGGGCCCGAGTTCAACCTCCAGTACCAAAAAAGAAAAAAAAAGAATTGCAGAATCTCAGGTCTACTCCAGGAATAATGAATCAAAACTCTTCCTTTCAGCAAGATTCCTTAATTAGCATTGGCCTGCATCCATTTTATCCTTACTAGTAGGAATCTGAGGTCTTCAAAATTCCCTACAATAGCTTGTTCTTCAACCCACTATTCTATCATTTCTCTCACTAATCCTAGAAATAAGCTGAAATTCATTCATCACCATAGCAGAGTTTTCTTCTCGATTCTTATCCCCAATTCTAACCTTAGATGGGCCCTCCCTACGCAGTGATTTTATTTCGATTCACAGGAGTTTAGCTGACCAACACAGCTGGCCTCCCTCCAGGCCCACACTCGACTCTAAGCCACTAACAGTCCACATTTATTCTGTTTGTTGCTCATGTTCTTTTGTTCACGACTTAGGTCGGGAACATTTCAGAAGAATGTGTACTGAGATAAGTAAACACTAATCAGTCTCCTGCAACTCATGCATTTCATTTTCTCTTATCAGTAGATTATCCTGTTGATATAGTTCATGCTTGAGGACACATAGCAGCACACACATTAAATGATCATTAGGCATGCAAGAGATCCAGTTGGTTGCAAGTGAAGTGACTGTGTCACTTAAATCTTCCAAGTAGGCATGTTTTGCTAGATTTGAATTTTTTCGTATGCTAACTTATCTTGATTTCTCATGGCTAATAATTCTCTAAAATAGTGCTTGAAAGTAGTGTAGCATATTCTTGGTTCTCAAATACAAATTTTAAAATTCTTTAATAAGATCTTTTACAATGACTTATTGTCAGGAATCCTTTACTTAACAATTTTTACATACTGATATGATTTATTAAAACATAGCTGCCTAGAGAATCTGTAGCTGATTTTTATGAATAAGAATTTTAGACTTCTCGGGTTACTTTAATAGGAACCTAAAAATGAAGTATCACTTAGAAAATTATGGGAATTCCTTCTATGCTTCATTTCTAAAGTAAATTACCTGCTATTGTCAACTAGACTAATAATATAGTGAACTGTCATGTTCTAAGGATATGAATTCTTTAATTAAAACAACACAACTTTTGACTTTGGCATCTAAAGTCTTCTCCACCATTTTCACAAGGAGAATTCATCCATCTTTCACATATATGTTGGATAGACAGTGGGCTTAGAGTTGAATCGTGCAAGTGACAATTTTTAAACAGTTTTTCCTCAGCACAAGGAGAGAGAGAGGAGAGAGATGAAATTGTTTTGGATGGGGAGTGTGGCTTTCCTTGTGGTTCCCACTGCTTGGCTTCCACACTTCTCTCACTGCCACACTCCGTGTGCAGCGGGACCTGGGTCTTTTTGTCTCCGCTGTGGCATCTCTCGATTGACTTCTGTATTGCAGTCTCTGTGTCACAACAGTAATGTGATACCTTTGCAGCAGGATACCTTCCTAAAGGTGATGTTACTGGTTTCTATAACAAGCAAAGCAATTTTTTTAATATAGCTTTGCTTTTTCCTGGTTGTGTTTGGGGACATTTATGTTAGAAGAAAAAAAAGTACTTCTACAAAAGTTTATCATTAAAGAGAGCAGAGAGATCAGAGACAGCTGGACTGTACCTGTTTGTATCATTCTTCCTGTTATTTTCAGGAAAAGAAATTTAATAGACTTACTGAGACTGCGTTAACTCAGTAGCAAGGTTTAGGATAAATCCCATATTATAGAATATAGATGAACAATACCTTTTATGTAAGTAAGATGTTCTATTTATTTACATATTCTCCTGATTTGTTATGCACTTCCAAGTTTCAGTTTGAAAATAAAAACCAAGCCACTACTTAAAAACTTTTTAAACTCCACACACAATATTTTAACTTTAGCTACAAGTTATTCATTCTGTATAGGAATTTATAGTCTAAGTATTTCATGGTAACTGCATTTCAAGTATAAAATAACCAAACCTAACAGAACATATGGTTACTTTATTAAAATAAAGGATTGCAGTACTCAGTTGATAATGCTACTAAAGTAGGATATTGCAGTTGGATATATGAGCTAAAAAGAATATATTTTGTGACCCTTAATGTTTGATTGCACTATTATTTCACACAGCTTAGCCATATCTATTTCTATACTCTTTAAATATTAAGCTAATATATAAAAATTTTGTACAGTTCTGGTAACTGGTAACTAGTGCAGGTATTGTAACATTCCCTGTTTTGTGAGTTATATGTTGTATATTGAAGATGACTAGTAAATTGGAGTAATATATTTATCTAGAGCTGGGAAAAGATGATAATTATTTTCAAATCTCCAAGTAAGTTGTATCAAATATTTTTCTTTCTCTTAAGAGTGATGAAAGTCTCACTTTTATGTTAACATGTCTATTTATAAACAGGTTTCTCCTTTTCTGGTTTTATTAATTTTCATATTATAAGGTTTCTTATCTTTTTCTACCAAAGTAATTATCATGTTGGTTATTCAAACTGCCAAGTTGTATTTTAATTTGTGGAACTTTTGGCAGATAAAATGTTTGATAACACACAAATATAAAAGCTTTGTATATTTTGTGGCTTTATGAGCAAGAATTTTACTTTTGAAATTCTCTATGTGAGGCAGTGCTGACATCAGCATAGTCCATCATAGGCAGTATTACTTATAATCATATGAAGATTTTCACAAGTTGTATAAATCAGTGCATTTATTTATTGTATTGTGAAATTTAATCTTTATACAAAATACCTATTCTGGCTCTTTTCCTTTTTATTCTTGTTGCCTAGAATGTAATAACTCTTAATGTTTTACTTATATACTTGAAGCACTCATTTCTGTCAAACAGATGCCCTGTTTTTTTCTTGTAAAAAGAAATATTCTTTCCTAGCAGAGATAACTGAACAGTTATAGGGACTTTGTAAAAAAATGATTTTCATATCTAAATATCAAAAACGCTTAAACCAAAAGAAATCACCAATATTAAGAATTTAATATACCCAAGAGATCCATTGTACTATATTTTGGCAATATATGTCTTCAATTTATAACTTTTTTCCTGTGATGAATCTTCAGTTTATGTTATAAGAAGTTTCCGTGATTGTACTGCCAATATGGCATTTAAATTAACATTAAGAATCATGAATCCCTAAAAATATCACATACCTCTTCCAGCTAGCTCTTGGTTCCGAGATATATATATACTTATATTTATATTTGCTTCAACTCTGGGCTCTTTTGCACAAATAGTAACCCTTGGTTAATGGTTTGTTTCTTTTCTTTTATTTTTTTAAATGGTGAGATTTTAATTGAGTCTTAAATAATTTTTAAATATATTCTCAATTCAACTGATTAAAAACCTACAAATTTTAAACATAATGGCATAACATACCACACAGAATAAAATGACCTGTTCTCCAGGAAGGAGGAAAATAAAAGAAGAAGAAAAAGAAAAAAAAACCTCTTCCCACTTAATATGAAAAAAAGAGAGAGGGAGGGAAAATTGAATCAGATTTTCAAATACACATATACACCTGCGTCTCCCACTGAGTTTCTCTTATTTTTGTGGCCTAATGTGTAGCTAGTACATAGAAGGAGCTTGATAAGTGTTTTTGAATAAAGGTAATAAAATTCTGTTTGTTATATTTTTATACTTTGACAAATAAAAGCTAAAAACTCCCTGAAAATTCACGTGTTGAGTAGGCATTCATTAGCATGCGTGCACTCTGGTCAAGAAAAAGAGAAACAGGGAAGAGCCCTGGTTTTATGAAAGATAATGATTTGTTTGTTGTACATCAGCAATATTGACCAAATGTGAGTTCTTTTTTCTAAAAATTCGATTTATATTTTTTCACATAACTACCAATTCTTGTTTGAAATTCATAAATGTGCCCTAAAGATTTTCTTTATTTTATATTCAGTATGTATAGTCTTCATATAGACACAGTAATTACCTACTCACAATAATAAGACTTGAGAAAGAATAAAAAGCAAAAATGAGAGAAATTTTTAAAGTAATACTCAGCCATGAAGATATAGATAGGCCTGCATTTGTGTGATTTCAAGTTATTTATACTAAATGATTATTGTAAATATAAGAAGGTTCACAGAATATAGAAGCTAATAACCATTACCTGTGGGCCTGTTTTTCTTTTGTGAGTCTATAAAAACTTTCTACCATGACCCCAAATAATAAAAAAGTTAACCCACAAATCTCTCTAAATCATTAATTTTTAAAATTAAATACTAGCCAAAATATACATACTTAGATGAAATGCTCTTTTCCTTACTTGATAGGCATCTTCCTACCTTTGGTACTCAATTAGATGCTGAGGATACAAATAAAATAAGACATAATTCCTGTCTGGTAGAGCTCAAGTTTGTCTTCATTATCATTTTTCTGTTTCTATTTCTGTTTAAGAAATTAGGAGAACTTTTAGAAAACCTGTTCCTTAGGTTATTTCAGGGAAAATGTCTCCTATCCCAAATAACTACACTGTATGTCATAAAGGAATAATGTCACTTTTATGTCCACATTTTTTGTATTTTCATGTTGGCCACAAATAATTTTGACTGTCTCTTATCAAGTATGTGTTTCACCAGTCCTATAGACTTCTATTTTCACAACTATAGGTGATACATATGGTCCAAGTGAGAGAACAACACATACTTCTAAATGTACAAAAGATATACATTGCAAACTCACAGGAGAGGAGAGAGGCTACAAAGAAATGCTTTCCAGGGGCCAGGGATTTAGCTCAGTGGTTCTGCTGCCTGCCTCACAAGTACAAGGTCCTGAGTTTGATCCCCAGTACAAAAAGAAAAACAAAAAGCAAAACAAAACAAAAAACTGCTTTCCAGTAGATTTCAAGTCTCTATTTGAAGTTGTTGCAGTTTGGTATTTCCACCTCAGTCATTTTTGATGGGGAATAGGGAATAATAATAGTTATCTAAGCATATAGTAAATAGACCAGTAGTATTTGTTTACTGCATCTGATACATAGATGAGACAAAACAAAAATACTTGAGTTATAAAATTAACTTCTGAATATTTATTGATGGTTAGGATATAGGGTCCCTTTACGAGAAGGAAGAAACTGTATTTTTACTGTCGGTAAGTCTGGGAAAACCTTTATTTATTCACATTTTGATAGGCATATTTTAAACTTACTGTTTCTCATCACTATAAAGTAGCAACCATTTCTGTATTCTCTAGCAAAACAAAATTCTTAATTTGGTAACATTTTTCTTTTTTCAACTTTGTAAAAGGTCCACACAGAAAGATGCCCAGAAGACTGGACACTTTTACCCTTCTATTCAACACATTCATTTAACCTTTTAATAAAGATTATCAGAAATTGCCTCCCATTTATCATCATCTTGAAAATCTAGCAGTATAGTTCCTTCTGTTCCTTGTATTGCAAAAGGTAGTTTTAATTTAGCCTTGGCATATTTATAGCTAAGAATTTACTACATTTTGGTAGTCTGTTTTGAAGCTAAAATACTCGTATCAAAAGATGCAGATAATGTCTATCTATTTATTACACAATGGGCTCTGTTTGCTGCAGAAAAGAGTGAAACTTTTAACTGCTTAGCACATTTACCAGTGAAATATACCTGACAGAGCAGAGGTTATAACTTTTGACTCTAATTATTTTAATAATGATAAGATGAGTTTTGTTTGTTTACATGCTGTTTACAATGGCATAATTTTTAAAATATATACAACAATTGAGATATTTATTGCATACTATTTTAAAGATGTTTTATGTGTTTTCACCTTTGGAATATATTGTTACATTTCTTGTACAGATAATTTGGGTGGCTTTGTTAATGTAGCTAGTGATTTTTATGACTACTAAGTGACCAGTTTTTGGTGCCTTTTATTGTGGGATGCATGATTATGTATTTATTGTACGGAAGCCACTGATATGTGTATTTTTGTACTTTGCCAAGAGTAACGGTTGATCTTGATGTACATGATGGTAAGAGAGCTCTTTCCCAAAAGGCACTGCCTTGAGATTATCCTTCTCAAATAAAAAGAATGCATTTGAAGAAGGTGTGACGTCTACATTCTTTCTGCAGGGAAATCGTTTTTTTAATTAAATTTCTAATTTTGAGATCATTATGCTTTTATGTGCAGTTTAAAGAAATAATGTTGAATAATCCTTTGTACCCTATACCCGTTTTCCCTCAGTGGTAACTTTGTAGAAACCAGTGGTACACTGTACAGTAACAAAACTAGGACATAGAAATTGATAAGACCCAGATGCTGAACAGTGGTGTCACCATGCAGACTCCCAACAAGAGCTCCTCATATTGCCCTTTTACAGGCACATCTTCCCTCCTGCCTTCACTTCTTAACCCGGGCAACCACTAATCTATCTCCATTTTTATAATTTTATCATTTCAAGAATGTTATATTAGTGAAATTAGGTAATATGTGACTTGTTTCCACTCAGTGCACTGTAATTCCCTGCAGATTCATCCAAATGTTTAATATATCAGTAATTTTGTTTGGTTGGTTAAGTTTTTTTATTGCACAATAGTATCCCCTCTGGTAGAATTCTTAATGGTAAAAATATAACTTGATTTAGGCTTGTACTAATGATTCCTTGAAATTCACCAAAAAATACTTGCTAAGAGCCCAGTGAATGACAAGTCTTGTCTGCGGGTAGCCCTTTGAAATCACTGTTCACTGAGGAGTAATGGTATTAGAGCACTAAGTAACATGTCCATTGATAAAAATACACAGGCAAGTATATACAGCAGGGGGGAAGGAGGTCTAAGGGCATTTTCCTGGACTGCTGACGTTAAGTTGCATCATAAATGGCTTAGCCAGATGAAGTCTAAGATGTGTAAAAAAGGCAGAGAGAACATTTGAAGATAAGGCAGTGAAACAGAATAGAGGTCAAGGTGTGGCATGTAGTAGTAACATAACAGGAGAGCAGTGACATAACAGCAGTGACAGAAGGTGGACCTAGAGTAGGGAGGGTGAGAACTGTGCTATTAAATTTGAACCCTGGACAGACCAGGACCTTTGTGAGAATGATGGATTCAAAAAGGATCAAGGATAAGGAGATCACTTAGAGGGTATTGAAAAAGTCTAAACAAGAGAGGATGAAGGACTTCTTAAGGGAAGTTTTAGTGGAAGTAGAAGAGGTGGCAGATCTAAGAAATAAGTTAGGTATAAATGTCCTGACATTGGAGATGGGCTCTGGACGAATGAGGAACACAGGTAAAGCAAGATGAATCTTAGGTTTCCACAAACTGAAGAGGAAGTCATGGTTAGGTTCATATCAAGACGAGACTGTCTATAGGATACACAATGTCAGAAGTATGGAAGGGAAATAACAGATTTACGAATCATCCTCATATGGCTTAAAGCTATTACAGAAGATGAAATTGTCCTGAAAGACACTCAGGAACTTCACAAAAGGGTCCCACAGAGCTGAGACTCAAAGCAGACACTGTCCTGGTAGTGGTCCTGGGAGTGCAGAGGAAGAAGCTGGAGAAAGGAACCAGCTGCCTCAGCCAAGGTAAGAACCTGTGCCACTAAGACACTGGCAACAACAGCAAAACAGGAAGAGTGTGTTCCCCTCCTGCCGTCAGTCTCATATTGGCAGAACTGACAGGAAACCAGCTGGCAACACAAAAGTGTTTGTGTTCCAACCCCGGCATTATACAGAGTATCAGAAAATATTATTTGGAAGTAAGACAAGAACTCAGTAGGTGAGCGCTAAATCTAAAAATGTAGTCTTTAGGAATAACATATACCATCTCGTCACATTCAGGTGTCAGTGGGGTGAGAAGCTGCTCCAAGATGAAAAGGTGGTGGAATACAGGCTTCTTAGTCTTAGAAAAAGAGAACATTCAGGGTAGGGAAAGGGAGTAGACCAAAGGAGATAGACTGGATATAAGAACTGTCTTCAAAAATCTGAGGGACTGTCATGGTGAAGTGAGTTTGCATTCGTTCTGTCTGAGGTAAGCAAGTGAAACTGATTGACAGAAAAAAGAAAAAAAGTCTAAAGACATGATGTCTCATACAATGAGTTACTTTGAAAAAGTGTTCAAAAGGCTGGCAACCACTTGGTACCGCTGAGAATATGAACTTAATGAGGGAAGAAAATTTTTTCACCACTAACCCTAGTGCATGGAACAGTGTGTGGCATCTTGTGTTGCATATCTATTAAATGGATTAGAAGTAATTCAGGCATGATGATCAGAAGCCAAGATAACCTTATGTCCCTTTCAATCCTGCAACTGATTATAGGTAACAACAAAATAGGCAGTTTTAACTATATTAGAAAATAGATGAATCAGAATTTAAATTCCAAAAACATTTATCTAGTAGGTTTTGTTTTGTTTTTGGTGGTGGTGGTGGTGGAACTAGGGATTGAACCCAGGGCCTTTGCACCAAGCTACATCCCACCCCCTTTTTCATTTAAAGACAAAAATCTTGGTAAATTGCCCAGGCTGGGCTCAAACTTGTAATGCTGCCTCTGGGATTGCAAGTACGTGCCACCACACGCAGCTTTTAGTATTCTTTAAAAAGCAAATCATTATTGGGCCAGGGATTTAGCTCAGTGGTTCCACTACCTGCCTTGCAAGCGGAGGTAGCCGAGTTCGATCCCCAGTACCACCACCCTCCCCCACAAAAAAGCAAATCATTATTAACCAATGCTTCTGTGTGTCTTTATAATGGCCCTGAGGCACTGGCTTATTCTGACAGGCTTTCTGAATCATTATACTAAATTATTTTTACTTTAAAATGCAAATTATATACTAATTTTTTTAAGTAGCAATCTGTTTACAAAGCTTTAAGTCTTGATTAATCATAAGGTCTACTCCATAATCTTAGCAGCTAATTGTTTATAATGCTAGCAAATTAGAATTTTTCACCAGGAAATCTAAGTACAGAAGATCTCTCTGATGTAAAAATTAAGAGTAAGTAGTCCAAGGATCTTACCTTTCCTTGCTCTGGTCTTGGTGTTACTTTCTGAGCCATTACTGGTATATTCACAAAATGTGGCAATCTAGTCTAAGGTGGAAAACATCTTAGAGCTCTTCTCAAAGCAAGGCTGGGATGGTGGTGCCAGCCACAAGAAAGGGAGGCTACTGCAAAGTACTACCATCCCTAGGCCAGGTGGGTGGGTGTATGCCTGTAATCCCAACACTTGGAAGGCTGAGGCAGGAAGATTGCCAAGGAGCTGGAGGCCAACCTGGGCTACATAGTGAGTTCAAGGCACCCTGAACTACACAGTGAGACCCTGTCTCAAAAAACCAAACAACAATGTGTTATCCTAGCAGTGTACAGTATATCCTAGTACAGTTAATCCTCATAGCAAACCAATAAGTTCAGTATCAGCCCCATTTGAAACACCCTTGGCATTGGTTCCACTTGTAGCAAAGACAGTTTGGATAGGTCTGGGCAGTGGGTACTACGTTTAGAAGAGTGATACTGATTTCCCAAGTAGTGGCCCTAAGAACCACCTAAGAGTCAGGTAGAGCATGTTCTCAGCATATCTCCTCTCCCATGCAGGCCTCCCTCCCACCTAAATCCATGCCGCCACATAGCATGCCAGCAACCAACAGAGGCCACAAGCAAAAGGGGCCTTACAGCCTAATAAAATTTTCAAACTTTGACTGTTACAGTAAAAAACATTTTTTTTCCAGTTGGGTTGGTCAGCTTTATACTATATTACAAAATGCCTGAGAAAAACAACTTAAAGGAAGAAAGGTTTTGGCTCATGGTTTCGAAAGTGTTATTCCATGGTCAGCTGACTCTCGTATATAGGCCCACAGTGAGGCAGAGCCTTGGCAGAAGAGTGTGGAAGCATCCAGGAAGCAGGGAGAGAACATGTGCGTGTTGGCTTCCTCCTCCTCATGCCTTTGTTCCATTCAGGGCCGAGGCTACTGGACAGTGCCACCGCATTCCAGGTGGTCTTCCTTGCTGGGTTCACTGCCCTATGTGCCAGTTGTTTCTGCAAACATCCTGATAGACCTTGCCCAGACACAGAAGTGTGCTTTATTAATTTCCAAGGTGTTTCTTAATACCATCAAGTAGACAATCAAAACTAACCATTGCAGAAGTATGCATGAATTTGTATATGTTGTACATGCACATACATACACATATATACAATATGTAAATTTGTTTATCCATTAATAAGCTTAACAAAACAGCACTTATTTACATGTAATATGCCTCAATGGTTTCTATTCTATTTTTTAAAAATACTGATTGCAATCTTTTAAATTGATCTTTTAACCCACTAGTGAAGGGGTCAGCAAATATTTTCTGTAAAAGGGTTGGATAGTAAATAGTTTTGGTTTTATGAGCCAAGTGGTCTCTATCAGGGCTATTCAACTCTGTCCTTATGGCAGGAAAGCAGACATAGACAACATGTAATGGGCTTGATTGTGTCCTTGTAGAACATTATTTACAAAAATAGATGTTTGGCGCAGCCCCTGCTCTAGTACATCATAGCCCACAATCTTTTTTTTTTTTTTTCTTGTGGTGTTGGATACCGAATCCAGGGTCTCACAACCACTAAGCACACACTCTACCACTGGGGTGCCTCCCCAGGCCCACAGTACTAACTTTAAAACACTGAGCTAGTTCAACAGTTTCCATGCTCTGCTAACTGAGACTCACCAGGGAAGTATGTTTTTAAAATGTGAAGACATTTCAAACCTATGGAATCAGAATCTCTGTGAAAGTGATCGGGGACACTACCATTTGTATCACCCTTACTATGTGGCCACATTTAAGAATTACTGATTGGAACTAGCCTCCTCATTCATCCTAGTATCTACTTTACAGATAAGAAATGGAAGCCCTGGAAGGCTACTCTGAGAGCTCTAAACAACTGTCACAAAACTTACAGAATCGGCAGGGGATTTAGCTCAGCGGTTCTGCCACCTGCCTTGCAAGTGCAAGGCCCTGAGTTCAATCTCCAGTACAAAAATAAAAACAAAAACAAAAACCTTACAGAATCCAAGTCATATAAACTGGAATCTTACCACCATGCAATTGCACTAGAAATTAATAACAATAAATCTGAACCAGAATATAAAACTCACCTCTCCCAATCTGTTCAATGTAAATCCTTGAAGCTGTTCAGCAGAAAATGATAAACAATTAAAGGACAGAAGGGCCAGGGATTCAGCTCAGTGGTTCTGCCTGCCTCGCAAGCGCAAGGAACTGAGTTCAATCACCGGTACCAAAATAAATAAATAAATGAATAAAGGACAAAAGTCAATGTCCATTAAATTGATAGTAAGAGTATTATGCATGTCAAGAATACTATAAAAGATTGTTCACCCCAAAGGCCTAAATGTCTATAAGATTATTACTCCAAGATGATAAATTGTCAACAACAAAAAACTCATACGTAACACTTTAATCAGATTAATTATCATTAGATGAACTATGCAATTTCAACTAGAAACCAAATTATTAAAGTATGTCAACAATGGAAAGGTCAGGCCGGGGATTTAGCTCAGCGGTTCGGTGGCCTGCCTTGCAAGCGCAAGGACCCGAGTTCAATCCCCAGTACCAAAAAAAAAAAAACCAAAAAACAATGGAAAGGTGATTGATTATATATTGAGGGCAATATGCTTAATGTTTTTAGCCTGAAGTATTCTTAATTTAAAAATTATAATTTAGTTTCTGTTTTCATCAAGATAGAAATAAGCAAACATAGACCTTTATATAGACTTCTATATATTGAAACAAAATAGGTAAAATCAGCAAACAAATTAAAAACTAAGGGTTGGGCATATAGCTCAGTGATACAGTACTTGTCTAGCCCTGAGTTCAATCCCCAGTACTGCAAAATTACAAAAACAAACAAAAAAATGAAAACCAAGATTAGTTAAAAACCCAGTGTCATTTAAATTTATATTCATTTTATACTTGCATTCCTTTTTTAACTATTTATATTTATTCTTCAGTGTCTGATAACTTTGCAGTGTATTTTAAGTATTAGCAGAAGTCACATTTTTCTTGTATATGGAGTCAAAATGAAAGCTTCCAAGCCCTTGTCTGATTTGCTATTTTTCCCCTCATCTTTGTCTGTTTCTTTTTTTCCACTCTGTATCTACTACACACAGATGTGTGCAGATGCGACCATACTCAATACCCTAAATTCCATCACTAGTCTCCTCTCTACCACCATTGCCACCCTTTATCCAACTGGGAAGCCTATGCTCATCGGCAAAGTCTTAGCTCAAGGGGTCCTCCGGCAGAGCTTTTTAAAACTCACTCGCCTCATCTAGATGTCAGACATTCTCATCTCTATATTTCTATTACACTTCATTCCCATTGCATACCTCCACTAGAACAATTATACATTGCATCATAATTATTAACCCAGCAATTCTCACACTGAATTACCATTTGTTCAGAGCAGAGAGCATATATTATTCATCCTATCCCCATCACATTACGCAAGTTGGCTCCTTCCTCATCTTCAATACATGCCTTTTAGGGTGGATGAAGAGAATATCTTGCTTGGAATATTTTGTTTAAAACTCTTATTCCATGCTCATAAGTTTCATTACGCTGCCTTTGTCTAGATTCGGAGTCAAGTAGGTCACAAAAATGGGCTGACAGTATTTCCTCTTTTTCTAATCTGTGAAGGAATATGTATAAAATAGAATTACCTACTTTTTGAATGTATAACAATGATTTATAAAACTGTCTAGTCATTGCTTTACTGTTTCCTTTGGATCTGTTCTCTTCTTCCTTTCTTTGGGTAGATGCTCAGTATTATCTTATCAGTTTTCCTCCAAGTACTGCTTTTGCTACATCTAACAGATGTTTTTTAAATTTAATTATTTTATCTAATTTATTTCCAGGGCCATGTATAAGTTCAAGATAGTCATCTTCTTGTGTAGGAATCCAAAGGACAAGTTCAGTCACTGAAGGGGAGTAACCGGGCTGAGATGGACAGCCTCTAAGCCCACCAAGGGGACTGGTGGTTAGAAAATCCAGGCAGAATCACACTCACAATCCTAGACCAGCACAGTGGAAGCAAGAGAAGCAGGCATTCAGGGATCCTGGGAGTGCTTAGGCTTAAAGCAAGTCCCCACCCCACACACACTCTAGACCTGAAGCTGCACACTGACTCTATGTACTAACCTTCAATGAGCAGAGCCCTGTAGAGGCTGAGCCTCCTATGCCCCACAACTTCCAATATGTAATATCATTATTATCCCATTTTAAATAATTTGTAATTTATTTTATGATGTGTATCTTTGATTTAAAAGATTTTAATAAATATGTCAAAACAAGCTTTCTACCCTGTAGGTAGAGGTGTGGTACAGATCAATTTCAGGTTCAGAGCTAGGGATTTAGCTCAGTGGCACTGTGCCTGCCTCACAAGCACAAGGTCCCTGGTACAAAAAAAACAAAAAAACCAAAACAAAACCAAAAACAATTCAGGTGCATCTTTACACTGCATACTATAGTCTAAATATAGAACTCATTTGTTTAAACCTAATTGCAAAGATGATGGTATCTGGTGATGGAGACTTTGGGTTGTGATTAGTTTGCAAAGATAATTTCATTAACCTTATAAAGAGGTGTCCTACACCTTTCTGCTGTGTGAGGTCAGAGCAACAAGACAGAGAACTACGAACCACCTCTTAATAATATTACAATGGCAATTAAACTTCAATATGAGTTTCAGAGGGGACAAGCATTCAAACCATTTCAGGAATTCAAAATAGTCAATAAATATCTAAACATATGTTTGATAGTACTAGTAGCCAGAGCAACACAAGGAAATAAAACATCTATGTGTTCTTGGTGGCGATGGGAGGAAATGGGAATTCATACATACTGCAGGTGGAAGTGTAAATCAGTACAAATACTTGGAGACCTAGATTGTAATAACTCACAAATTTAAGATACATCTTGTCTACAATGCAACAATCCTACTCCTAGGTAGTTTGTACATGTAGCCCCAAAGAGATGTGTATAAGGATGTTTACTTCGATTGTGTTGATGAAAGATGAGATATTTAATAGTAGGAGAATGAATAATCTCACTTATTAGTACATGTGAATGAATTAGGTCAACATGTCAAATCAGTATGGCTAAATCTCAGGAACATTATTAAACAAAAAAAGAGCAAGGCCAGGAATTCAGTTCAGTGTTCCTGCCGCTGGCCTCACAAGTACAAGATCCTGAGTTCGATCCCTGGTACCAAAACAAACAAACAAATAAAAATAGAGCAGATTGTGAAAATATGCACATGATACTATTTATGTAAAAAAAAACCCAATTCATATGCATTGGATAAAAAAATAAAAACATTCATGATTGCAAAAGTGCATTAATTTCAGGATGGTAGTTTCCTAAGAAAGGAAAAGGATTAGTGAATGGGGCTTTAGCTGTAACAGCATTTTAATTATTAAAGAACCTTGTTACTTTTTTATTTTAAATATTTCATAATTTAAAATGATGCATTAGTTAGTTCCCATCTTCTGCTTCTATCTCACCTTGCAAGACATGCCTGAGTTAGGCTCCAGGACTTACCCTTACTTCAAAATCTCTTTAGGGTACACAAAATAATATAGTGTTGCCTCTAGCTCTAATTGTGTCCCTCTGATCTGCTAACATGGTTCCCTTATTAACAGATTATTTTTCACTTTTCACCTAAACTGAGTTCCTTGGAACTAAGCCTTGCAAGCTTCCCTCCCTTCTCCTCCAGCAGTGTCTTCCTTCAGTACCCATACGGTTAGAGGTCATGTTACTTGTCCATGTATTTTCTATGTATCTGCTGATTGTCAACCTGGTTTCTGAGTGCCTCAAGTCTGGGTTCCCTTCTGCTATACTTTGCTTTCATATCATCTCTCATATTTGGTATTGAATCCTTGGACACCTGCTACATTCACAAGCTATCTTTGGAATATGGAGCTGTGAGGTCTAGGCTGGATTTCCACTTAGCTCTATTAACTAAAACCTGTCCCCATCCAGTATGTGAATGCAAGGGTGATGAAAATTTATAGCTCTTAGCATTTGCTAAGCTTTCTAACTTTCTTCCTGTCTGACTGATCAAATAAAGCACTCTTGAGATCTAGGCCCTTAAAATAGAACATTCATTAGGACACAGCTGTCTCTCATTACCTTTTTCATTTTCAGACCTAAAGCACTTCTTAGAACTGTAAACCCTTTGTCTTGAGTTGATAGGGACATATGTGTTCTTTAAGTGTGTACCCTGGAAGGCACAACCTAGCTACCTGCCTTATGAAATGTAATATCTTTTAGCATTCCTTTTGCCTTTGCTCCTGATTATCTCTGCATTTGGACAGCATGGTCCTTCTGCTATCTGAATATTTCCCTCCGGTTCTTGCTTATTTAAACCTTTTTGTTTATTGACCTGTAAGAGACAGCATACACCTACCTGATTCCGCTTCCTTAGCAACTGAACCACATTCAACCAGGAGTCTCCATTATCTTCAAGACTACAGACTCTGAATTCCATACCTCCACCCTCTTTTTGTCATAATCTCTCAGGCCAAGCCTCAAGCAAAAAGAGTTAACTGATACTGTGGAACGGCAGAGATGTGCTTGTTGCCCAATTCGTACCTATTTCCAAGTTCTGTGGCAGATCCTTGGGAATCAGTGATAAACAAGACACAGTGTCTGCCTGCCTTTAAGTGGCACAGTGGCCAAATGTGTTGTGTAGTAATACAGGTAATGCTTGCAAGCAGGAGGTAGACCAGAGTCACAATCTTGGGAAATTACCCCTTGTTAGCTTCCTGACATATGTCTTTTCTGGAATTCTTAAAGAGAGTCAACTTAGGGATAGGAGGTGATGCTACTCCCTTCAACCTGATTAAAACACTCTCTAAGGGCCATCTGATAGTCAAAATCCCAGCATTATAGTATAGGTCTCTGTGTCTTCTCTATAGGTAGTGACCAGGAAGTCCAAATGGCAGACAGAGATGACATGATAGGCTCTCAGCCCTAGTCTTCAGATTACACTCCATTTGTGAAGCGCTGGATTTGTTTCCAGTGAAGCCAAGAATCCAGTATGACATAAAGTACTTATTCTGAAATTATTATTATTAGTATGAATAGTAGAACTGGTCAGGCTGAGAAGGAACTAAGTACACCCATAGCATTAGCAACTGTAAAAATGTATTACTGATATGATGGTCATAATGATGAGAAGATGAGAACCATATTGTGAAGATTTGTGAAGAGAGAGAAGTTAACCAAGATGTTGAGACTAGTAACGTGTCTTTAGGTTTGTCCTTAGGTACCAAAGTCTTAATTTCTTTTAGAAAGTCTTTATAGTTTAGAATTCCCCAAAGTATTCTAAAGCTGCAAAGAGAATTAAGCTCAAGAAATTTCTTGGTGAGAAAATGTAGGTCAAAGGTATTTGGTGTTTAGAGATAAGGATGGTGCATTTAAATAAGTGAATTAGGTTGTGGGAAAGATAAATGATCAATTAATTATCTTGGTAGTGCAGAGTGGCACTGAAGATATAGTTTCAGAGTTTGGCTGGTTATTTCTGTCTGACTAGCTGAGGGGTGTGGTATCCCAAGACATTGTGACAGACAGGCAAAGGGTTTCTGGTGAAGGCAAGTATAAATAGGGTACCTGTATACTTTCTTTTCTACACTTTTGAGAAAGAAGAAGTGCTAACTGCAGGCAAATACAGTGATTGTACTGGAAAAAATAACAAGTAAAGTCACACTGAATATAAATACGGAGAAGTCCTCAGACCACAGCAATCATGTTGATCCATTTATAGAGTTAACAAGATGACCAAGGGATTATCCAAATGATTTTTGTAAGGGTGCTGTGGCATAAAGGCATGTGAGGTACTTGTTCTTGGAAGAGCTATGAAGGTGACGTTACATTGAGAGGGGAGCTTAGTGAGGAATCTATAATAAAAGGCAGCCTAGTGAAATTGAATGCTTGGTAGGGAGCACAGAAAGCCTAGGGGTTTTCCCAGCAGGTGTTTTTCTTGTGTATACATCATTGCATTCCATTACTTCACTGTTTGACCTGGTTATCAAAAAAGTCATGAATCAAAGAATATGAACTTTAAATTGGCCAAAGTAAACAAATGAACAGAGGGAACACAGGTCAGGATTCATGACAGACACTCTTTTGTGATATACTTTTTTTTGTGTGGGGGTACCGGGGATCAAACTCAGAACCTTGTGCTTGCCAGGCAGGCAGCGGCACCACTGAGCTAAATCCCCGGGCCTAGAGAGGCTTCTTTCAAAGAGCAGAGGATTAGGTTGGTCTCAGTATATTGTTGCCTTTCCTGGATGAAGGACAAGAGGTCCAATATAGGTTGTTTCATTGTAGGATGAAACATTGTGCCCTGTAGAATTGATGAATTGGATAACTGAAAATAAGAGAAACCTTTGCTTGGCAGATGGGGGTGTCATACAAAAGTTGTGCATGGTATTTAAGAATCAAGTGTCATTTCTACAGAGAGAGTTCTCTGCTTGTAAGAGGGCATCATTCAGTCATATTTTACAGAAAAGTTGCTGTTGTAGAAAGCAGCATGGACCATATATCTAGAGATACGCAGAAATGATGGAGTGGTGGAAAAGTAATGATTAAAAAACAAATGGGGTAATGGACAAATCAGCAGATTCTGAGGATTTTATTCTCCTTGGGGCTTAGTTGAGAATTCTTAAAACCACATAAAGAGTAAAGCGAGCAAGACATGTCTCTGATAATTTTTTAAAAAGTCATTTTAAAAATGTATCTAGAACCAAATACGGTGGTATATACCTATAATCCCAGAATTTTAGGAGGAAGAAGCAGAAGGATCATGAATTCGAGTCCTGCCTGGACAACTTTAGAGCTCATCTCTAACTAACTAACTAACTAAATAGCTGAGTGTGTATCTCAGTGTGAAAAGGTCCTGGGTTCAAGTCCAGTACCAGAAAAAAAAAAGGCAAGGTAATATTAAAGTTTTAAGAGCACAGAGTTTGATAGTGAAGCCCAGGTAGCAACTTGTAAACATTATTCAGTAACTTCTCTTTCCCATAAAAGATGTCATTTCCTCAAGCCATACAGAAAAATTACTGTGATATTTTACCAGACCTTATTTTAATGTAGATCTTACTTTTATCGGGAGTTTATATGGCAATTTCACAGTAGCTACTGACCATCTAAAAGGAGAGAAAATTATAGACCATTTTACTGTTAAGCAAGAGCGCTGCAGGATTCTTGTTACACCCATTATACTACAACTGGGTTACTCCTTGAAGATAACAAGATCTTTATAAGAATCTTATTACACCAACTGATAAGGATAGTAACCTGTACAATCAAATGTGAGATAAGGACACACTTAAAAAGAAAAAAATTTAAATCAGTTTAGAGATAGGAGCAGAATATCATCACATAAGAGATTAAGATCTTATAAATTTGGATACTGCGCCAAGGATTTAGCTCAGTGGTGCCACTGCCTGCCTTGAAAGTACAAGGAAGGTCTTAATAAAAGGAAATAAAGTTTTAGTAAATAGGGAAGGGAGGAGGGGTGAAGGGAGGGCAGGGATATGGGGACAAATGAGAACCAAGACCTGTCATGTAAAGGTACAGGAGCCCAATGATGAATGTAACTGTACTGTATACCTAAAATGTACCAATGAGAAAAGAAAAAAAGAAAGTGCAAGGTCTTGAGTTAGATCTCTGGAA